>NW_026912147.1:0-339870 GCF_963662255.1 Cinclus cinclus
CTAACCCTAACCCTAACCCTAACCCTAACCCTAACCCTAACCCTAACCCTAACCCTAACCCTAACCCTAACCCTAACCCTAACCCTAACCCTAACCCTAACCCTAACCCTAACCCTAACCCTAACCCTAACCCTAACCCTAACCCTAACCCTAACCCTAACCCTAACCCTAACCCTAACCCTAACCCTAACCCTAACCCTAACCCTAACCCTAACCCTAACCCTAACCCTAACCCTAACCCTAACCCTAACCCTAACCCTAACCCTAACCCTAACCCTAACCCTAACCCTAACCCTAACCCTAACCCTAACCCTAACCCTAACCCTAACCCTAACCCTAACCCTAACCCTAACCCTAACCCTAACCCTAACCCTAACCCTAACCCTAACCCTAACCCTAACCCTAACCCTAACCCTAACCCTAACCCTAACCCTAACCCTAACCCTAACCCTAACCCTAACCCTAACCCTAACCCTAACCCTAACCCTAACCCTAACCCTAACCCTAACCCTAACCCTAACCCTAACCCTAACCCTAACCCTAACCCTAACCCTAACCCTAACCCTAACCCTAACCCTAACCCTAACCCTAACCCTAACCCTAACCCTAACCCTAACCCTAACCCTAACCCTAACCCTAACCCTAACCCTAACCCTAACCCTAACCCTAACCCTAACCCTAACCCTAACCCTAACCCTAACCCTAACCCTAACCCTAACCCTAACCCTAACCCTAACCCTAACCCTAACCCTAACCCTAACCCTAACCCTAACCCTAACCCTAACCCTAACCCTAACCCTAACCCTAACCCTAACCCTAACCCTAACCCTAACCCTAACCCTAACCCTAACCCTAACCCTAACCCTAACCCTAACCCTAACCCTAACCCTAACCCTAACCCTAACCCTAACCCTAACCCTAACCCTAACCCTAACCCTAACCCTAACCCTAACCCTAACCCTAACCCTAACCCTAACCCTAACCCTAACCCTAACCCTAACCCTAACCCTAACCCTAACCCTAACCCTAACCCTAACCCTAACCCTAACCCTAACCCTAACCCTAACCCTAACCCTAACCCTAACCCTAACCCTAACCCTAACCCTAACCCTAACCCTAACCCTAACCCTAACCCTAACCCTAACCCTAACCCTAACCCTAACCCTAACCCTAACCCTAACCCTAACCCTAACCCTAACCCTAACCCTAACCCTAACCCTAACCCTAACCCTAACCCTAACCCTAACCCTAACCCTAACCCTAACCCTAACCCTAACCCTAACCCTAACCCTAACCCTAACCCTAACCCTAACCCTAACCCTAACCCTAACCCTAACCCTAACCCTAACCCTAACCCTAACCCTAACCCTAACCCTAACCCTAACCCTAACCCTAACCCTAACCCTAACCCTAACCCTAACCCTAACCCTAACCCTAACCCTAACCCTAACCCTAACCCTAACCCTAACCCTAACCCTAACCCTAACCCTAACCCTAACCCTAACCCTAACCCTAACCCTAACCCTAACCCTAACCCTAACCCTAACCTAACCCTAACCCTAACCCTAACCCTAACCCTAACCCTAACCCTAACCCTAACCCTAACCCTAACCCTAACCCTAACCCTAACCCTAACCCTAACCCTAACCCTAACCCTAACCCTAACCCTAACCCTAACCCTAACCCTAACCCTAACCCTAACCCTAACCCTAACCCTAACCCTAACCCTAACCCTAACCCTAACCCTAACCCTAACCCTAACCCTAACCCTAACCCTAACCCTAACCCTAACCCTAACCCTAACCCTAACCCTAACCCTAACCCTAACCCTAACCCTAACCCTAACCCTAACCCTAACCCTAACCCTAACCCTAACCCTAACCCTAACCCTAACCCTAACCCTAACCCTAACCCTAACCCTAACCCTAACCCTAACCCTAACCCTAACCCTAACCCTAACCCTAACCCTAACCCTAACCCTAACCCTAACCCTAACCCTAACCCTAACCCTAACCCTAACCCTAACCCTAACCCTAACCCTAACCCTAACCCTAACCCTAACCCTAACCCTAACCCTAACCCTAACCCTAACCCTAACCCTAACCCTAACCCTAACCCTAACCCTAACCCTAACCCTAACCCTAACCCTAACCCTAACCCTAACCCTAACCCTAACCCTAACCCTAACCCTAACCCTAACCCTAACCCTAACCCTAACCCTAACCCTAACCCTAACCCTAACCCTAACCCTAACCCTAACCCTAACCCTAACCCTAACCCTAACCCTAACCCTAACCCTAACCCTAACCCTAACCCTAACCCTAACCCTAACCCTAACCCTAACCCTAACCCTAACCCTAACCCTAACCCTAACCCTAACCCTAACCCTAACCCTAACCCTAACCCTAACCCTAACCCTAACCCTAACCCTAACCCTAACCCTAACCCTAACCCTAACCCTAACCCTAACCCTAACCCTAACCCTAACCCTAACCCTAACCCTAACCCTAACCCTAACCCTAACCCTAACCCTAACCCTAACCCTAACCCTAACCCTAACCCTAACCCTAACCCTAACCCTAACCCTAACCCTAACCCTAACCCTAACCCTAACCCTAACCCTAACCCTAACCCTAACCCTAACCCTAACCCTAACCCTAACCCTAACCCTAACCCTAACCCTAACCCTAACCCTAACCCTAACCCTAACCCTAACCCTAACCCTAACCCTAACCCTAACCCTAACCCTAACCCTAACCTAACCCTAACCCTAACCCTAACCCTAACCCTAACCCTAACCCTAACCCTAACCCTAACCCTAACCCTAACCCTAACCCTAACCCTAACCCTAACCCTAACCCTAACCCTAACCCTAACCCTAACCCTAACCCTAACCCTAACCCTAACCCTAACCCTAACCCTAACCCTAACCCTAACCCTAACCCTAACCCTAACCCTAACCCTAACCCTAACCCTAACCCTAACCCTAACCCTAACCCTAACCCTAACCCTAACCCTAACCCTAACCCTAACCCTAACCCTAACCCTAACCCTAACCCTAACCCTAACCCTAACCCTAACCCTAACCCTAACCCTAACCCTAACCCTAACCCTAACCCTAACCCTAACCCTAACCCTAACCCTAACCCTAACCCTAACCCTAACCCTAACCCTAACCCTAACCCTAACCCTAACCCTAACCCTAACCCTAACCCTAACCCTAACCCTAACCCTAACCCTAACCCTAACCCTAACCCTAACCCTAACCCTAACCCTAACCCTAACCCTAACCCTAACCCTAACCCTAACCCTAACCCTAACCCTAACCCTAACCCTAACCCTAACCCTAACCCTAACCCTAACCCTAACCCTAACCCTAACCCTAACCCTAACCCTAACCCTAACCCTAACCCTAACCCTAACCCTAACCCTAACCCTAACCCTAACCCTAACCCTAACCCTAACCCTAACCCTAACCCTAACCCTAACCCTAACCCTAACCCTAACCCTAACCCTAACCCTAACCCTAACCCTAACCCTAACCCTAACCCTAACCCTAACCCTAACCCTAACCCTAACCCTAACCCTAACCCTAACCCTAACCCTAACCCTAACCCTAACCCTAACCCTAACCCTAACCCTAACCCTAACCCTAACCCTAACCCTAACCCTAACCCTAACCCTAACCCTAACCCTAACCCTAACCCTAACCCTAACCCTAACCCTAACCCTAACCCTAACCCTAACCCTAACCCTAACCCTAACCCTAACCCTAACCCTAACCCTAACCCTAACCCTAACCCTAACCCTAACCCTAACCCTAACCCTAACCCTAACCCTAACCCTAACCCTAACCCTAACCCTAACCCTAACCCTAACCCTAACCCTAACCCTAACCCTAACCCTAACCCTAACCCTAACCCTAACCCTAACCCTAACCCTAACCCTAACCCTAACCCTAACCCTAACCCTAACCCTAACCCTAACCCTAACCCTAACCCTAACCCTAACCCTAACCCTAACCCTAACCCTAACCCTAACCCTAACCCTAACCCTAACCCTAACCCTAACCCTAACCCTAACCCTAACCCTAACCCTAACCCTAACCCTAACCCTAACCCTAACCCTAACCCTAACCCTAACCCTAACCCTAACCCTAACCCTAACCCTAACCCTAACCCTAACCCTAACCCTAACCCTAACCCTAACCCTAACCCTAACCCTAACCCTAACCCTAACCCTAACCCTAACCCTAACCCTAACCCTAACCCTAACCCTAACCCTAACCCTAACCCTAACCCTAACCCTAACCCTAACCCTAACCCTAACCCTAACCCTAACCCTAACCCTAACCCTAACCCTAACCCTAACCCTAACCCTAACCCTAACCCTAACCCTAACCCTAACCCTAACCCTAACCCTAACCCTAACCCTAACCCTAACCCTAACCCTAACCCTAACCCTAACCCTAACCCTAACCCTAACCCTAACCCTAACCCTAACCCTAACCCTAACCCTAACCCTAACCCTAACCCTAACCCTAACCCTAACCCTAACCCTAACCCTAACCCTAACCCTAACCCTAACCCTAACCCTAACCCTAACCCTAACCCTAACCCTAACCCTAACCCTAACCCTAACCCTAACCCTAACCCTAACCCTAACCCTAACCCTAACCCTAACCCTAACCCTAACCCTAACCCTAACCCTAACCCTAACCCTAACCCTAACCCTAACCCTAACCCTAACCCTAACCCTAACCCTAACCCTAACCCTAACCCTAACCCTAACCCTAACCCTAACCCTAACCCTAACCCTAACCCTAACCCTAACCCTAACCCTAACCCTAACCCTAACCCTAACCCTAACCCTAACCCTAACCCTAACCCTAACCCTAACCCTAACCCTAACCCTAACCCTAACCCTAACCCTAACCCTAACCCTAACCCTAACCCTAACCCTAACCCTAACCCTAACCCTAACCCTAACCCTAACCCTAACCCTAACCCTAACCCTAACCCTAACCCTAACCCTAACCCTAACCCTAACCCTAACCCTAACCCTAACCCTAACCCTAACCCTAACCCTAACCCTAACCCTAACCCTAACCCTAACCCTAACCCTAACCCTAACCCTAACCCTAACCCTAACCCTAACCCTAACCCTAACCCTAACCCTAACCCTAACCCTAACCCTAACCCTAACCCTAACCCTAACCCTAACCCTAACCCTAACCCTAACCCTAACCCTAACCCTAACCCTAACCCTAACCCTAACCCTAACCCTAACCCTAACCCTAACCCTAACCCTAACCCTAACCCTAACCCTAACCCTAACCCTAACCCTAACCCTAACCCTAACCCTAACCCTAACCCTAACCCTAACCCTAACCCTAACCCTAACCCTAACCCTAACCCTAACCCTAACCCTAACCCTAACCCTAACCCTAACCCTAACCCTAACCCTAACCCTAACCCTAACCCTAACCCTAACCCTAACCCTAACCCTAACCCTAACCCTAACCCTAACCCTAACCCTAACCCTAACCCTAACCCTAACCCTAACCCTAACCCTAACCCTAACCCTAACCCTAACCCTAACCCTAACCCTAACCCTAACCCTAACCCTAACCCTAACCCTAACCCTAACCCTAACCCTAACCCTAACCCTAACCCTAACCCTAACCCTAACCCTAACCCTAACCCTAACCCTAACCCTAACCCTAACCCTAACCCTAACCCTAACCCTAACCCTAACCCTAACCCTAACCCTAACCCTAACCCTAACCCTAACCCTAACCCTAACCCTAACCCTAACCCTAACCCTAACCCTAACCCTAACCCTAACCCTAACCCTAACCCTAACCCTAACCCTAACCCTAACCCTAACCCTAACCCTAACCCTAACCCTAACCCTAACCCTAACCCTAACCCTAACCCTAACCCTAACCCTAACCCTAACCCTAACCCTAACCCTAACCCTAACCCTAACCCTAACCCTAACCCTAACCCTAACCCTAACCCTAACCCTAACCCTAACCCTAACCCTAACCCTAACCCTAACCCTAACCCTAACCCTAACCCTAACCCTAACCCTAACCCTAACCCTAACCCTAACCCTAACCCTAACCCTAACCCTAACCCTAACCCTAACCCTAACCCTAACCCTAACCCTAACCCTAACCCTAACCCTAACCCTAACCCTAACCCTAACCCTAACCCTAACCCTAACCCTAACCCTAACCCTAACCCTAACCCTAACCCTAACCCTAACCCTAACCCTAACCCTAACCCTAACCCTAACCCTAACCCTAACCCTAACCCTAACCCTAACCCTAACCCTAACCCTAACCCTAACCCTAACCCTAACCCTAACCCTAACCCTAACCCTAACCCTAACCCTAACCCTAACCCTAACCCTAACCCTAACCCTAACCCTAACCCTAACCCTAACCCTAACCCTAACCCTAACCCTAACCCTAACCCTAACCCTAACCCTAACCCTAACCCTAACCCTAACCCTAACCCTAACCCTAACCCTAACCCTAACCCTAACCCTAACCCTAACCCTAACCCTAACCCTAACCCTAACCCTAACCCTAACCCTAACCCTAACCCTAACCCTAACCCTAACCCTAACCCTAACCCTAACCCTAACCCTAACCCTAACCCTAACCCTAACCCTAACCCTAACCCTAACCCTAACCCTAACCCTAACCCTAACCCTAACCCTAACCCTAACCCTAACCCTAACCCTAACCCTAACCCTAACCCTAACCCTAACCCTAACCCTAACCCTAACCCTAACCCTAACCCTAACCCTAACCCTAACCCTAACCCTAACCCTAACCCTAACCCTAACCCTAACCCTAACCCTAACCCTAACCCTAACCCTAACCCTAACCCTAACCCTAACCCTAACCCTAACCCTAACCCTAACCCTAACCCTAACCCTAACCCTAACCCTAACCCTAACCCTAACCCTAACCCTAACCCTAACCCTAACCCTAACCCTAACCCTAACCCTAACCCTAACCCTAACCCTAACCCTAACCCTAACCCTAACCCTAACCCTAACCCTAACCCTAACCCTAACCCTAACCCTAACCCTAACCCTAACCCTAACCCTAACCCTAACCCTAACCCTAACCCTAACCCTAACCCTAACCCTAACCCTAACCCTAACCCTAACCCTAACCCTAACCCTAACCCTAACCCTAACCCTAACCCTAACCCTAACCCTAACCCTAACCCTAACCCTAACCCTAACCCTAACCCTAACCCTAACCCTAACCCTAACCCTAACCCTAACCCTAACCCTAACCCTAACCCTAACCCTAACCCTAACCCTAACCCTAACCCTAACCCTAACCCTAACCCTAACCCTAACCCTAACCCTAACCCTAACCCTAACCCTAACCCTAACCCTAACCCTAACCCTAACCCTAACCCTAACCCTAACCCTAACCCTAACCCTAACCCTAACCCTAACCCTAACCCTAACCCTAACCCTAACCCTAACCCTAACCCTAACCCTAACCCTAACCCTAACCCTAACCCTAACCCTAACCCTAACCCTAACCCTAACCCTAACCCTAACCCTAACCCTAACCCTAACCCTAACCCTAACCTAACCCTAACCCTAACCCTAACCCTAACCCTAACCCTAACCCTAACCCTAACCCTAACCCTAACCCTAACCCTAACCCTAACCCTAACCCTAACCCTAACCCTAACCCTAACCCTAACCCTAACCCTAACCCTAACCCTAACCCTAACCCTAACCCTAACCCTAACCCTAACCCTAACCCTAACCCTAACCCTAACCCTAACCCTAACCCTAACCCTAACCCTAACCCTAACCCTAACCCTAACCCTAACCCTAACCCTAACCCTAACCCTAACCCTAACCCTAACCCTAACCCTAACCCTAACCCTAACCCTAACCCTAACCCTAACCCTAACCCTAACCCTAACCCTAACCCTAACCCTAACCCTAACCCTAACCCTAACCCTAACCCTAACCCTAACCCTAACCCTAACCCTAACCCTAACCCTAACCCTAACCCTAACCCTAACCCTAACCCTAACCCTAACCCTAACCCTAACCCTAACCCTAACCCTAACCCTAACCCTAACCCTAACCCTAACCCTAACCCTAACCCTAACCCTAACCCTAACCCTAACCCTAACCCTAACCCTAACCCTAACCCTAACCCTAACCCTAACCCTAACCCTAACCCTAACCCTAACCCTAACCCTAACCCTAACCCTAACCCTAACCCTAACCCTAACCCTAACCCTAACCCTAACCCTAACCCTAACCCTAACCCTAACCCTAACCCTAACCCTAACCCTAACCCTAACCCTAACCCTAACCCTAACCCTAACCCTAACCCTAACCCTAACCCTAACCCTAACCCTAACCCTAACCCTAACCCTAACCCTAACCCTAACCCTAACCCTAACCCTAACCCTAACCCTAACCCTAACCCTAACCCTAACCCTAACCCTAACCCTAACCCTAACCCTAACCCTAACCCTAACCCTAACCCTAACCCTAACCCTAACCCTAACCCTAACCCTAACCCTAACCCTAACCCTAACCCTAACCCTAACCCTAACCCTAACCCTAACCCTAACCCTAACCCTAACCCTAACCCTAACCCTAACCCTAACCCTAACCCTAACCCTAACCCTAACCCTAACCCTAACCCTAACCCTAACCCTAACCCTAACCCTAACCCTAACCCTAACCCTAACCCTAACCCTAACCCTAACCCTAACCCTAACCCTAACCCTAACCCTAACCCTAACCCTAACCCTAACCCTAACCCTAACCCTAACCCTAACCCTAACCCTAACCCTAACCCTAACCCTAACCCTAACCCTAACCCTAACCCTAACCCTAACCCTAACCCTAACCCTAACCCTAACCCTAACCCTAACCCTAACCCTAACCCTAACCCTAACCCTAACCCTAACCCTAACCCTAACCCTAACCCTAACCCTAACCCTAACCCTAACCCCTAACCCCTAACCCCTAACCCTAACCCTAACCCTAACCCTAACCCTAACCCTAACCCTAACCCTAACCCTAACCCTAACCCTAACCCTAACCCTAACCCTAACCCTAACCCTAACCCTAACCCTAACCCCAACCCCAAACCCTAACCCTAACCCTAACCCTAACCCTAACCCTAACCCTAACCCCTAACCCTAACCCTAACCCTAACCCTAACCCTAACCCTAACCCTAACCCTAACCCCTAACCCTAACCCTAACCCTAACCCTAACCCTAACCCTAACCCTAACCCTAACCCCTAACCCTAACCCTAACCCTAACCCTAACCCCATAACCCTAATATTCTACTGATCCTTTGTGACGCCACGGGGCGTAAAAGGGCCAGGGATGAATTGTGAAAGCATGGTTCCCAATAAACACAAGGAAATATTAGGACACCATGGAGGCCAAGAATCAAATGGTTCATTGTGACATGAAGTGGCCTAAAATGGCATGGGATGCATTGTGACACCATAGGGGTCAAGAGAAGAAAAGAACCATTGTGACCCAGTGGAGGCTAACAATCTAATGGTCCATTCTGACACCAATGGGCCTAAAAGTGCATGGGATGAATTGTGACAACATGGGGCCCAATAGAACCTAGGAACAATTATAACACCATGGAGGCCAAGAATGAAACGATTCATGGCGACATCATGTGACCTAAAGGGGCATGGGATGCATTGTGACACCACAGGGGTTAAGAGAAGCAAGGAACCATTGTGACCCATTGGAGACTAACAATCTAATGATCCATTGTGACACCAATGGTCCTAAAAGGGCCAGGGATGAATTGTGACAGCATGGCGCCCAATAGAACCTAGGAACTATTATGACACCATGGAGGCCAAGAATCAAATGATTCATTGTGACATGAAGTGGCCTAAAAGGGCATGGGATGCATTGTGACACCATAGGGGTCAAGAGAAGCAAGGAACCATTGTGACCCAATGGAAGATAACATTCTAATGATCCCTTGTGACACCAATGGGCCTAAAACGACATGGGATGAATTGTGAAAACACAGGGGTTAAGAGAAGCAAGGAACCATTGTGACCCAATGGAGGATAATATTCTACTGATCCCTTGTGACACCAGGGGTCCTAAAAGGGCCAGGGATGAATTGTAACCGCATGGAGCCTAATACCAGCAAGGAACTATTAGGACACCATGGAGGCCAAGAATCAAATGATTCATTGTGACACCAAGTGGTCTAAAAGGGTATGGGTTGCATTGTGGCACCACAGGGGTTAAGCGAGGTTAGGAACCATTGTAACCCAACTGAGGCTAACAATCTAATGATCCCTTTTGACACCAGGGGATGTGAAAGGGCCAGGGATGGATTGTGAAAGCATGGTTCCCAATAAAAACATGGAAATATTATGACACCCGAGAGGCCAAGAATCAAATGTTCCATTGTGACACCAAGTGGTCTAAAAGGGCATGGGATGCATTGTGACACCATAGGGGTTAGGAGAAGCAAGGAACCATTGTGAACCAGTGGAGGCTAATATTCTACTGATCCTTTGTGACACCACGGGGTGTAAAAGATCCAGGGATGAATTGCGAAAGCATGGTTCCCAATAAACACATGGAAATATTATGACACCGTAGAGGCCAAGAATCAAATGATTCATTGTGACATCAAGTGGCCTAAATGGGCATGGGATGCATTGCCACACCATAGGGGTTAGGAGAAGCAAGGAACCATTGTGAACCAGTGGAGGCTAACAACCTAATGATCCATTGCGACACCAATGGTCCTAAAAGGGCCAGGGATGAGTTGTGACAGCGTGGGGCCCAATAGAAGCAAGGAACTATTATGACACCATGGAGGCCAAGAATCAAATGATTCATTGTGACATGAAGTGGCCTAAAAGTGAATGGGATGCATTGTCACACCATAGGGGTTAGGAGAAGCAAGGAATCATTGTGACCCACTGGAGGCTAACGGTCTAATGATCCCTTTTAACACCAATGAGCCTAAAAGGACATGGGATGAATTGTGAAACCACAGGGGTAAAGAGAAGCAAGGAACAATTGTGACCAAATGGAGGCTAATATTCTACTGATCCTTTGTGACACCAGGGGTCCTAAAAGGGCAGGGATGAATTGTGAAAGCATGGTGCCCAATAAACACATGGAAATATTGTGACACCATAGAGAGCAAGAATCAAATGATTCATTGTGACATCAAGTGGCCTAAATGGGCTTGGGATGCATTGCCACACCATAGGGGTTAGTAGAAGCAAGGAATCATTGTGACCCAGTGGAGGCTAACATTCTAATGATCCCTTTTGACACCAATGGGCCTAAAAGGGCCAGGGATGAATTGTGACCGCATGGGGCCTAATACCAGCAAGGAACTATTATGACACCATGGAGCCCAAGAATCAAATGATTCATTGTGACATCAAGTGGTCTAAAAGGGCAGGGGATGCATTGTCACACCATAGGGGTCAAGAGAAGCAAGGAACCATTGTGACCCAATGGAGGCTAACAATCTAATGATCCCTTTTCACAAGGGGATGTGAAAGGGCCAGGGATGGATTGTGAAAGCATGGTTCCCAATAAAAACATGGAAATATTATGACACCATAGAGGCCAAGAATCAAATGTTCCATTGTGAAACCAAGTGGTCTAAAAGGGCATGGGACGCATTGTGACACCACAGGGGTTAAGAGAAGAAAAGAACCATTGTGACCCAGTGGAGGCTAACAATCTAATGGTCCATTCTGACACCAATGGGCCTAAAAGTGCATGGGATGAATTGTGACAAGATGGGGCCAAATAGAACCTAGGAACCATTATGACACCATGGAGGCCAAGAATCAAATGATTCATTGTGACATGAAGTGGCCTAAAAGGGCATGGGATGCATTGTGACACCATAGGGGTCAAGAGAAGCAAGGAGCCATTGTGACCCAATGGAAGATAACATTCTAATGATCCCTTGTGACACCAATGGGCCTAAAAGGACATGGGATGAATTGTGAAAACACAGGGGTTAAGAGAAGCAAGGAACCATTGTGACCCAATGGAGGCTAATATTCTACTGATCCCTTGTGACACCAGGGGTCCTAAAAGGGCCAGGGATGAATTGTAACCGCATGGAGCCTAATACCAGCAAGGAACTATTAGGACACCATGGAGGCCAAGAATCAAATGATTCATTGTGACACCAAGTTGTCTAAAAGGGTATGGGTTGCATTGTGGCACCACAGGGGTTAAGCGAGGTTAGGAACCATTGTGACCCAATGGAGGCTAACAATCTAATGATCCCTTTTCACAAGGGGATGTGAAAGGGCCAGGGATGGATTGTGAAAGCATGGTTCCCAATAAAAACATGGAAATATTATGACACCCGAGAGGCCAAGAATCAAATGATACATTGTGGCATCAAGCGGTCTATAAGGGCATGGGATGCATTGTGGCACCACAGGGGTTAAGCGAAGAAAGGAACCATTGTGACGCAATGGAGGCAAGTTGGAACCAGAAGGCAAGTTTCAGCAGGGCGTTGCGGGCGAGCTTAATGTGTAGCCGCAGTTGTTCTAGGCGAGATTGTAGCCGAGAAGCTTTCCGTCTCCATTCACGAGACAAGAAAAGCAGAACGCAATGGTCTAGAGGGTTGAGAAGAAAAGTGCTCGTAGCGAGCTCGTTGCGGCAGAAGCGAAAGCCAGGAGCAGCGTGCTCGCTGCGAGAAGTAGACGGCGCTTCGCCTCCTTGGGAAGGAAATGGCGTCTGGGCACGAACGGCAGCCAGCGAAGCTTCAGAACAGCAGGCTGTTCTGCTCAGCGTACGAGCCTGAAGTGAGTGGCAAGGGCTAAGGGGACAGTTCCAAGGCATCTAGCTTTCCTGCTAGCAATGCCATTTCTACCCTGCTGTGGAAAACATTGTCCTTTGCCCTTCTGCTCCGAGAGGCAGAGAGCACCTCGGCAGACGCAGTGCAGAGGGAAAGGACACAGTATCCGAGGGAGCGTGACGCCACTTAGGCGGGCAAAGCAGAAAGGTGCCGCCCGGCACTGGCTTTGACTCCCTGAGCTTCCTTGCTAGGACAGCAGCTGCCGAAAGCTGGCAACTAGGCTGCCAGAGTGCAGAATGTAGGCGGTCTGGCACGCCTGCTTGCCGAAAGCCAGGATCAGCGAGACAGCGTGCTAGGCTCTGTTTCACAGCACCTTGGAGAACACGCCCTTGAAGAATGCCGTCTCTGTTCCGCAAAAGCTCTGCCACAGTGAAGGTGGAAGAAGCAGCCTGTGGCCACGGGCAGAGCTGGTCAACAGCTGCGCCTAACTTTCCCAAGCTGCGAGAGCATTCTCAGCCGAGTTCTGCTTTGACAGAGCTATTGCTGGACTTTTGCAGCCCCGGAGGCTGCTGAAACCAAGGCTGTGTTCTGCCTCTTCATTCTTGCCTTCCTGTGCTCCAGCGAGAAGTGAAGCTCTGGCACGGCATTCAGCTTTGCCGCCTCTCTGCACGGAAAGCGCTAGACCGAACTAGTGTGCTTCGTGCATGCTCTCTCCTCGCTTTTATGGTCACTGCTCTGCTTTTTGCTTGGCAGCGTTCCAAGGGTCCACGGCATACCTCTTGCACAGCGAGAGGTGGCCGGCGAGGAATACTTGCTGGCTTAAGTCGTTCCATGCTCAAGGCATTCATCGGAGCAACACCATGGGGGAAAAGAGGGGGGAACATTGCAGGACAAATTTCTATGCTGGAACATGATTGTCTGCGAGACAGCTCTCCGCGGCGCTAGTATTTGGCCAGGCTGAAATCAGCGCCAATGGAAGCCAATCTGACAAGCGGAGTACAACGAGCGCGGCGATATGGGGCCACTTGGCAGGTGGCCGAAGAAAGACGGCCGCCCCGCGAATGGGGTGCCAGAAGGCAAGTTTCAGCAGGGCGTTGCGGGCGAGCTTAATGTGTAGCCGCAGTTGTTCTAGGCGAGATTGTAGCCGAGAAGCTTTCCGTCTCCATTCACGAGACAAGAAAAGCAGAACGCAATGGTCTAGAGGGTTGAGAAGAAAAGTGCTCGTAGCGAGCTCGTTGCGGCAGAAGCGAAAGCCAGGAGCAGCGTGCTCGCTGCGAGAAGTAGACGGCGCTTCGCCTCCTTGGGAAGGAAATGGCGTCTGGGCACGAACGGCAGCCAGCGAAGCTTCAGAACAGCAGGCTGTTCTGCTCAGCGTACGAGCCTGAAGTGAGTGGCAAGGGCTAAGGGGTCAGTTCCAAGGCATCTAGCTTTCCTGCTAGCAATGCCATTTCTACCCTGCTGTGGAAAACATTGTCCTTTGCCCTTCTGCTCCGAGAGGCAGAGAGCACCTCGGCAGACGCAGTGCAGAGGGAAAGGACACAGTATCCGAGGGAGCGTGACGCCGCTTAGGCGGGCAAAGCAGAAAGGTGCCGCCCGGCACTGGCTTTGACTCCCTGAGCTTCCTTGCTAGGACAGCAGCTGCCGAAAGCTGGCAACTAGGCTGCCAGAGTGCAGAATGTAGGCGGTCTGGCACGCCTGCTTGCCGAAAGCCAGGATCAGCGAGACAGCGTGCTAGGCTCTGTTTCACAGCACCTTGGAGAACACGCCCTTGAAGAATGCCGTCTCTGTTCCGCAAAAGCTCTGCCACAGTGAAGGTGGAAGAAGCAGCCTGTGGCCACGGGCAGAGCTGGTCAACAGCTGCGCCTAACTTTCCCAAGCTGCGAGAGCATTCTCAGCCGAGTTCTGCTTTGACAGAGCTAGTGCTGAACTTTTGCAGTCCCGGAGGCTGCTGAAACCAAGGCTGTGTTCTGCCTCTTCATTCTTGCCTTCCTGTGCTCCAGCGAGAAGTGAAGCTCTGGCACGGCATTCAGCTTTGCCGCCTCTCTGCACGGAAAGCACTAGACCGAACTAGTGTGCTTCGTGCATGCTCTCTCCTCGCTTTTATGGTCACTGCTCTGCTTTTTGCTTGGCAGCGTTCCAAGGGTCCACGGCATACCTCTTGCACAGCGAGAGGTGGCCGGCGAGGAATACTTGCTGGCTTAAGTCGTTCCATGCTCAAGGCATTCATCGGAGCAACACCATGGGGGAAAAGAGGGGGGAACATTGCAGGACAAATTTCTATGCTGGAACATGATTGTCTGCGAGACAGCTCTCCGCGGCGCTAGTATTTGGCCAGGCTGAAATCAGCGCCAATGGAAGCCAATCTGACAAGCGGAGTACAACGAGCGCGGCGATATGGGGCCACTTGGCAGGTGGCCGAAGAAAGACGGCCGCCCCGCGAATGTGGTGCCAGAAGGCAAGTTTCAGCAGGGCGTTGCGGGCGAGCTTAATGTGTAGCCGCAGTTGTTCTAGGCGAGATTGTAGCCGAGAAGCTTTCCGTCTCCATTCACGAGACAAGAAAAGCAGAACGCAATGGTCTAGAGGGTTGAGAAGAAAAGTGCTCGTAGCGAGCTCGTTGCGGCAGAAGCGAAAGCCAGGAGCAGCGTGCTCGCTGCGAGAAGTAGACGGCGCTTCGCCTCCTTGGGAAGGCAATGGCGTCTGGGCACGAACGGCAGCCAGCGAAGCTTCAGAACAGCAGGCTGTTCTGCTCAGCGTACGAGCCTGAAGTGAGTGGCAAGGGCTAAGGGGTCAGTTCCAAGGCATCTAGCTTTCCTGCTAGCAATGCCATTTCTACCCTGCTGTGGAAAACATTGTCCTCTGCCCTTCTCCTCCGAGAGGCACAGAGCACCTCGGCAGACGCAGTGCAGAGGGAAAGGACACAGTATCCGAGGGAGCGTGACGCCGCTTAGGCGGGCAAAGCAGAAAGGTGCCGCCCGGCACTGGCTTTGACTCCCTGAGCTTCCTTGCTAGGACAGCAGCTGCCGAAAGCTGGCAACTAGGCTGCCAGAGTGCAGAATGTAGGCGGTCTGGCACGCCTGCTTGCCGAAAGCCAGGATCAGCGAGACAGCGTGCTAGGCTCTGTTTCACAGCACCTTGGAGAACACGCCCTTGAAGAATGCCGTCTCTGTTCCGCAAAAGCTCTGCCACAGTGAAGGTGGAAGAAGCAGCCTGTGGCCACGGGCAGAGCTGGTCAACAGCTGCGCCTAACTTTCCCAAGCTGCGAGAGCATTCTCAGCCGAGTTCTGCTTTGACAGAGCTATTGCTGAACTTTTGCAGTCCCGGAGGCTGCTGAAACCAAGGCTGTGTTCTGCCTCTTCATTCTTGCCTTCCTGTGCTCCAGCGAGAAGTGAAGCTCTGGCACGGCATTCAGCTTTGCCGCCTCTCTGCACGGAAAGCACTAGACCGAACTAGTGTGCTTCGTGCATGCTCTCTCCTCGCTTTTATGGTCACTGCTCTGCTTTTTGCTTGGCAGCGTTCCAAGGGTCCACGGCATACCTCTTGCACAGCGAGAGGTGGCCGGCGAGGAATACTTGCTGGCTTAAGTCGTTCCATGCTCAAGGCATTCATCGGAGCAACACCATGGGGGAAAAGAGGGGGGAACATTGCAGGACAAATTTCTATGCTGGAACATGATTGTCTGCGAGACAGCTCTCCGCAGCGCTAGTATTTGGCCAGGCTGAAATCAGCGCCACGGGAAGCCAATCTGACAAGCGGAGTGCAACGAGCGCGGCGATATGGGGCCACTTGGCAGGTGGCCGAAGAAAGACGGCTGCCCCGCGAATGTGGTGCCAGAAGGCAAGTTTCAGCAGGGCGTTGCGGGCGAGCTTAATGTGTAGCCGCAGTTGTTCTAGGCGAGATTGTAGCCGAGAAGCTTTCCGTCTCCATTCACGAGACAAGAAAAGCAGAACGCAATGGTCTAGAGGGTTGAGAAGAAAAGTGCTCGTAGCGAGCTCGTTGCGGCAGAAGCGAAAGCCAGGAGCAGCGTGCTCGCTGCGAGAAGTAGACGGCGCTTCGCCTCCTTGGGAAGGCAATGGCGTCTGGGCACGAACGGCAGCCAGCGAAGCTTCAGAACAGCAGGCTGTTCTGCTCAGCGTACGAGCCTGAAGTGAGTGGCAAGGGCTAAGGGGTCAGTTCCAAGGCATCTAGCTTTCCTGCTAGCAATGCCATTTCTACCCTGCTGTGGAAAACATTGTCCTCTGCCCTTCTCCTCCGAGAGGCACAGAGCACTTCGGCAGACGCAGTGCAGAGGGAAAGGACACATTATCCGAGGGAGCGTGACGCCGCTTAGGCGGGCAAAGCAGAAAGGTGCCGCCCGGCACTGGCTTTGACTCCCTGAGCTTCCTTGCTAGGACAGCAGCTGCCGAAAGCTGGCAACTAGGCTGCCAGAGTGCAGAATGTCGGCGGTCTGGCACGCCTGCTTGCCGAAAGCCAGGATCAGCGAGACAGCGTGCTAGGCTCTGTTTCACAGCACCTTGGAGAACACGCCCTTGAAGAATGCCGTCTCTGTTCCGCAAAAGCTCTGCCACAGTGAAGGTGGAAGAAGCAGCCTGTGGCCACGGGCAGAGCTGGTCAACAGCTGCGCCTAACTTTCCCAAGCTGCGAGAGCATTCTCAGCCGAGTTCTGCTTTGACAGAGCTAGTGCTGAACTTTTGCAGTCCCGGAGGCTGCTGAAACCAAGGCTGTGTTCTGCCTCTTCATTCTTGCCTTCCTGTGCTCCAGCGAGAAGTGAAGCTCTGGCACGGCATTCAGCTTTGCCGCCTCTCTGCACGGAAAGCACTAGACCGAACTAGTGTGCTTCGTGCATGCTCTCTCCTCGCTTTTATGGTCACTGCTCTGCTTTTTGCTTGGCAGCGTTCCAAGGGTCCACGGCATACCTCTTGCACAGCGAGAGGTGGCCGGCGAGGAATACTTGCTGGCTTAAGTCGTTCCATGCTCAAGGCATTCATCGGAGCAACACCATGGGGGAAAAGAGGGGGGAACATTGCAGGACAAATTTCTATGCTGGAACATGATTGTCTGCGAGACAGCTCTCCGCAGCGCTAGTATTTGGCCAGGCTGAAATCAGCGCCACGGGAAGCCAATCTGACAAGCGGAGTGCAACGAGCGCGGCGATATGGGGCCACTTGGCAGGTGGCCGAAGAAAGACGGCTGCCCCGCGAATGTGGTGCCAGAAGGCAAGTTTCAGCAGGGCGTTGCGGGCGAGCTTAATGTGTAGCCGCAGTTGTTCTAGGCGAGATTGTAGCCGAGAAGCTTTCCGTCTCCATTCACGAGACAAGAAAAGCAGAACGCAATGGTCTAGAGGGTTGAGAAGAAAAGTGCTCGTAGCGAGCTCGTTGCGGCAGAAGCGAAAGCCAGGAGCAGCGTGCTCGCTGCGAGAAGTAGACGGCGCTTCGCCTCCTTGGGAAGGAAATCGCGTCTGGGCACGAACGGCAGCCAGCGAAGCTTCAGAACAGCAGGCTGTTCTGCTCAGCGTACGAGCCTGAAGTGAGTGGCAAGGGCTAAGGGGACAGTCCCAAGGCATCTAGCTTTCCTGCTAGCAATGCCATTTCTACCCTGCTGTGGAAAACATTGTCCTTTGCCCTTCTGCTCCGAGAGGCAGAGAGCACCTCGGCAGACGCAGTGCAGAGGGAAAGGACACAGTATCCGAGGGAGCGGGACGCCGCTTAGGCGGGCAAAGCAGAAAGGTGCCGCCCGGCACTGGCTTTGACTCCCTGAGCTTCCTTGCTAGGACAGCAGCTGCCGAAAGCTGGCAACTAGGCTGCCAGAGTGCAGAATGTCGGCGGTCTGGCACGCCTGCTTGCCGAAAGCCAGGATCAGCGAGACAGCGTGCTAGGCTCTGTTTCACAGCACCTTGGAGAACACGCCCTTGAAGAATGCCGTCTCTGTTCCGCAAAAGCTCTGCCACAGTGAAGGTGGAAGAAGCAGCCTGTGGCCACGGGCAGAGCTGGTCAACAGCTGCGCCTAACTTTCCCAAGCTGCGAGAGCATTCTCAGCCGAGTTCTGCTTTGACAGAGCTATTGCTGAACTTTTGCAGTCCCGGAGGCTGCTGAAACCAAGGCTGTGTTCTGCCTCTTCATTCTTGCCTTCCTGTGCTCCAGCGAGAAGTGAAGCTCTGGCACGGCATTCAGCTTTGCCGCCTCTCTGCACGGAAAGCACTAGACCGAACTAGTGTGCTTCGTGCATGCTCTCTCCTCGCTTTTATGGTCACTGCTCTGCTTTTTGCTTGGCAGCGTTCCAAGGGTCCACGGCATACCTCTTGCACAGCGAGAGGTGGCCGGCGAGGAATACTTGCTGGCTTAAGTCGTTCCATGCTCAAGGCATTCATCGGAGCAACACCATGGGGGAAAAGAGGGGGGAACATTGCAGGACAAATTTCTATGCTGGAACATGATTGTCTGCGAGACAGCTCTCCGCGGCGCTAGTATTTGGCCAGGCTGAAATCAGCGCCAATGGAAGCCAATCTGACAAGCGGAGTACAACGAGCGCGGCGATATGGGGCCACTTGGCAGGTGGCCGAAGAAAGACGGCCGCCCCGCGAATGTGGTGCCAGAAGGCAAGTTTCAGCAGGGCGTTGCGGGCGAGCTTAATGTGTAGCCGCAGTTGTTCTAGGCGAGATTGTAGCCGAGAAGCTTTCCGTCTCCATTCACGAGACAAGAAAAGCAGAACGCAATGGTCTAGAGGGTTGAGAAGAAAAGTGCTCGTAGCGAGCTCGTTGCGGCAGAAGCGAAAGCCAGGAGCAGCGTGCTCGCTGCGAGAAGTAGACGGCGCTTCGCCTCCTTGGGAAGGAAATCGCGTCTGGGCACGAACGGCAGCCAGCGAAGCTTCAGAACAGCAGGCTGTTCTGCTCAGCGTACGAGCCTGAAGTGAGTGGCAAGGGCTAAGGGGTCAGTTCCAAGGCATCTAGCTTTCCTGCTAGCAATGCCATTTCTACCCTGCTGTGGAAAACATTGTCCTCTGCCCTTCTGCTCCGAGAGGCAGAGAGCACCTCGGCAGACGCAGTGCAGAGGGAAAGGACACAGTATCCGAGGGAGCGTGACGCCGCTTAGGCGGGCAAAGCAGAAAGGTGCCGCCCGGCACTGGCTTTGACTCCCTGAGCTTCCTTGCTAGGACAGCAGCTGCCGAAAGCTGGCAACTAGGCTGCCAGAGTGCAGAATGTAGGCGGTCTGGCACGCCTGCTTGCCGAAAGCCAGGATCAGCGAGACAGCGTGCTAGGCTCTGTTTCACAGCACCTTGGAGAACACGCCCTTGAAGAATGCCGTCTCTGTTCCGCAAAAGCTCTGCCACAGTGAAGGTGGAAGAAGCAGCCTGTGGCCACGGGCAGAGCTGGTCAACAGCTGCGCCTAACTTTCCCAAGCTGCGAGAGCATTCTCAGCCGAGTTCTGCTTTGACAGAGCTATTGCTGAACTTTTGCAGTCCCGGAGGCTGCTGAAACCAAGGCTGTGTTCTGCCTCTTCATTCTTGCCTTCCTGTGCTCCAGCGAGAAGTGAAGCTCTGGCACGGCATTCAGCTTTGCCGCCTCTCTGCACGGAAAGCACTAGACCGAACTAGTGTGCTTCGTGCATGCTCTCTCCTCGCTTTTATGGTCACTGCTCTGCTTTTTGCTTGGCAGCGTTCCAAGGGTCCACGGCATACCTCTTGCACAGCGAGAGGTGGCCGGCGAGGAATACTTGCTGGCTTAAGTCGTTCCATGCTCAAGGCATTCATCGGAGCAACACCATGGGGGAAAAGAGGGGGGAACATTGCAGGACAAATTTCTATGCTGGAACATGATTGTCTGCGAGACAGCTCTCCGCAGCGCTAGTATTTGGCCAGGCTGAAATCAGCGCCACGGGAAGCCAATCTGACAAGCGGAGTGCAACGAGCGCGGCGATATGGGGCCACTTGGCAGGTGGCCGAAGAAAGACGGCTGCCCCGCGAATGTGGTGCCAGAAGGCAAGTTTCAGCAGGGCGTTGCGGGCGAGCTTAATGTGTAGCCGCAGTTGTTCTAGGCGAGATTGTAGCCGAGAAGCTTTCCGTCTCCATTCACGAGACAAGAAAAGCAGAACGCAATGGTCTAGAGGGTTGAGAAGAAAAGTGCTCGTAGCGAGCTCGTTGCGGCAGAAGCGAAAGCCAGGAGCAGCGTGCTCGCTGCGAGAAGTAGACGGCGCTTCGCCTCCTTGGGAAGGCAATGGCGTCTGGGCACGAACGGCAGCCAGCGAAGCTTCAGAACAGCAGGCTGTTCTGCTCAGCGTACGAGCCTGAAGTGAGTGGCAAGGGCTAAGGGGTCAGTTCCAAGGCATCTAGCTTTCCTGCTAGCAATGCCATTTCTACCCTGCTGTGGAAAACATTGTCCTCTGCCCTTCTCCTCCGAGAGGCACAGAGCACTTCGGCAGACGCAGTGCAGAGGGAAAGGACACATTATCCGAGGGAGCGTGACGCCGCTTAGGCGGGCAAAGCAGAAAGGTGCCGCCCGGCACTGGCTTTGACTCCCTGAGCTTCCTTGCTAGGACAGCAGCTGCCGAAAGCTGGCAACTAGGCTGCCAGAGTGCAGAATGTCGGCGGTCTGGCACGCCTGCTTGCCGAAAGCCAGGATCAGCGAGACAGCGTGCTAGGCTCTGTTTCACAGCACCTTGGAGAACACGCACTTGAAGAATGCCGTCTCTCTTCCGCAAAAGCTCTGCCACAGTGAAGGTGGAAGAAGCAGCCTGTGGCCACGGGCAGAGCTGGTCAACAGCTGCGCCTAACTTTCCCAAGCTGCGAGAGCATTCTCAGCCGAGTTCTGCTTTGACAGAGCTATTGCTGAACTTTTGCAGCCCCGGAGGCTGCTGAAACCAAGGCTGTGTTCTGCCTCTTCATTCTTGCCTTCCTGTGCTCCAGCGAGAAGTGAAGCTCTGGCACGGCATTCAGCTTTGCCGCCTCTCTGCACGGAAAGCGCTAGACCGAACTAGTGTGCTTCGTGCATGCTCTCTCCTCGCTTTTATGGTCACTGCTCTGCTTTTTGCTTGGCAGCGTTCCAAGGGTCCACGGCATACCTCTTGCACAGCGAGAGGTGGCCGGCGAGGAATACTTGATGGCTTAAGTCGTTCCATGCTCAAGGCATTCATCGGAGCAACACCATGGGGGAAAAGAGGGGGGAACATTGCAGGACAAATTTCTATGCTGGAACATGATTGTCTGCGAGACAGCTCTCCGCAGCGCTAGTATTTGGCCAGGCTGAAATCAGCGCCAATGGAAGCCAATCTGACAAGCGGAGTACAACGAGCGCGGCGATATGGGGCCACTTGGCAGGTGGCCGAAGAAAGACGGCCGCCCCGCGAATGTGGTGCCAGAAGGCAAGTTTCAGCAGGGCGTTGCGGGCGAGCTTAATGTGTAGCCGCAGTTGTTCTAGGCGAGATTGTAGCCGAGAAGCTTTCCGTCTCCATTCACGAGACAAGAAAAGCAGAACGCAATGGTCTAGAGGGTTGAGAAGAAAAGTGCTCGTAGCGAGCTCGTTGCGGCAGAAGCGAAAGCCAGGAGCAGCGTGCTCGCTGCGAGAAGTAGACGGCGCTTCGCCTCCTTGGGAAGGAAATGGCGTCTGGGCACGAACGGCAGCCAGCGAAGCTTCAGAACAGCAGGCTGTTCTGCTCAGCGTACGAGCCTGAAGTGAGTGGCAAGGGCTAAGGGGACAGTTCCAAGGCATCTAGCTTTCCTGCTAGCAATGCCATTTCTACCCTGCTGTGGAAAACATTGTCCTTTGCCCTTCTGCTCCGAGAGGCAGAGAGCACCTCGGCAGACGCAGTGCAGAGGGAAAGGACACAGTATCCGAGGGAGCGTGACGCCACTTAGGCGGGCAAAGCAGAAAGGTGCCGCCCGGCACTGGCTTTGACTCCCTGAGCTTCCTTGCTAGGACAGCAGCTGCCGAAAGCTGGCAACTAGGCTGCCAGAGTGCAGAATGTAGGCGGTCTGGCACGCCTGCTTGCCGAAAGCCAGGATCAGCGAGACAGCGTGCTAGGCTCTGTTTCACAGCACCTTGGAGAACACGCCCTTGAAGAATGCCGTCTCTGTTCCGCAAAAGCTCTGCCACAGTGAAGGTGGAAGAAGCAGCCTGTGGCCACGGGCAGAGCTGGTCAACAGCTGCGCCTAACTTTCCCAAGCTGCGAGAGCATTCTCAGCCGAGTTCTGCTTTGACAGAGCTATTGCTGGACTTTTGCAGCCCCGGAGGCTGCTGAAACCAAGGCTGTGTTCTGCCTCTTCATTCTTGCCTTCCTGTGCTCCAGCGAGAAGTGAAGCTCTGGCACGGCATTCAGCTTTGCCGCCTCTCTGCACGGAAAGCGCTAGACCGAACTAGTGTGCTTCGTGCATGCTCTCTCCTCGCTTTTATGGTCACTGCTCTGCTTTTTGCTTGGCAGCGTTCCAAGGGTCCACGGCATACCTCTTGCACAGCGAGAGGTGGCCGGCGAGGAATACTTGCTGGCTTAAGTCGTTCCATGCTCAAGGCATTCATCGGAGCAACACCATGGGGGAAAAGAGGGGGGAACATTGCAGGACAAATTTCTATGCTGGAACATGATTGTCTGCGAGACAGCTCTCCGCGGCGCTAGTATTTGGCCAGGCTGAAATCAGCGCCAATGGAAGCCAATCTGACAAGCGGAGTACAACGAGCGCGGCGATATGGGGCCACTTGGCAGGTGGCCGAAGAAAGACGGCCGCCCCGCGAATGGGGTGCCAGAAGGCAAGTTTCAGCAGGGCGTTGCGGGCGAGCTTAATGTGTAGCCGCAGTTGTTCTAGGCGAGATTGTAGCCGAGAAGCTTTCCGTCTCCATTCACGAGACAAGAAAAGCAGAACGCAATGGTCTAGAGGGTTGAGAAGAAAAGTGCTCGTAGCGAGCTCGTTGCGGCAGAAGCGAAAGCCAGGAGCAGCGTGCTCGCTGCGAGAAGTAGACGGCGCTTCGCCTCCTTGGGAAGGAAATGGCGTCTGGGCACGAACGGCAGCCAGCGAAGCTTCAGAACAGCAGGCTGTTCTGCTCAGCGTACGAGCCTGAAGTGAGTGGCAAGGGCTAAGGGGTCAGTTCCAAGGCATCTAGCTTTCCTGCTAG
This sequence comes from Cinclus cinclus, assembly GCF_963662255.1. Taxonomy (NCBI): domain Eukaryota; kingdom Metazoa; phylum Chordata; class Aves; order Passeriformes; family Cinclidae; genus Cinclus; species Cinclus cinclus. Next base: position 23,958 of record NW_026912147.1, read on the forward strand.
CAATGCCATTTCTACCCTGCTGTGGAAAACATTGTCCTTTGCCCTTCTGCTCCGAGAGGCACAGAGCACCTCGGCAGACGCAGTGCAGAGGGAAAGGACACAGTATCCGAGGGAGCGTGACGCCGCTTAGGCGGGCAAAGCAGAAAGGTGCCGCCCGGCACTGGCTTTGACTCCCTGAGCTTCCTTGCTAGGACAGCAGCTGCCGAAAGCTGGCAACTAGGCTGCCAGAGTGCAGAATGTAGGCGGTCTGGCACGCCTGCTTGCCGAAAGCCAGGATCAGCGAGACAGCGTGCTAGGCTCTGTTTCACAGCACCTTGGAGAACACGCCCTTGAAGAATGCCGTCTCTGTTCCGCAAAAGCTCTGCCACAGTGAAGGTGGAAGAAGCAGCCTGTGGCCACGGGCAGAGCTGGTCAACAGCTGCGCCTAACTTTCCCAAGCTGCGAGAGCATTCTCAGCCGAGTTCTGCTTTGACAGAGCTAGTGCTGAACTTTTGCAGTCCCGGAGGCTGCTGAAACCAAGGCTGTGTTCTGCCTCTTCATTCTTGCCTTCCTGTGCTCCAGCGAGAAGTGAAGCTCTGGCACGGCATTCAGCTTTGCCGCCTCTCTGCACGGAAAGCACTAGACCGAACTAGTGTGCTTCGTGCATGCTCTCTCCTCGCTTTTATGGTCACTGCTCTGCTTTTTGCTTGGCAGCGTTCCAAGGGTCCACGGCATACCTCTTGCACAGCGAGAGGTGGCCGGCGAGGAATACTTGCTGGCTTAAGTCGTTCCATGCTCAAGGCATTCATCGGAGCAACACCATGGGGGAAAAGAGGGGGGAACATTGCAGGACAAATTTCTATGCTGGAACATGATTGTCTGCGAGACAGCTCTCCGCAGCGCTAGTATTTGGCCAGGCTGAAATCAGCGCCACGGGAAGCCAATCTGACAAGCGGAGTGCAACGAGCGCGGCGATATGGGGCCACTTGGCAGGTGGCCGAAGAAAGACGGCTGCCCCGCGAATGTGGTGCCAGAAGGCAAGTTTCAGCAGGGCGTTGCGGGCGAGCTTAATGTGTAGCCGCAGTTGTTCTAGGCGAGATTGTAGCCGAGAAGCTTTCCGTCTCCATTCACGAGACAAGAAAAGCAGAACGCAATGGTCTAGAGGGTTGAGAAGAAAAGTGCTCGTAGCGAGCTCGTTGCGGCAGAAGCGAAAGCCAGGAGCAGCGTGCTCGCTGCGAGAAGTAGACGGCGCTTCGCCTCCTTGGGAAGGAAATGGCGTCTGGGCACGAACGGCAGCCAGCGAAGCTTCAGAACAGCAGGCTGTTCTGCTCAGCGTACGAGCCTGAAGTGAGTGGCAAGGGCTAAGGGGACAGTCCCAAGGCATCTAGCTTTCCTGCTAGCAATGCCATTTCTACCCTGCTGTGGAAAACATTGTCCTTTGCCCTTCTGCTCCGAGAGGCAGAGAGCACCTCGGCAGACGCAGTGCAGAGGGAAAGGACACAGTATCCGAGGGAGCGTGACGCCGCTTAGGCGGGCAAAGCAGAAAGGTGCCGCCCGGCACTGGCTTTGACTCCCTGAGCTTCCTTGCTAGGACAGCAGCTGCCGAAAGCTGGCAACTAGGCTGCCAGAGTGCAGAATGTCGGCGGTCTGGCACGCCTGCTTGCCGAAAGCCAGGATCAGCGAGACAGCGTGCTAGGCTCTGTTTCACAGCACCTTGGAGAACACGCCCTTGAAGAATGCCGTCTCTGTTCCGCAAAAGCTCTGCCACAGTGAAGGTGGAAGAAGCAGCCTGTGGCCACGGGCAGAGCTGGTCAACAGCTGCGCCTAACTTTCCCAAGCTGCGAGAGCATTCTCAGCCGAGTTCTGCTTTGACAGAGCTATTGCTGAACTTTTGCAGTCCCGGAGGCTGCTGAAACCAAGGCTGTGTTCTGCCTCTTCATTCTTGCCTTCCTGTGCTCCAGCGAGAAGTGAAGCTCTGGCACGGCATTCAGCTTTGCCGCCTCTCTGCACGGAAAGCACTAGACCGAACTAGTGTGCTTCGTGCATGCTCTCTCCTCGCTTTTATGGTCACTGCTCTGCTTTTTGCTTGGCAGCGTTCCAAGGGTCCACGGCATACCTCTTGCACAGCGAGAGGTGGCCGGCGAGGAATACTTGCTGGCTTAAGTCGTTCCATGCTCAAGGCATTCATCGGAGCAACACCATGGGGGAAAAGAGGGGGGAACATTGCAGGACAAATTTCTATGCTGGAACATGATTGTCTGCGAGACAGCTCTCCGCGGCGCTAGTATTTGGCCAGGCTGAAATCAGCGCCAATGGAAGCCAATCTGACAAGCGGAGTACAACGAGCGCGGCGATATGGGGCCACTTGGCAGGTGGCCGAAGAAAGACGGCCGCCCCGCGAATGTGGTGCCAGAAGGCAAGTTTCAGCAGGGCGTTGCGGGCGAGCTTAATGTGTAGCCGCAGTTGTTCTAGGCGAGATTGTAGCCGAGAAGCTTTCCGTCTCCATTCACGAGACAAGAAAAGCAGAACGCAATGGTCTAGAGGGTTGAGAAGAAAAGTGCTCGTAGCGAGCTCGTTGCGGCAGAAGCGAAAGCCAGGAGCAGCGTGCTCGCTGCGAGAAGTAGACGGCGCTTCGCCTCCTTGGGAAGGCAATGGCGTCTGGGCACGAACGGCAGCCAGCGAAGCTTCAGAACAGCAGGCTGTTCTGCTCAGCGTACGAGCCTGAAGTGAGTGGCAAGGGCTAAGGGGTCAGTTCCAAGGCATCTAGCTTTCCTGCTAGCAATGCCATTTCTACCCTGCTGTGGAAAACATTGTCCTCTGCCCTTCTCCTCCGAGAGGCACAGAGCACCTCGGCAGACGCAGTGCAGAGGGAAAGGACACAGTATCCGAGGGAGCGTGACGCCGCTTAGGCGGGCAAAGCAGAAAGGTGCCGCCCGGCACTGGCTTTGACTCCCTGAGCTTCCTTGCTAGGACAGCAGCTGCCGAAAGCTGGCAACTAGGCTGCCAGAGTGCAGAATGTAGGCGGTCTGGCACGCCTGCTTGCCGAAAGCCAGGATCAGCGAGACAGCGTGCTAGGCTCTGTTTCACAGCACCTTGGAGAACACGCCCTTGAAGAATGCCGTCTCTGTTCCGCAAAAGCTCTGCCACAGTGAAGGTGGAAGAAGCAGCCTGTGGCCACGGGCAGAGCTGGTCAACAGCTGCGCCTAACTTTCCCAAGCTGCGAGAGCATTCTCAGCCGAGTTCTGCTTTGACAGAGCTATTGCTGAACTTTTGCAGTCCCGGAGGCTGCTGAAACCAAGGCTGTGTTCTGCCTCTTCATTCTTGCCTTCCTGTGCTCCAGCGAGAAGTGAAGCTCTGGCACGGCATTCAGCTTTGCCGCCTCTCTGCACGGAAAGCACTAGACCGAACTAGTGTGCTTCGTGCATGCTCTCTCCTCGCTTTTATGGTCACTGCTCTGCTTTTTGCTTGGCAGCGTTCCAAGGGTCCACGGCATACCTCTTGCACAGCGAGAGGTGGCCGGCGAGGAATACTTGCTGGCTTAAGTCGTTCCATGCTCAAGGCATTCATCGGAGCAACACCATGGGGGAAAAGAGGGGGGAACATTGCAGGACAAATTTCTATGCTGGAACATGATTGTCTGCGAGACAGCTCTCCGCGGCGCTAGTATTTGGCCAGGCTGAAATCAGCGCCACGGGAAGCCAATCTGACAAGCGGAGTGCAACGAGCGCGGCGATATGGGGCCACTTGGCAGGTGGCCGAAGAAAGACGGCTGCCCCGCGAATGTGGTGCCAGAAGGCAAGTTTCAGCAGGGCGTTGCGGGCGAGCTTAATGTGTAGCCGCAGTTGTTCTAGGCGAGATTGTAGCCGAGAAGCTTTCCGTCTCCATTCACGAGACAAGAAAAGCAGAACGCAATGGTCTAGAGGGTTGAGAAGAAAAGTGCTCGTAGCGAGCTCGTTGCGGCAGAAGCGAAAGCCAGGAGCAGCGTGCTCGCTGCGAGAAGTAGACGGCGCTTCGCCTCCTTGGGAAGGCAATGGCGTCTGGGCACGAACGGCAGCCAGCGAAGCTTCAGAACAGCAGGCTGTTCTGCTCAGCGTACGAGCCTGAAGTGAGTGGCAAGGGCTAAGGGGTCAGTTCCAAGGCATCTAGCTTTCCTGCTAGCAATGCCATTTCTACCCTGCTGTGGAAAACATTGTCCTCTGCCCTTCTCCTCCGAGAGGCACAGAGCACTTCGGCAGACGCAGTGCAGAGGGAAAGGACACATTATCCGAGGGAGCGTGACGCCGCTTAGGCGGGCAAAGCAGAAAGGTGCCGCCCGGCACTGGCTTTGACTCCCTGAGCTTCCTTGCTAGGACAGCAGCTGCCGAAAGCTGGCAACTAGGCTGCCAGAGTGCAGAATGTCGGCGGTCTGGCACGCCTGCTTGCCGAAAGCCAGGATCAGCGAGACAGCGTGCTAGGCTCTGTTTCACAGCACCTTGGAGAACACGCCCTTGAAGAATGCCGTCTCTGTTCCGCAAAAGCTCTGCCACAGTGAAGGTGGAAGAAGCAGCCTGTGGCCACGGGCAGAGCTGGTCAACAGCTGCGCCTAACTTTCCCAAGCTGCGAGAGCATTCTCAGCCGAGTTCTGCTTTGACAGAGCTAGTGCTGAACTTTTGCAGTCCCGGAGGCTGCTGAAACCAAGGCTGTGTTCTGCCTCTTCATTCTTGCCTTCCTGTGCTCCAGCGAGAAGTGAAGCTCTGGCACGGCATTCAGCTTTGCCGCCTCTCTGCACGGAAAGCACTAGACCGAACTAGTGTGCTTCGTGCATGCTCTCTCCTCGCTTTTATGGTCACTGCTCTGCTTTTTGCTTGGCAGCGTTCCAAGGGTCCACGGCATACCTCTTGCACAGCGAGAGGTGGCCGGCGAGGAATACTTGCTGGCTTAAGTCGTTCCATGCTCAAGGCATTCATCGGAGCAACACCATGGGGGAAAAGAGGGGGGAACATTGCAGGACAAATTTCTATGCTGGAACATGATTGTCTGCGAGACAGCTCTCCGCAGCGCTAGTATTTGGCCAGGCTGAAATCAGCGCCACGGGAAGCCAATCTGACAAGCGGAGTGCAACGAGCGCGGCGATATGGGGCCACTTGGCAGGTGGCCGAAGAAAGACGGCTGCCCCGCGAATGTGGTGCCAGAAGGCAAGTTTCAGCAGGGCGTTGCGGGCGAGCTTAATGTGTAGCCGCAGTTGTTCTAGGCGAGATTGTAGCCGAGAAGCTTTCCGTCTCCATTCACGAGACAAGAAAAGCAGAACGCAATGGTCTAGAGGGTTGAGAAGAAAAGTGCTCGTAGCGAGCTCGTTGCGGCAGAAGCGAAAGCCAGGAGCAGCGTGCTCGCTGCGAGAAGTAGACGGCGCTTCGCCTCCTTGGGAAGGAAATCGCGTCTGGGCACGAACGGCAGCCAGCGAAGCTTCAGAACAGCAGGCTGTTCTGCTCAGCGTACGAGCCTGAAGTGAGTGGCAAGGGCTAAGGGGACAGTCCCAAGGCATCTAGCTTTCCTGCTAGCAATGCCATTTCTACCCTGCTGTGGAAAACATTGTCCTTTGCCCTTCTGCTCCGAGAGGCAGAGAGCACCTCGGCAGACGCAGTGCAGAGGGAAAGGACACAGTATCCGAGGGAGCGTGACGCCGCTTAGGCGGGCAAAGCAGAAAGGTGCCGCCCGGCACTGGCTTTGACTCCCTGAGCTTCCTTGCTAGGACAGCAGCTGCCGAAAGCTGGCAACTAGGCTGCCAGAGTGCAGAATGTCGGCGGTCTGGCACGCCTGCTTGCCGAAAGCCAGGATCAGCGAGACAGCGTGCTAGGCTCTGTTTCACAGCACCTTGGAGAACACGCCCTTGAAGAATGCCGTCTCTGTTCCGCAAAAGCTCTGCCACAGTGAAGGTGGAAGAAGCAGCCTGTGGCCACGGGCAGAGCTGGTCAACAGCTGCGCCTAACTTTCCCAAGCTGCGAGAGCATTCTCAGCCGAGTTCTGCTTTGACAGAGCTATTGCTGAACTTTTGCAGTCCCGGAGGCTGCTGAAACCAAGGCTGTGTTCTGCCTCTTCATTCTTGCCTTCCTGTGCTCCAGCGAGAAGTGAAGCTCTGGCACGGCATTCAGCTTTGCCGCCTCTCTGCACGGAAAGCACTAGACCGAACTAGTGTGCTTCGTGCATGCTCTCTCCTCGCTTTTATGGTCACTGCTCTGCTTTTTGCTTGGCAGCGTTCCAAGGGTCCACGGCATACCTCTTGCACAGCGAGAGGTGGCCGGCGAGGAATACTTGATGGCTTAAGTCGTTCCATGCTCAAGGCATTCATCGGAGCAACACCATGGGGGAAAAGAGGGGGGAACATTGCAGGACAAATTTCTATGCTGGAACATGATTGTCTGCGAGACAGCTCTCCGCGGCGCTAGTATTTGGCCAGGCTGAAATCAGCGCCAATGGAAGCCAATCTGACAAGCGGAGTACAACGAGCGCGGCGATATGGGGCCACTTGGCAGGTGGCCGAAGAAAGACGGCCGCCCCGCGAATGTGGTGCCAGAAGGCAAGTTTCAGCAGGGCGTTGCGGGCGAGCTTAATGTGTAGCCGCAGTTGTTCTAGGCGAGATTGTAGCCGAGAAGCTTTCCGTCTCCATTCACGAGACAAGAAAAGCAGAACGCAATGGTCTAGAGGGTTGAGAAGAAAAGTGCTCGTAGCGAGCTCGTTGCGGCAGAAGCGAAAGCCAGGAGCAGCGTGCTCGCTGCGAGAAGTAGACGGCGCTTCGCCTCCTTGGGAAGGAAATCGCGTCTGGGCACGAACGGCAGCCAGCGAAGCTTCAGAACAGCAGGCTGTTCTGCTCAGCGTACGAGCCTGAAGTGAGTGGCAAGGGCTAAGGGGTCAGTTCCAAGGCATCTAGCTTTCCTGCTAGCAATGCCATTTCTACCCTGCTGTGGAAAACATTGTCCTCTGCCCTTCTGCTCCGAGAGGCAGAGAGCACCTCGGCAGACGCAGTGCAGAGGGAAAGGACACAGTATCCGAGGGAGCGTGACGCCGCTTAGGCGGGCAAAGCAGAAAGGTGCCGCCCGGCACTGGCTTTGACTCCCTGAGCTTCCTTGCTAGGACAGCAGCTGCCGAAAGCTGGCAACTAGGCTGCCAGAGTGCAGAATGTAGGCGGTCTGGCACGCCTGCTTGCCGAAAGCCAGGATCAGCGAGACAGCGTGCTAGGCTCTGTTTCACAGCACCTTGGAGAACACGCCCTTGAAGAATGCCGTCTCTGTTCCGCAAAAGCTCTGCCACAGTGAAGGTGGAAGAAGCAGCCTGTGGCCACGGGCAGAGCTGGTCAACAGCTGCGCCTAACTTTCCCAAGCTGCGAGAGCATTCTCAGCCGAGTTCTGCTTTGACAGAGCTATTGCTGAACTTTTGCAGTCCCGGAGGCTGCTGAAACCAAGGCTGTGTTCTGCCTCTTCATTCTTGCCTTCCTGTGCTCCAGCGAGAAGTGAAGCTCTGGCACGGCATTCAGCTTTGCCGCCTCTCTGCACGGAAAGCACTAGACCGAACTAGTGTGCTTCGTGCATGCTCTCTCCTCGCTTTTATGGTCACTGCTCTGCTTTTTGCTTGGCAGCGTTCCAAGGGTCCACGGCATACCTCTTGCACAGCGAGAGGTGGCCGGCGAGGAATACTTGCTGGCTTAAGTCGTTCCATGCTCAAGGCATTCATCGGAGCAACACCATGGGGGAAAAGAGGGGGGAACATTGCAGGACAAATTTCTATGCTGGAACATGATTGTCTGCGAGACAGCTCTCCGCAGCGCTAGTATTTGGCCAGGCTGAAATCAGCGCCACGGGAAGCCAATCTGACAAGCGGAGTGCAACGAGCGCGGCGATATGGGGCCACTTGGCAGGTGGCCGAAGAAAGACGGCTGCCCCGCGAATGTGGTGCCAGAAGGCAAGTTTCAGCAGGGCGTTGCGGGCGAGCTTAATGTGTAGCCGCAGTTGTTCTAGGCGAGATTGTAGCCGAGAAGCTTTCCGTCTCCATTCACGAGACAAGAAAAGCAGAACGCAATGGTCTAGAGGGTTGAGAAGAAAAGTGCTCGTAGCGAGCTCGTTGCGGCAGAAGCGAAAGCCAGGAGCAGCGTGCTCGCTGCGAGAAGTAGACGGCGCTTCGCCTCCTTGGGAAGGCAATGGCGTCTGGGCACGAACGGCAGCCAGCGAAGCTTCAGAACAGCAGGCTGTTCTGCTCAGCGTACGAGCCTGAAGTGAGTGGCAAGGGCTAAGGGGTCAATTCCAAGGCATCTAGCTTTCCTGCTAGCAATGCCATTTCTACCCTGCTGTGGAAAACATTGTCCTCTGCCCTTCTCCTCCGAGAGGCACAGAGCACTTCGGCAGACGCAGTGCAGAGGGAAAGGACACATTATCCGAGGGAGCGTGACGCCGCTTAGGCGGGCAAAGCAGAAAGGTGCCGCCCGGCACTGGCTTTGACTCCCTGAGCTTCCTTGCTAGGACAGCAGCTGCCGAAAGCTGGCAACTAGGCTGCCAGAGTGCAGAATGTCGGGGGTCTGGCACGCCTGCTTGCCGAAAGCCAGGATCAGCGAGACAGCGTGCTAGGCTCTGTTTCACAGCACCTTGGAGAACACGCACTTGAAGAATGCCGTCTCTCTTCCGCAAAAGCTCTGCCACAGTGAAGGTGGAAGAAGCAGCCTGTGGCCACGGGCAGAGCTGGTCAACAGCTGCGCCTAACTTTCCCAAGCTGCGAGAGCATTCTCAGCCGAGTTCTGCTTTGACAGAGCTATTGCTGAACTTTTGCAGCCCCGGAGGCTGCTGAAACCAAGGCTGTGTTCTGCCTCTTCATTCTTGCCTTCCTGTGCTCCAGCGAGAAGTGAAGCTCTGGCACGGCATTCAGCTTTGCCGCCTCTCTGCACGGAAAGCGCTAGACCGAACTAGTGTGCTTCGTGCATGCTCTCTCCTCGCTTTTATGGTCACTGCTCTGCTTTTTGCTTGGCAGCGTTCCAAGGGTCCACGGCATACCTCTTGCACAGCGAGAGGTGGCCGGCGAGGAATACTTGATGGCTTAAGTCGTTCCATGCTCAAGGCATTCATCGGAGCAACACCATGGGGGAAAAGAGGGGGGAACATTGCAGGACAAATTTCTATGCTGGAACATGATTGTCTGCGAGACAGCTCTCCGCAGCGCTAGTATTTGGCCAGGCTGAAATCAGCGCCAATGGAAGCCAATCTGACAAGCGGAGTACAACGAGCGCGGCGATATGGGGCCACTTGGCAGGTGGCCGAAGAAAGACGGCCGCCCCGCGAATGTGGTGCCAGAAGGCAAGTTTCAGCAGGGCGTTGCGGGCGAGCTTAATGTGTAGCCGCAGTTGTTCTAGGCGAGATTGTAGCCGAGAAGCTTTCCGTCTCCATTCACGAGACAAGAAAAGCAGAACGCAATGGTCTAGAGGGTTGAGAAGAAAAGTGCTCGTAGCGAGCTCGTTGCGGCAGAAGCGAAAGCCAGGAGCAGCGTGCTCGCTGCGAGAAGTAGACGGCGCTTCGCCTCCTTGGGAAGGAAATCGCGTCTGGGCACGAACGGCAGCCAGCGAAGCTTCAGAACAGCAGGCTGTTCTGCTCAGCGTACGAGCCTGAAGTGAGTGGCAAGGGCTAAGGGGTCAGTTCCAAGGCATCTAGCTTTCCTGCTAGCAATGCCATTTCTACCCTGCTGTGGAAAACATTGTCCTCTGCCCTTCTGCTCCGAGAGGCAGAGAGCACCTCGGCAGACGCAGTGCAGAGGGAAAGGACACAGTATCCGAGGGAGCGTGACGCCGCTTAGGCGGGCAAAGCAGAAAGGTGCCGCCCGGCACTGGCTTTGACTCCCTGAGCTTCCTTGCTAGGACAGCAGCTGCCGAAAGCTGGCAACTAGGCTGCCAGAGTGCAGAATGTCGGCGGTCTGGCACGCCTGCTTGCCGAAAGCCAGGATCAGCGAGACAGCGTGCTAGGCTCTGTTTCACAGCACCTTGGAGAACACGCCCTTGAAGAATGCCGTCTCTGTTCCGCAAAAGCTCTGCCACAGTGAAGGTGGAAGAAGCAGCCTGTGGCCACGGGCAGAGCTGGTCAACAGCTGCGCCTAACTTTCCCAAGCTGCGAGAGCATTCTCAGCCGAGTTCTGCTTTGACAGAGCTATTGCTGAACTTTTGCAGCCCCGGAGGCTGCTGAAACCAAGGCTGTGTTCTGCCTCTTCATTCTTGCCTTCCTGTGCTCCAGCGAGAAGTGAAGCTCTGGCACGGCATTCAGCTTTGCCGCCTCTCTGCACGGAAAGCACTAGACCGAACTAGTGTGCTTCGTGCATGCTCTCTCCTCGCTTTTATGGTCACTGCTCTGCTTTTTGCTTGGCAGCGTTCCAAGGGTCCACGGCATACCTCTTGCAGAGCGAGAGGTGGCCGGCGAGGAATACTTGCTGGCTTAAGTCGTTCCATGCTCAAGGCATTCATCGGAGCAACACCATGGGGGAAAAGAGGGGGGAACATTGCAGGACAAATTTCTATGCTGGAACATGATTGTCTGCGAGACAGCTCTCCGCAGCGCTAGTATTTGGCCAGGCTGAAATCAGCGCCAATGGAAGCCAATCTGACAAGCGGAGTACAACGAGCGCGGCGATATGGGGCCACTTGGCAGGTGGCCGAAGAAAGACGGCCGCCCCGCGAATGTGGTGCCAGAAGGCAAGTTTCAGCAGGGCGTTGCGGGCGAGCTTAATGTGTAGCCGCAGTTGTTCTAGGCGAGATTGTAGCCGAGAAGCTTTCCGTCTCCATTCACGAGACAAGAAAAGCAGAACGCAATGGTCTAGAGGGTTGAGAAGAAAAGTGCTCGTAGCGAGCTCGTTGCGGCAGAAGCGAAAGCCAGGAGCAGCGTGCTCGCTGCGAGAAGTAGACGGCGCTTCGCCTCCTTGGGAAGGAAATCGCGTCTGGGCACGAACGGCAGCCAGCGAAGCTTCAGAACAGCAGGCTGTTCTGCTCAGCGTACGAGCCTGAAGTGAGTGGCAAGGGCTAAGGGGACAGTTCCAAGGCATCTAGCTTTCCTGCTAGCAATGCCATTTCTACCCTGCTGTGGAAAACATTGTCCTTTGCCCTTCTGCTCCGAGAGGCAGAGAGCACCTCGGCAGACGCAGTGCAGAGGGAAAGGACACAGTATCCGAGGGAGCGTGACGCCGCTTAGGCGGGCAAAGCAGAAAGGTGCCGCCCGGCACTGGCTTTGACTCCCTGAGCTTCCTTGCTAGGACAGCAGCTGCCGAAAGCTGGCAACTAGGCTGCCAGAGTGCAGAATGTAGGCGGTCTGGCACGCCTGCTTGCCGAAAGCCAGGATCAGCGAGACAGCGTGCTAGGCTCTGTTTCACAGCACCTTGGAGAACACGCCCTTGAAGAATGCCGTCTCTGTTCCGCAAAAGCTCTGCCACAGTGAAGGTGGAAGAAGCAGCCTGTGGCCACGGGCAGAGCTGGTCAACAGCTGCGCCTAACTTTCCCAAGCTGCGAGAGCATTCTCAGCCGAGTTCTGCTTTGACAGAGCTATTGCTGAACTTTTGCAGTCCCGGAGGCTGCTGAAACCAAGGCTGTGTTCTGCCTCTTCATTCTTGCCTTCCTGTGCTCCAGCGAGAAGTGAAGCTCTGGCACGGCATTCAGCTTTGCCGCCTCTCTGCACGGAAAGCACTAGACCGAACTAGTGTGCTTCGTGCATGCTCTCTCCTCGCTTTTATGGTCACTGCTCTGCTTTTTGCTTGGCAGCGTTCCAAGGGTCCATGGCATACCTCTTGCACAGCGAGAGGTGGCCGGCGAGGAATACTTGCTGGCTTAAGTCGTTCCATGCTCAAGGCATTCATCGGAGCAACACCATGGGGGAAAAGAGGGGGGAACATTGCAGGACAAATTTCTATGCTGGAACATGATTGTCTGCGAGACAGCTCTCCGCAGCGCTAGTATTTGGCCAGGCTGAAATCAGCGCCACGGGAAGCCAATCTGACAAGCGGAGTGCAACGAGCGCGGCGATATGGGGCCACTTGGCAGGTGGCCGAAGAAAGACGGCTGCCCCGCGAATGTGGTGCCAGAAGGCAAGTTTCAGCAGGGCGTTGCGGGCGAGCTTAATGTGTAGCCGCAGTTGTTCTAGGCGAGATTGTAGCCGAGAAGCTTTCCGTCTCCATTCACGAGACAAGAAAAGCAGAACGCAATGGTCTAGAGGGTTGAGAAGAAAAGTGCTCGTAGCGAGCTCGTTGCGGCAGAAGCGAAAGCCAGGAGCAGCGTGCTCGCTGCGAGAAGTAGACGGCGCTTCGCCTCCTTGGGAAGGAAATCGCGTCTGGGCACGAACGGCAGCCAGCGAAGCTTCAGAACAGCAGGCTGTTCTGCTCAGCGTACGAGCCTGAAGTGAGTGGCAAGGGCTAAGGGGTCAGTTCCAAGGCATCTAGCTTTCCTGCTAGCAATGCCATTTCTACCCTGCTGTGGAAAACATTGTCCTCTGCCCTTCTGCTCCGAGAGGCAGAGAGCACCTCGGCAGACGCAGTGCAGAGGGAAAGGACACAGTATCCGAGGGAGCGTGACGCCGCTTAGGCGGGCAAAGCAGAAAGGTGCCGCCCGGCACTGGCTTTGACTCCCTGAGCTTCCTTGCTAGGACAGCAGCTGCCGAAAGCTGGCAACTAGGCTGCCAGAGTGCAGAATGTAGGCGGTCTGGCACGCCTGCTTGCCGAAAGCCAGGATCAGCGAGACAGCGTGCTAGGCTCTGTTTCACAGCACCTTGGAGAACACGCCCTTGAAGAATGCCGTCTCTGTTCCGCAAAAGCTCTGCCACAGTGAAGGTGGAAGAAGCAGCCTGTGGCCACGGGCAGAGCTGGTCAACAGCTGCGCCTAACTTTCCCAAGCTGCGAGAGCATTCTCAGCCGAGTTCTGCTTTGACAGAGCTAGTGCTGAACTTTTGCAGCCCCGGAGGCTGCTGAAACCAAGGCTGTGTTCTGCCTCTTCATTCTAGCCTTCCTGTGCTCCAGCGAGAAGTGAAGCTCTGGCACGGCATTCAGCTTTGCCGCCTCTCTGCACGGAAAGCACTAGACCGAACTAGTGTGCTTCGTGCATGCTCTCTCCTCGCTTTTATGGTCACTGCTCTGCTTTTTGCTTGGCAGCGTTCCAAGGGTCCACGGCATACCTCTTGCACAGCGAGAGGTGGCCGGCGAGGAATACTTGCTGGCTTAAGTCGTTCCATGCTCAAGGCATTCATCGGAGCAACACCATGGGGGAAAAGAGGGGGGAACATTGCAGGACAAATTTCTATGCTGGAACATGATTGTCTGCGAGACAGCTCTCCGCGGCGCTAGTATTTGGCCAGGCTGAAATCAGCGCCACGGGAAGCCAATCTGACAAGCGGAGTGCAACGAGCGCGGCGATATGGGGCCACTTGGCAGGTGGCCGAAGAAAGACGGCTGCCCCGCGAATGGGGTGCCAGAAGGCAAGTTTCAGCAGGGCGTTGCGGGCGAGCTTAATGTGTAGCCGCAGTTGTTCTAGGCGAGATTGTAGCCGAGAAGCTTTCCGTCTCCATTCACGAGACAAGAAAAGCAGAACGCAATGGTCTAGAGGGTTGAGAAGAAAAGTGCTCGTAGCGAGCTCGTTGCGGCAGAAGCGAAAGCCAGGAGCAGCGTGCTCGCTGCGAGAAGTAGACGGCGCTTCGCCTCCTTGGGAAGGCAATGGCGTCTGGGCACGAACGGCAGCCAGCGAAGCTTCAGAACAGCAGGCTGTTCTGCTCAGCGTACGAGCCTGAAGTGAGTGGCAAGGGCTAAGGGGTCAGTTCCAAGGCATCTAGCTTTCCTGCTAGCAATGCCATTTCTACCCTGCTGTGGAAAACATTGTCCTCTGCCCTTCTCCTCCGAGAGGCAGAGAGCACTTCGGCAGACGCAGTGCAGAGGGAAAGGACACATTATCCGAGGGAGCGTGACGCCGCTTAGGCGGGCAAAGCAGAAAGGTGCCGCCCGGCACTGGCTTTGACTCCCTGAGCTTCCTTGCTAGGACAGCAGCTGCCGAAAGCTGGCAACTAGGCTACCAGAGTGCAGAATGTCGGCGGTCTGGCACGCCTGCTTGCCGAAAGCCAGGATCAGCGAGACAGCGTGCTAGGCTCTGTTTCACAGCACCTTGGAGAACACGCACTTGAAGAATGCCGTCTCTCTTCCGCAAAAGCTCTGCCACAGTGAAGGTGGAAGAAGCAGCCTGTGGCCACGGGCAGAGCTGGTCAACAGCTGCGCCTAACTTTCCCAAGCTGCGAGAGCATTCTCAGCCGAGTTCTGCTTTGACAGAGCTATTGCTGAACTTTTGCAGCCCCGGAGGCTGCTGAAACCAAGGCTGTGTTCTGCCTCTTCATTCTTGCCTTCCTGTGCTCCAGCGAGAAGTGAAGCTCTGGCACGGCATTCAGCTTTGCCGCCTCTCTGCACGGAAAGCGCTAGACCGAACTAGTGTGCTTCGTGCATGCTCTCTCCTCGCTTTTATGGTCACTGCTCTGCTTTTTGCTTGGCAGCGTTCCAAGGGTCCACGGCATACCTCTTGCACAGCGAGAGGTGGCCGGCGAGGAATACTTGATGGCTTAAGTCGTTCCATGCTCAAGGCATTCATCGGAGCAACACCATGGGGGAAAAGAGGGGGGAACATTGCAGGACAAATTTCTATGCTGGAACATGATTGTCTGCGAGACAGCTCTCCGCAGCGCTAGTATTTGGCCAGGCTGAAATCAGCGCCAATGGAAGCCAATCTGACAAGCGGAGTACAACGAGCGCGGCGATATGGGGCCACTTGGCAGGTGGCCGAAGAAAGACGGCCGCCCCGCGAATGTGGTGCCAGAAGGCAAGTTTCAGCAGGGCGTTGCGGGCGAGCTTAATGTGTAGCCGCAGTTGTTCTAGGCGAGATTGTAGCCGAGAAGCTTTCCGTCTCCATTCACGAGACAAGAAAAGCAGAACGCAATGGTCTAGAGGGTTGAGAAGAAAAGTGCTCGTAGCGAGCTCGTTGCGGCAGAAGCGAAAGCCAGGAGCAGCGTGCTCGCTGCGAGAAGTAGACGGCGCTTCGCCTCCTTGGGAAGGAAATCGCGTCTGGGCACGAACGGCAGCCAGCGAAGCTTCAGAACAGCAGGCTGTTCTGCTCAGCGTACGAGCCTGAAGTGAGTGGCAAGGGCTAAGGGGTCAGTTCCAAGGCATCTAGCTTTCCTGCTAGCAATGCCATTTCTACCCTGCTGTGGAAAACATTGTCCTCTGCCCTTCTGCTCCGAGAGGCAGAGAGCACCTCGGCAGACGCAGTGCAGAGGGAAAGGACACAGTATCCGAGGGAGCGTGACGCCGCTTAGGCGGGCAAAGCAGAAAGGTGCCGCCCGGCACTGGCTTTGACTCCCTGAGCTTCCTTGCTAGGACAGCAGCTGCCGAAAGTTGGCAACTAGGCTGCCAGAGTGCAGAATGTCGGCGGTCTGGCACGCCTGCTTGCCGAAAGCCAGGATCAGCGAGACAGCGTGCTAGGCTCTGTTTCACAGCACCTTGGAGAACACGCCCTTGAAGAATGCCGTCTCTGTTCCGCAAAAGCTCTGCCACAGTGAAGGTGGAAGAAGCAGCCTGTGGCCACGGGCAGAGCTGGTCAACAGCTGCGCCTAACTTTCCCAAGCTGCGAGAGCATTCTCAGCCGAGTTCTGCTTTGACAGAGCTATTGCTGAACTTTTGCAGTCCCGGAGGCTGCTGAAACCAAGGCTGTGTTCTGCCTCTTCATTCTTGCCTTCCTGTGCTCCAGCGAGAAGTGAAGCTCTGGCACGGCATTCAGCTTTGCCGCCTCTCTGCACGGAAAGCACTAGACCGAACTAGTGTGCTTCGTGCATGCTCTCTCCTCGCTTTTATGGTCACTGCTCTGCTTTTTGCTTGGCAGCGTTCCAAGGGTCCACGGCATACCTCTTGCAGAGCGAGAGGTGGCCGGCGAGGAATACTTGCTGGCTTAAGTCGTTCCATGCTCAAGGCATTCATCGGAGCAACACCATGGGGGAAAAGAGGGGGGAACATTGCAGGACAAATTTCTATGCTGGAACATGATTGTCTGCGAGACAGCTCTCCGCAGCGCTAGTATTTGGCCAGGCTGAAATCAGCGCCAATGGAAGCCAATCTGACAAGCGGAGTACAACGAGCGCGGCGATATGGGGCCACTTGGCAGGTGGCCGAAGAAAGACGGCCGCCCCGCGAATGTGGTGCCAGAAGGCAAGTTTCAGCAGGGCGTTGCGGGCGAGCTTAATGTGTAGCCGCAGTTGTTCTAGGCGAGATTGTAGCCGAGAAGCTTTCCGTCTCCATTCACGAGACAAGAAAAGCAGAACGCAATGGTCTAGAGGGTTGAGAAGAAAAGTGCTCGTAGCGAGCTCGTTGCGGCAGAAGCGAAAGCCAGGAGCAGCGTGCTCGCTGCGAGAAGTAGACGGCGCTTCGCCTCCTTGGGAAGGAAATCGCGTCTGGGCACGAACGGCAGCCAGCGAAGCTTCAGAACAGCAGGCTGTTCTGCTCAGCGTACGAGCCTGAAGTGAGTGGCAAGGGCTAAGGGGACAGTTCCAAGGCATCTAGCTTTCCTGCTAGCAATGCCATTTCTACCCTGCTGTGGAAAACATTGTCCTTTGCCCTTCTGCTCCGAGAGGCAGAGAGCACCTCGGCAGACGCAGTGCAGAGGGAAAGGACACAGTATCCGAGGGAGCGTGACGCCGCTTAGGCGGGCAAAGCAGAAAGGTGCCGCCCGGCACTGGCTTTGACTCCCTGAGCTTCCTTGCTAGGACAGCAGCTGCCGAAAGCTGGCAACTAGGCTGCCAGAGTGCAGAATGTAGGCGGTCTGGCACGCCTGCTTGCCGAAAGCCAGGATCAGCGAGACAGCGTGCTAGGCTCTGTTTCACAGCACCTTGGAGAACACGCCCTTGAAGAATGCCGTCTCTGTTCCGCAAAAGCTCTGCCACAGTGAAGGTGGAAGAAGCAGCCTGTGGCCACGGGCAGAGCTGGTCAACAGCTGCGCCTAACTTTCCCAAGCTGCGAGAGCATTCTCAGCCGAGTTCTGCTTTGACAGAGCTAGTGCTGAACTTTTGCAGCCCCGGAGGCTGCTGAAACCAAGGCTGTGTTCTGCCTCTTCATTCTTGCCTTCCTGTGCTCCAGCGAGAAGTGAAGCTCTGGCACGGCATTCAGCTTTGCCGCCTCTCTGCACGGAAAGCACTAGACCGAACTAGTGTGCTTCGTGCATGCTCTCTCCTCGCTTTTATGGTCACTGCTCTGCTTTTTGCTTGGCAGCGTTCCAAGGGTCCATGGCATACCTCTTGCACAGCGAGAGGTGGCCGGCGAGGAATACTTGCTGGCTTAAGTCGTTCCATGCTCAAGGCATTCATCGGAGCAACACCATGGGGGAAAAGAGGGGGGAACATTGCAGGACAAATTTCTATGCTGGAACATGATTGTCTGCGAGACAGCTCTCCGCAGCGCTAGTATTTGGCCAGGCTGAAATCAGCGCCACGGGAAGCCAATCTGACAAGCGGAGTGCAACGAGCGCGGCGATATGGGGCCACTTGGCAGGTGGCCGAAGAAAGACGGCTGCCCCGCGAATGTGGTGCCAGAAGGCAAGTTTCAGCAGGGCGTTGCGGGCGAGCTTAATGTGTAGCCGCAGTTGTTCTAGGCGAGATTGTAGCCGAGAAGCTTTCCGTCTCCATTCACGAGACAAGAAAAGCAGAACGCAATGGTCTAGAGGGTTGAGAAGAAAAGTGCTCGTAGCGAGCTCGTTGCGGCAGAAGCGAAAGCCAGGAGCAGCGTGCTCGCTGCGAGAAGTAGACGGCGCTTCGCCTCCTTGGGAAGGAAATCGCGTCTGGGCACGAACGGCAGCCAGCGAAGCTTCAGAACAGCAGGCTGTTCTGCTCAGCGTACGAGCCTGAAGTGAGTGGCAAGGGCTAAGGGGTCAGTTCCAAGGCATCTAGCTTTCCTGCTAGCAATGCCATTTCTACCCTGCTGTGGAAAACATTGTCCTCTGCCCTTCTGCTCCGAGAGGCAGAGAGCACCTCGGCAGACGCAGTGCAGAGGGAAAGGACACAGTATCCGAGGGAGCGTGACGCCGCTTAGGCGGGCAAAGCAGAAAGGTGCCGCCCGGCACTGGCTTTGACTCCCTGAGCTTCCTTGCTAGGACAGCAGCTGCCGAAAGCTGGCAACTAGGCTGCCAGAGTGCAGAATGTAGGCGGTCTGGCACGCCTGCTTGCCGAAAGCCAGGATCAGCGAGACAGCGTGCTAGGCTCTGTTTCACAGCACCTTGGAGAACACGCCCTTGAAGAATGCCGTCTCTGTTCCGCAAAAGCTCTGCCACAGTGAAGGTGGAAGAAGCAGCCTGTGGCCACGGGCAGAGCTGGTCAACAGCTGCGCCTAACTTTCCCAAGCTGCGAGAGCATTCTCAGCCGAGTTCTGCTTTGACAGAGCTATTGCTGAACTTTTGCAGCCCCGGAGGCTGCTGAAACCAAGGCTGTGTTCTGCCTCTTCATTCTTGCCTTCCTGTGCTCCAGCGAGAAGTGAAGCTCTGGCACGGCATTCAGCTTTGCCGCCTCTCTGCACGGAAAGCACTAGACCGAACTAGTGTGCTTCGTGCATGCTCTCTCCTCGCTTTTATGGTCACTGCTCTGCTTTTTGCTTGGCAGCGTTCCAAGGGTCCACGGCATACCTCTTGCACAGCGAGAGGTGGCCGGCGAGGAATACTTGCTGGCTTAAGTCGTTCCATGCTCAAGGCATTCATCGGAGCAACACCATGGGGGAAAAGAGGGGGGAACATTGCAGGACAAATTTCTATGCTGGAACATGATTGTCTGCGAGACAGCTCTCCGCGGCGCTAGTATTTGGCCAGGCTGAAATCAGCGCCACGGGAAGCCAATCTGACAAGCGGAGTGCAACGAGCGCGGCGATATGGGGCCACTTGGCAGGTGGCCGAAGAAAGACGGCTGCCCCGCGAATGGGGTGCCAGAAGGCAAGTTTCAGCAGGGCGTTCCGGGCGAGCTTAATGTGTAGCCGCAGTTGTTCTAGGCGAGATTGTAGCCGAGAAGCTTTCCGTCTCCATTCACGAGACAAGAAAAGCAGAACGCAATGGTCTAGAGGGTTGAGAAGAAAAGTGCTCGTAGCGAGCTCGTTGCGGCAGAAGCGAAAGCCAGGAGCAGCGTGCTCGCTGCGAGAAGTAGACGGCGCTTCGCCTCCTTGGGAAGGCAATGGCGTCTGGGCACGAACGGCAGCCAGCGAAGCTTCAGAACAGCAGGCTGTTCTGCTCAGCGTACGAGCCTGAAGTGAGTGGCAAGGGCTAAGGGGTCAGTTCCAAGGCATCTAGCTTTCCTGCTAGCAATGCCATTTCTACCCTGCTGTGGAAAACATTGTCCTCTGCCCTTCTCCTCCGAGAGGCAGAGAGCACTTCGGCAGACGCAGTGCAGAGGGAAAGGACACATTATCCGAGGGAGCGTGACGCCGCTTAGGCGGGCAAAGCAGAAAGGTGCCGCCCGGCACTGGCTTTGACTCCCTGAGCTTCCTTGCTAGGACAGCAGCTGCCGAAAGCTGGCAACTAGGCTGCCAGAGTGCAGAATGTCGGCGGTCTGGCACGCCTGCTTGCCGAAAGCCAGGATCAGCGAGACAGCGTGCTAGGCTCTGTTTCACAGCACCTTGGAGAACACGCACTTGAAGAATGCCGTCTCTCTTCCGCAAAAGCTCTGCCACAGTGAAGGTGGAAGAAGCAGCCTGTGGCCACGGGCAGAGCTGGTCAACAGCTGCGCCTAACTTTCCCAAGCTGCGAGAGCATTCTCAGCCGAGTTCTGCTTTGACAGAGCTATTGCTGAACTTTTGCAGCCCCGGAGGCTGCTGAAACCAAGGCTGTGTTCTGCCTCTTCATTCTTGCCTTCCTGTGCTCCAGCGAGAAGTGAAGCTCTGGCACGGCATTCAGCTTTGCCGCCTCTCTTCACGGAAAGCGCTAGACCGAACTAGTGTGCTTCGTGCATGCTCTCTCCTCGCTTTTATGGTCACTGCTCTGCTTTTTGCTTGGCAGCGTTCCAAGGGTCCACGGCATACCTCTTGCACAGCGAGAGGTGGCCGGCGAGGAATACTTGCTGGCTTAAGTCGTTCCATGCTCAAGGCATTCATCGGAGCAACACCATGGGGGAAAAGAGGGGTGAACATTGCAGGACAAATTTCTATGCTGGAACATGATTGTCTGCGAGACAGCTCTCCGCAGCGCTAGTATTTGGCCAGGCTGAAATCAGCGCCACGGGAAGCCAATCTGACAAGCGGAGTACAACGAGCGCGGCGATATGGGGCCACTTGGCAGGTGGCCGAAGAAAGACGGCCGCCCCGCGAATGTGGTGCCAGAAGGCAAGTTTCAGCAGGGCGTTGCGGGCGAGCTTAATGTGTAGCCGCAGTTGTTCTAGGCGAGATTGTAGCCGAGAAGCTTTCCGTCTCCATTCACGAGACAAGAAAAGCAGAACGCAATGGTCTAGAGGGTTGAGAAGAAAAGTGCTCGTAGCGAGCTCGTTGCGGCAGAAGCGAAAGCCAGGAGCAGCGTGCTCGCTGCGAGAAGTAGACGGCGCTTCGCCTCCTTGGGAAGGCAATGGCGTCTGGGCACGAACGGCAGCCAGCGAAGCTTCAGAACAGCAGGCTGTTCTGCTCAGCGTACGAGCCTGAAGTGAGTGGCAAGGGCTAAGGGGTCAGTTCCAAGGCATCTAGCTTTCCTGCTAGCAATGCCATTTCTACCCTGCTGTGGAAAACATTGTCCTCTGCCCTTCTGCTCCGAGAGGCAGAGAGCACCTCGGCAGACGCAGTGCAGAGGGAAAGGACACATTATCCGAGGGAGCGTGACGCCGCTTAGGCGGGCAAAGCAGAAAGGTGCCGCCCGGCACTGGCTTTGACTCCCTGAGCTTCCTTGCTAGGACAGCAGCTGCCGAAAGCTGGCAACTAGGCTGCCAGAGTGCAGAATGTCGGCGGTCTGGCACGCCTGCTTGCCGAAAGCCAGGATCAGCGAGACAGCGTGCTAGGCTCTGTTTCACAGCACCTTGGAGAACACGCACTTGAAGAATGCCGTCTCTCTTCCGCAAAAGCTCTGCCACAGTGAAGGTGGAAGAAGCAGCCTGTGGCCACGGGCAGAGCTGGTCAACAGCTGCGCCTAACTTTCCCAAGCTGCGAGAGCATTCTCAGCCGAGTTCTGCTTTGACAGAGCTATTGCTGGACTTTTGCAGCCCCGGAGGCTGCTGAAACCAAGGCTGTGTTCTGCCTCTTCATTCTTGCCTTCCTGTGCTCCAGCGAGAAGTGAAGCTCTGGCACGGCATTCAGCTTTGCCGCCTCTCTTCACGGAAAGCGCTAGACCGAACTAGTGTGCTTCGTGCATGCTCTCTCCTCGCTTTTATGGTCACTGCTCTGCTTTTTGCTTGGCAGCGTTCCAAGGGTCCACGGCATACCTCTTGCACAGCGAGAGGTGGCCGGCGAGGAATACTTGCTGGCTTAAGTCGTTCCATGCTCAAGGCATTCATCGGAGCAACACCATGGGGGAAAAGAGGGGGGAACATTGCAGGACAAATTTCTATGCTGGAACATGATTGTCTGCGAGACAGCTCTCCGCAGCGCTAGTATTTGGCCAGGCTGAAATCAGCGCCACGGGAAGCCAATCTGACAAGCGGAGTGCAACGAGCGCGGCGATATGGGGCCACTTGGCAGGTGGCCGAAGAAAGACGGCTGCCCCGCGAATGTGGTGCCAGAAGGCAAGTTTCAACAGGGCGTTGCGGGCGAGCTTAATGTGTAGCCGCAGTTGTTCTAGGCGAGATTGTAGCCGAGAAGCTTTCCGTCTCCATTCACGAGACAAGAAAAGCAGAACGCAATGGTCTAGAGGGTTGAGAAGAAAAGTGCTCGTAGCGAGCTCGTTGCGGCAGAAGCGAAAGCCAGGAGCAGCGTGCTCGCTGCGAGAAGTAGACGGCGCTTCGCCTCCTTGGGAAGGCAATGGCGTCTGGGCACGAACGGCAGCCAGCGAAGCTTCAGAACAGCAGGCTGTTCTGCTCAGCGTACGAGCCTGAAGTGAGTGGCAAGGGCTAAGGGGTCAGTTCCAAGGCATCTAGCTTTCCTGCTAGCAATGCCATTTCTACCCTGCTGTGGAAAACATTGTCCTCTGCCCTTCTCCTCCGAGAGGCAGAGAGCACTTCGGCAGACGCAGTGCAGAGGGAAAGGACACATTATCCGAGGGAGCGTGACGCCGCTTAGGCGGGCAAAGCAGAAAGGTGCCGCCCGGCACTGGCTTTGACTCCCTGAGCTTCCTTGCTAGGACAGCAGCTGCCGAAAGCTGGCAACTAGGCTGCCAGAGTGCAGAATGTCGGCGGTCTGGCACGCCTGCTTGCCGAAAGCCAGGATCAGCGAGACAGCGTGCTAGGCTCTGTTTCACAGCACCTTGGAGAACACGGCCTTGAAGAATGCCGTCTCTCTTCCGCAAAAGCTCTGCCACAGTGAAGGTGGAAGAAGCAGCCTGTGGCCACGGGCAGAGCTGGTCAACAGCTGCGCCTAACTTTCCCAAGCTGCGAGAGCATTCTCAGCCGAGTTCTGCTTTGACAGAGCTATTGCTGAACTTTTGCAGCCCCGGAGGCTGCTGAAACCAAGGCTGTGTTCTGCCTCTTCATTCTTGCCTTCCTGTGCTCCAGCGAGAAGTGAAGCTCTGGCACGGCATTCAGCTTTGCCGCCTCTCTTCACGGAAAGCGCTAGACCGAACTAGTGTGCTTCGTGCATGCTCTCTCCTCGCTTTTATGGTCACTGCTCTGCTTTTTGCTTGGCAGCGTTCCAAGGGTCCACGGCATACCTCTTGCACAGCGAGAGGTGGCCGGCGAGGAATACTTGCTGGCTTAAGTCGTTCCATGCTCAAGGCATTCATCGGAGCAACACCATGGGGGAAAAGAGGGGGGAACATTGCAGGACAAATTTCTATGCTGGAACATGATTGTCTGCGAGACAGCTCTCCGCAGCGCTAGTATTTGGCCAGGCTGAAATCAGCGCCAATGGAAGCCAATCTGACAAGCGGAGTACAACGAGCGCGGCGATATGGGGCCACTTGGCAGGTGGCCGAAGAAAGACGGCCGCCCCGCGAATGTGGTGCCAGAAGGCAAGTTTCAGCAGGGCGTTGCGGGCGAGCTTAATGTGTAGCCGCAGTTGTTCTAGGCGAGATTGTAGCCGAGAAGCTTTCCGTCTCCATTCACGAGACAAGAAAAGCAGAACGCAATGGTCTAGAGGGTTGAGAAGAAAAGTGCTCGTAGCGAGCTCGTTGCGGCAGAAGCGAAAGCCAGGAGCAGCGTGCTCGCTGCGAGAAGTAGACGGCGCTTCGCCTCCTTGGGAAGGAAATCGCGTCTGGGCACGAACGGCAGCCAGCGAAGCTTCAGAACAGCAGGCTGTTCTGCTCAGCGTACGAGCCTGAAGTGAGTGGCAAGGGCTAAGGGGTCAGTTCCAAGGCATCTAGCTTTCCTGCTAGCAATGCCATTTCTACCCTGCTGTGGAAAACATTGTCCTCTGCCCTTCTGCTCCGAGAGGCAGAGAGCACCTCGGCAGACGCAGTGCAGAGGGAAAGGACACAGTATCCGAGGGAGCGTGACGCCACTTAGGCGGGCAAAGCAGAAAGGTGCCGCCCGGCACTGGCTTTGACTCCCTGAGCTTCCTTGCTAGGACAGCAGCTGCCGAAAGCTGGCAACTAGGCTGTCAGAGTGCAGAATGTAGGCGGTCTGGCACGCCTGCTTGCCGAAAGCCAGGATCAGCGAGACAGCGTGCTAGGCTCTGTTTCACAGCACCCTGGAGAACACGCACTTGAAGAATGCCGTCTCTCTTCCGCAAAAGCTCTGCCACAGTGAAGGTGGAAGAAGCAGCCTGTGGCCACGGGCAGAGCTGGTCAACAGCTGCGCCTAACTTTCCCAAGCTGCGAGAGCATTCTCAGCCGAGTTCTGCTTTGACAGAGCTATTGCTGAACTTTTGCAGCCCCGGAGGCTGCTGAAACCAAGGCTGTGTTCTGCCTCTTCATTCTTGCCTTCCTGTGCTCCAGCGAGAAGTGAAGCTCTGGCACGGCATTCAGCTTTGCCGCCTCTCTTCACGGAAAGCGCTAGACCGAACTAGTGTGCTTCGTGCATGCTCTCTCCTCGCTTTTATGGTCACTGCTCTGCTTTTTGCTTGGCAGCGTTCCAAGGGTCCACGGCATACCTCTTGCACAGCGAGAGGTGGCCGGCGAGGAATACTTGCTGGCTTAAGTCGTTCCATGCTCAAGGCATTCATCGGAGCAACACCATGGGGGAAAAGAGGGGTGAACATTGCAGGACAAATTTCTATGCTGGAACATGATTGTCTGCGAGACAGCTCTCCGCAGCGCTAGTATTTGGCCAGGCTGAAATCAGCGCCACGGGAAGCCAATCTGACAAGCGGAGTACAACGAGCGCGGCGATATGGGGCCACTTGGCAGGTGGCCGAAGAAAGACGGCCGCCCCGCGAATGTGGTGCCAGAAGGCAAGTTTCAGCAGGGCGTTGCGGGCGAGCTTAATGTGTAGCCGCAGTTGTTCTAGGCGAGATTGTAGCCGAGAAGCTTTCCGTCTCCATTCACGAGACAAGAAAAGCAGAACGCAATGGTCTAGAGGGTTGAGAAGAAAAGTGCTCGTAGCGAGCTCGTTGCGGCAGAAGCGAAAGCCAGGAGCAGCGTGCTCGCTGCGAGAAGTAGACGGCGCTTCGCCTCCTTGGGAAGGCAATGGCGTCTGGGCACGAACGGCAGCCAGCGAAGCTTCAGAACAGCAGGCTGTTCTGCTCAGCGTACGAGCCTGAAGTGAGTGGCAAGGGCTAAGGGGTCAGTTCCAAGGCATCTAGCTTTCCTGCTAGCAATGCCATTTCTACCCTGCTGTGGAAAACATTGTCCTCTGCCCTTCTGCTCCGAGAGGCAGAGAGCACCTCGGCAGACGCAGTGCAGAGGGAAAGGACACATTATCCGAGGGAGCGTGACGCCGCTTAGGCGGGCAAAGCAGAAAGGTGCCGCCCGGCACTGGCTTTGACTCCCTGAGCTTCCTTGCTAGGACAGCAGCTGCCGAAAGCTGGCAACTAGGCTGCCAGAGTGCAGAATGTCGGCGGTCTGGCACGCCTGCTTGCCGAAAGCCAGGATCAGCGAGACAGCGTGCTAGGCTCTGTTTCACAGCACCTTGGAGAACACGCACTTGAAGAATGCCGTCTCTCTTCCGCAAAAGCTCTGCCACAGTGAAGGTGGAAGAAGCAGCCTGTGGCCACGGGCAGAGCTGGTCAACAGCTGCGCCTAACTTTCCCAAGCTGCGAGAGCATTCTCAGCCGAGTTCTGCTTTGACAGAGCTATTGCTGGACTTTTGCAGCCCCGGAGGCTGCTGAAACCAAGGCTGTGTTCTGCCTCTTCATTCTTGCCTTCCTGTGCTCCAGCGAGAAGTGAAGCTCTGGCACGGCATTCAGCTTTGCCGCCTCTCTTCACGGAAAGCGCTAGACCGAACTAGTGTGCTTCGTGCATGCTCTCTCCTCGCTTTTATGGTCACTGCTCTGCTTTTTGCTTGGCAGCGTTCCAAGGGTCCACGGCATACCTCTTGCACAGCGAGAGGTGGCCGGCGAGGAATACTTGCTGGCTTAAGTCGTTCCATGCTCAAGGCATTCATCGGAGCAACACCATGGGGGAAAAGAGGGGGGAACACTGCAGGACAAATTTCTATGCTGGAACATGATTGTCTGCGAGACAGCTCTCCGCAGCGCTAGTATTTGGCCAGGCTGAAATCAGCGCCACGGGAAGCCAATCTGACAAGCGGAGTGCAACGAGCGCGGCGATATGGGGCCACTTGGCAGGTGGCCGAAGAAAGACGGCTGCCCCGCGAATGTGGTGCCAGAAGGCAAGTTTCAACAGGGCGTTGCGGGCGAGCTTAATGTGTAGCCGCAGTTGTTCTAGGCGAGATTGTAGCCGAGAAGCTTTCCGTCTCCATTCACGAGACAAGAAAAGCAGAACGCAATGGTCTAGAGGGTTGAGAAGAAAAGTGCTCGTAGCGAGCTCGTTGCGGCAGAAGCGAAAGCCAGGAGCAGCGTGCTCGCTGCGAGAAGTAGACGGCGCTTCGCCTCCTTGGGAAGGCAATGGCGTCTGGGCACGAACGGCAGCCAGCGAAGCTTCAGAACAGCAGGCTGTTCTGCTCAGCGTACGAGCCTGAAGTGAGTGGCAAGGGCTAAGGGGTCAGTTCCAAGGCATCTAGCTTTCCTGCTAGCAATGCCATTTCTACCCTGCTGTGGAAAACATTGTCCTCTGCCCTTCTCCTCCGAGAGGCAGAGAGCACTTCGGCAGACGCAGTGCAGAGGGAAAGGACACATTATCCGAGGGAGCGTGACGCCGCTTAGGCGGGCAAAGCAGAAAGGTGCCGCCCGGCACTGGCTTTGACTCCCTGAGCTTCCTTGCTAGGACAGCAGCTGCCGAAAGCTGGCAACTAGGCTGCCAGAGTGCAGAATGTCGGCGGTCTGGCACGCCTGCTTGCCGAAAGCCAGGATCAGCGAGACAGCGTGCTAGGCTCTGTTTCACAGCACCTTGGAGAACACGGCCTTGAAGAATGCCGTCTCTCTTCCGCAAAAGCTCTGCCACAGTGAAGGTGGAAGAAGCAGCCTGTGGCCACGGGCAGAGCTGGTCAACAGCTGCGCCTAACTTTCCCAAGCTGCGAGAGCATTCTCAGCCGAGTTCTGCTTTGACAGAGCTATTGCTGAACTTTTGCAGCCCCGGAGGCTGCTGAAACCAAGGCTGTGTTCTGCCTCTTCATTCTTGCCTTCCTGTGCTCCAGCGAGAAGTGAAGCTCTGGCACGGCATTCAGCTTTGCCGCCTCTCTTCACGGAAAGCGCTAGACCGAACTAGTGTGCTTCGTGCATGCTCTCTCCTCGCTTTTATGGTCACTGCTCTGCTTTTTGCTTGGCAGCGTTCCAAGGGTCCACGGCATACCTCTTGCAGAGCGAGAGGTGGCCGGCGAGGAATACTTGCTGGCTTAAGTCGTTCCATGCTCAAGGCATTCATCGGAGCAACACCATGGGGGAAAAGAGGGGGGAACATTGCAGGACAAATTTCTATGCTGGAACATGATTGTCTGCGAGACAGCTCTCCGCAGCGCTAGTATTTGGCCAGGCTGAAATCAGCGCCAATGGAAGCCAATCTGACAAGCGGAGTACAACGAGCGCGGCGATATGGGGCCACTTGGCAGGTGGCCGAAGAAAGACGGCCGCCCCGCGAATGTGGTGCCAGAAGGCAAGTTTCAGCAGGGCGTTGCGGGCGAGCTTAATGTGTAGCCGCAGTTGTTCTAGGCGAGATTGTAGCCGAGAAGCTTTCCGTCTCCATTCACGAGACAAGAAAAGCAGAACGCAATGGTCTAGAGGGTTGAGAAGAAAAGTGCTCGTAGCGAGCTCGTTGCGGCAGAAGCGAAAGCCAGGAGCAGCGTGCTCGCTGCGAGAAGTAGACGGCGCTTCGCCTCCTTGGGAAGGCAATGGCGTCTGGGCACGAACGGCAGCCAGCGAAGCTTCAGAACAGCAGGCTGTTCTGCTCAGCGTACGAGCCTGAAGTGAGTGGCAAGGGCTAAGGGGTCAGTTCCAAGGCATCTAGCTTTCCTGCTAGCAATGCCATTTCTACCCTGCTGTGGAAAACATTGTCCTCTGCCCTTCTCCTCCGAGAGGCAGAGAGCACTTCGGCAGACGCAGTGCAGAGGGAAAGGACACATTATCC
The DNA here is from genome assembly GCF_963662255.1 of Cinclus cinclus. Lineage (NCBI taxonomy): Eukaryota > Metazoa > Chordata > Aves > Passeriformes > Cinclidae > Cinclus > Cinclus cinclus. The sequence continues at coordinate 51,646 of NW_026912147.1, forward strand.
GAGGGAGCGTGACGCCGCTTAGGCGGGCAAAGCAGAAAGGTGCCGCCCGGCACTGGCTTTGACTCCCTGAGCTTCCTTGCTAGGACAGCAGCTGCCGAAAGCTGGCAACTAGGCTGCCAGAGTGCAGAATGTCGGCGGTCTGGCACGCCTGCTTGCCGAAAGCCAGGATCAGCGAGACAGCGTGCTAGGCTCTGTTTCACAGCACCCTGGAGAACACGCCCTTGAAGAATGCCGTCTCTGTTCCGCAAAAGCTCTGCCACAGTGAAGGTGGAAGAAGCAGCCTGTGGCCACGGGCAGAGCTGGTCAACAGCTGCGCCTAACTTTCCCAAGCTGCGAGAGCATTCTCAGCCGAGTTCTGCTTTGACAGAGCTAGTGCTGAACTTTTGCAGTCCCGGAGGCTGCTGAAACCAAGGCTGTGTTCTGCCTCTTCATTCTTGCCTTCCTGTGCTCCAGCGAGAAGTGAAGCTCTGGCACGGCATTCAGCTTTGCCGCCTCTCTGCACGGAAAGCACTAGACCGAACTAGTGTGCTTCGTGCATGCTCTCTCCTCGCTTTTATGGTCACTGCTCTGCTTTTTGCTTGGCAGCGTTCCAAGGGTCCACGGCATACCTCTTGCAGAGCGAGAGGTGGCCGGCGAGGAATACTTGCTGGCTTAAGTCGTTCCATGCTCAAGGCATTCATCGGAGCAACACCATGGGGGAAAAGAGGGGGGAATATTGCAGGACAAATTTCTATGCTGGAACATGATTGTCTGCGAGACAGCTCTCCGCAGCGCTAGTATTTGGCCAGGCTGAAATCAGCGCCACGGGAAGCCAATCTGACAAGCGGAGTGCAACGAACGCGGCGATATGGGGCCACTTGGCAGGTGGCCGAAGAAAGACGGCTGCCCCGCGAATGTGGTGCCAGAAGGCAAGTTTCAGCAGGGCGTTGCGGGCGAGCTTAATGTGTAGCCGCAGTTGTTCTAGGCGAGATTGTAGCCGAGAAGCTTTCCGTCTCCATTCACGAGACAAGAAAAGCAGAACGCAATGGTCTAGAGGGTTGAGAAGAAAAGTGCTCGTAGCGAGCTCGTTGCGGCAGAAGCGAAAGCCAGGAGCAGCGTGCTCGCTGCGAGAAGTAGACGGCGCTTCGCCTCCTTGGGAAGGAAATCGCGTCTGGGCACGAACGGCAGCCAGCGAAGCTTCAGAACAGCAGGCTGTTCTGCTCAGCGTACGAGCCTGAAGTGAGTGGCAAGGGCTAAGGGGACAGTCCCAAGGCATCTAGCTTTCCTGCTAGCAATGCCATTTCTACCCTGCTGTGGAAAACATTGTCCTTTGCCCTTCTGCTCCGAGAGGCAGAGAGCACCTCGGCAGACGCAGTGCAGAGGGAAAGGACACAGTATCCGAGGGAGCGTGACGCCGCTTAGGCGGGCAAAGCAGAAAGGTGCCGCCCGGCACTGGCTTTGACTCCCTGAGCTTCCTTGCTAGGACAGCAGCTGCCGAAAGCTGGCAACTAGGCTGCCAGAGTGCAGAATGTAGGCGGTCTGGCACGCCTGCTTGCCGAAAGCCAGGATCAGCGAGACAGCGTGCTAGGCTCTGTTTCACAGCACCTTGGAGAACACGCACTTGAAGAATGCCGTCTCTGTTCCGCAAAAGCTCTGCCACAGTGAAGGTGGAAGAAGCAGCCTGTGGCCACGGGCAGAGCTGGTCAACAGCTGCGCCTAACTTTCCCAAGCTGCGAGAGCATTCTCAGCCGAGTTCTGCTTTGACAGAGCTAGTGCTGAACTTTTGCAGTCCCGGAGGCTGCTGAAACCAAGGCTGTGTTCTGCCTCTTCATTCTTGCCTTCCTGTGCTCCAGCGAGAAGTGAAGCTCTGGCACGGCATTCAGCTTTGCCGCCTCTCTGCACGGAAAGCACTAGACCGAACTAGTGTGCTTCGTGCATGCTCTCTCCTCGCTTTTATGGTCACTGCTCTGCTTTTTGCTTGGCAGCGTTCCAAGGGTCCACGGCATACCTCTTGCAGAGCGAGAGGTGGCCGGCGAGGAATACTTGCTGGCTTAAGTCGTTCCATGCTCAAGGCATTCATCGGAGCAACACCATGGGGGAAAAGAGGGGGGAATATTGCAGGACAAATTTCTATGCTGGAACATGATTGTCTGCGAGACAGCTCTCCGCAGCGCTAGTATTTGGCCAGGCTGAAATCAGCGCCACGGGAAGCCAATCTGACAAGCGGAGTGCAACGAGCGCGGCGATATGGGGCCACTTGGCAGGTGGCCGAAGAAAGACGGCTGCCCCGCGAATGTGGTGCCAGAAGGCAAGTTTCAGCAGGGCGTTGCGGGCGAGCTTAATGTGTAGCCGCAGTTGTTCTAGGCGAGATTGTAGCCGAGAAGCTTTCCGTCTCCATTCACGAGACAAGAAAAGCAGAACGCAATGGTCTAGAGGGTTGAGAAGAAAAGTGCTCGTAGCGAGCTCGTTGCGGCAGAAGCGAAAGCCAGGAGCAGCGTGCTCGCTGCGAGAAGTAGACGGCGCTTCGCCTCCTTGGGAAGGAAATCGCGTCTGGGCACGAACGGCAGCCAGCGAAGCTTCAGAACAGCAGGCTGTTCTGCTCAGCGTACGAGCCTGAAGTGAGTGGCAAGGGCTAAGGGGACAGTCCCAAGGCATCTAGCTTTCCTGCTAGCAATGCCATTTCTACCCTGCTGTGGAAAACATTGTCCTTTGCCCTTCTGCTCCGAGAGGCAGAGAGCACCTCGGCAGACGCAGTGCAGAGGGAAAGGACACAGTATCCGAGGGAGCGTGACGCCGCTTAGGCGGGCAAAGCAGAAAGGTGCCGCCCGGCACTGGCTTTGACTCCCTGAGCTTCCTTGCTAGGACAGCAGCTGCCGAAAGCTGGCAACTAGGCTGCCAGAGTGCAGAATGTAGGCGGTCTGGCACGCCTGCTTGCCGAAAGCCAGGATCAGCGAGACAGCGTGCTAGGCTCTGTTTCACAGCACCTTGGAGAACACGCACTTGAAGAATGCCGTCTCTGTTCCGCAAAAGCTCTGCCACAGTGAAGGTGGAAGAAGCAGCCTGTGGCCACGGGCAGAGCTGGTCAACAGCTGCGCCTAACTTTCCCAAGCTGCGAGAGCATTCTCAGCCGAGTTCTGCTTTGACAGAGCTATTGCTGAACTTTTGCAGTCCCGGAGGCTGCTGAAACCAAGGCTGTGTTCTGCCTCTTCATTCTTGCCTTCCTGTGCTCCAGCGAGAAGTGAAGCTCTGGCACGGCATTCAGCTTTGCCGCCTCTCTGCACGGAAAGCACTAGACCGAACTAGTGTGCTTCGTGCATGCTCTCTCCTCGCTTTTATGGTCACTGCTCTGCTTTTTGCTTGGCAGCGTTCCAAGGGTCCACGGCATACCTCTTGCACAGCGAGAGGTGGCCGGCGAGGAATACTTGCTGGCTTAAGTCGTTCCATGCTCAAGGCATTCATCGGAGCAACACCATGGGGGAAAAGAGGGGGGAACATTGCAGGACAAATTTCTATGCTGGAACATGATTGTCTGCGAGACAGCTCTCCGCGGCGCTAGTATTTGGCCAGGCTGAAATCAGCGCCAATGGAAGCCAATCTGACAAGCGGAGTACAACGAGCGCGGCGATATGGGGCCACTTGGCAGGTGGCCGAAGAAAGACGGCCGCCCCGCGAATGTGGTGCCAGAAGGCAAGTTTCAGCAGGGCGTTGCGGGCGAGCTTAATGTGTAGCCGCAGTTGTTCTAGGCGAGATTGTAGCCGAGAAGCTTTCCGTCTCCATTCACGAGACAAGAAAAGCAGAACGCAATGGTCTAGAGGGTTGAGAAGAAAAGTGCTCGTAGCGAGCTCGTTGCGGCAGAAGCGAAAGCCAGGAGCAGCGTGCTCGCTGCGAGAAGTAGACGGCGCTTCGCCTCCTTGGGAAGGCAATGGCGTCTGGGCACGAACGGCAGCCAGCGAAGCTTCAGAACAGCAGGCTGTTCTGCTCAGCGTACGAGCCTGAAGTGAGTGGCAAGGGCTAAGGGGTCAGTTCCAAGGCATCTAGCTTTCCTGCTAGCAATGCCATTTCTACCCTGCTGTGGAAAACATTGTCCTCTGCCCTTCTGCTCCGAGAGGCAGAGAGCACCTCGGCAGACGCAGTGCAGAGGGAAAGGACACAGTATCCGAGGGAGCGTGACGCCGCTTAGGCGGGCAAAGCAGAAAGGTGCCGCCCGGCACTGGCTTTGACTCCCTGAGCTTCCTTGCTAGGACAGCAGCTGCCGAAAGCTGGCAACTAGGCTGCCAGAGTGCAGAATGTAGGCGGTCTGGCACGCCTGCTTGCCGAAAGCCAGGATCAGCGAGACAGCGTGCTAGGCTCTGTTTCACAGCACCTTGGAGAACACGCCCTTGAAGAATGCCGTCTCTGTTCCGCAAAAGCTCTGCCACAGTGAAGGTGGAAGAAGCAGCCTGTGGCCACGGGCAGAGCTGGTCAACAGCTGCGCCTAACTTTCCCAAGCTGCGAGAGCATTCTCAGCCGAGTTCTGCTTTGACAGAGCTATTGCTGAACTTTTGCAGTCCCGGAGGCTGCTGAAACCAAGGCTGTGTTCTGCCTCTTCATTCTTGCCTTCCTGTGCTCCAGCGAGAAGTGAAGCTCTGGCACGGCATTCAGCTTTGCCGCCTCTCTGCACGGAAAGCACTAGACCGAACTAGTGTGCTTCGTGCATGCTCTCTCCTCGCTTTTATGGTCACTGCTCTGCTTTTTGCTTGGCAGCGTTCCAAGGGTCCACGGCATACCTCTTGCACAGCGAGAGGTGGCCGGCGAGGAATACTTGCTGGCTTAAGTCGTTCCATGCTCAAGGCATTCATCGGAGCAACACCATGGGGGAAAAGAGGGGGGAACATTGCAGGACAAATTTCTATGCTGGAACATGATTGTCTGCGAGACAGCTCTCCGCAGCGCTAGTATTTGGCCAGGCTGAAATCAGCGCCACGGGAAGCCAATCTGACAAGCGGAGTGCAACGAGCGCGGCGATATGGGGCCACTTGGCAGGTGGCCGAAGAAAGACGGCTGCCCCGCGAATGTGGTGCCAGAAGGCAAGTTTCAGCAGGGCGTTGCGGGCGAGCTTAATGTGTAGCCGCAGTTGTTCTAGGCGAGATTGTAGCCGAGAAGCTTTCCGTCTCCATTCACGAGACAAGAAAAGCAGAACGCAATGGTCTAGAGGGTTGAGAAGAAAAGTGCTCGTAGCGAGCTCGTTGCGGCAGAAGCGAAAGCCAGGAGCAGCGTGCTCGCTGCGAGAAGTAGACGGCGCTTCGCCTCCTTGGGAAGGCAATGGCGTCTGGGCACGAACGGCAGCCAGCGAAGCTTCAGAACAGCAGGCTGTTCTGCTCAGCGTACGAGCCTGAAGTGAGTGGCAAGGGCTAAGGGGTCAGTTCCAAGGCATCTAGCTTTCCTGCTAGCAATGCCATTTCTACCCTGCTGTGGAAAACATTGTCCTCTGCCCTTCTCCTCCGAGAGGCACAGAGCACTTCGGCAGACGCAGTGCAGAGGGAAAGGACACATTATCCGAGGGAGCGTGACGCCGCTTAGGCGGGCAAAGCAGAAAGGTGCCGCCCGGCACTGGCTTTGACTCCCTGAGCTTCCTTGCTAGGACAGCAGCTGCCGAAAGCTGGCAACTAGGCTGCCAGAGTGCAGAATGTCGGCGGTCTGGCACGCCTGCTTGCCGAAAGCCAGGATCAGCGAGACAGCGTGCTAGGCTCTGTTTCACAGCACCTTGGAGAACACGCACTTGAAGAATGCCGTCTCTCTTCCGCAAAAGCTCTGCCACAGTGAAGGTGGAAGAAGCAGCCTGTGGCCACGGGCAGAGCTGGTCAACAGCTGCGCCTAACTTTCCCAAGCTGCGAGAGCATTCTCAGCCGAGTTCTGCTTTGACAGAGCTATTGCTGAACTTTTGCAGCCCCGGAGGCTGCTGAAACCAAGGCTGTGTTCTGCCTCTTCATTCTTGCCTTCCTGTGCTCCAGCGAGAAGTGAAGCTCTGGCACGGCATTCAGCTTTGCCGCCTCTCTGCACGGAAAGCGCTAGACCGAACTAGTGTGCTTCGTGCATGCTCTCTCCTCGCTTTTATGGTCACTGCTCTGCTTTTTGCTTGGCAGCGTTCCAAGGGTCCACGGCATACCTCTTGCACAGCGAGAGGTGGCCGGCGAGGAATACTTGCTGGCTTAAGTCGTTCCATGCTCAAGGCATTCATCGGAGCAACACCATGGGGGAAAAGAGGGGGGAACATTGCAGGACAAATTTCTATGCTGGAACATGATTGTCTGCGAGACAGCTCTCCGCAGCGCTAGTATTTGGCCAGGCTGAAATCAGCGCCAATGGAAGCCAATCTGACAAGCGGAGTACAACGAGCGCGGCGATATGGGGCCACTTGGCAGGTGGCCGAAGAAAGACGGCCGCCCCGCGAATGTGGTGCCAGAAGGCAAGTTTCAGCAGGGCGTTGCGGGCGAGCTTAATGTGTAGCCGCAGTTGTTCTAGGCGAGATTGTAGCCGAGAAGCTTTCCGTCTCCATTCACGAGACAAGAAAAGCAGAACGCAATGGTCTAGAGGGTTGAGAAGAAAAGTGCTCGTAGCGAGCTCGTTGCGGCAGAAGCGAAAGCCAGGAGCAGCGTGCTCGCTGCGAGAAGTAGACGGCGCTTCGCCTCCTTGGGAAGGAAATCGCGTCTGGGCACGAACGGCAGCCAGCGAAGCTTCAGAACAGCAGGCTGTTCTGCTCAGCGTACGAGCCTGAAGTGAGTGGCAAGGGCTAAGGGGTCAGTTCCAAGGCATCTAGCTTTCCTGCTAGCAATGCCATTTCTACCCTGCTGTGGAAAACATTGTCCTCTGCCCTTCTGCTCCGAGAGGCAGAGAGCACCTCGGCAGACGCAGTGCAGAGGGAAAGGACACAGTATCCGAGGGAGCGTGACGCCGCTTAGGCGGGCAAAGCAGAAAGGTGCCGCCCGGCACTGGCTTTGACTCCCTGAGCTTCCTTGCTAGGACAGCAGCTGCCGAAAGCTGGCAACTAGGCTGCCAGAGTGCAGAATGTAGGCGGTCTGGCACGCCTGCTTGCCGAAAGCCAGGATCAGCGAGACAGCGTGCTAGGCTCTGTTTCACAGCACCTTGGAGAACACGCCCTTGAAGAATGCCGTCTCTGTTCCGCAAAAGCTCTGCCACAGTGAAGGTGGAAGAAGCAGCCTGTGGCCACGGGCAGAGCTGGTCAACAGCTGCGCCTAACTTTCCCAAGCTGCGAGAGCATTCTCAGCCGAGTTCTGCTTTGACAGAGCTATTGCTGAACTTTTGCAGCCCCGGAGGCTGCTGAAACCAAGGCTGTGTTCTGCCTCTTCATTCTTGCCTTCCTGTGCTCCAGCGAGAAGTGAAGCTCTGGCACGGCATTCAGCTTTGCCGCCTCTCTGCACGGAAAGCGCTAGACCGAACTAGTGTGCTTCGTGCATGCTCTCTCCTCGCTTTTATGGTCACTGCTCTGCTTTTTGCTTGGCAGCGTTCCAAGGGTCCACGGCATACCTCTTGCACAGCGAGAGGTGGCCGGCGAGGAATACTTGCTGGCTTAAGTCGTTCCATGCTCAAGGCATTCATCGGAGCAACACCATGGGGGAAAAGAGGGGGGAACATTGCAGGACAAATTTCTATGCTGGAACATGATTGTCTGCGAGACAGCTCTCCGCAGCGCTAGTATTTGGCCAGGCTGAAATCAGCGCCAATGGAAGCCAATCTGACAAGCGGAGTACAACGAGCGCGGCGATATGGGGCCACTTGGCAGGTGGCCGAAGAAAGACGGCCGCCCCGCGAATGTGGTGCCAGAAGGCAAGTTTCAGCAGGGCGTTGCGGGCGAGCTTAATGTGTAGCCGCAGTTGTTCTAGGCGAGATTGTAGCCGAGAAGCTTTCCGTCTCCATTCACGAGACAAGAAAAGCAGAACGCAATGGTCTAGAGGGTTGAGAAGAAAAGTGCTCGTAGCGAGCTCGTTGCGGCAGAAGCGAAAGCCAGGAGCAGCGTGCTCGCTGCGAGAAGTAGACGGCGCTTCGCCTCCTTGGGAAGGAAATCGCGTCTGGGCACGAACGGCAGCCAGCGAAGCTTCAGAACAGCAGGCTGTTCTGCTCAGCGTACGAGCCTGAAGTGAGTGGCAAGGGCTAAGGGGACAGTTCCAAGGCATCTAGCTTTCCTGCTAGCAATGCCATTTCTACCCTGCTGTGGAAAACATTGTCCTCTGCCCTTCTGCTCCGAGAGGCAGAGAGCACCTCGGCAGACGCAGTGCAGAGGGAAAGGACACAGTATCCGAGGGAGCGTGACGCCGCTTAGGCGGGCAAAGCAGAAAGGTGCCGCCCGGCACTGGCTTTGACTCCCTGAGCTTCCTTGCTAGGACAGCAGCTGCCGAAAGCTGGCAACTAGGCTGCCAGAGTGCAGAATGTAGGCGGTCTGGCACGCCTGCTTGCCGAAAGCCAGGATCAGCGAGACAGCGTGCTAGGCTCTGTTTCACAGCACCTTGGAGAACACGCCCTTGAAGAATGCCGTCTCTGTTCCGCAAAAGCTCTGCCACAGTGAAGGTGGAAGAAGCAGCCTGTGGCCACGGGCAGAGCTGGTCAACAGCTGCGCCTAACTTTCCCAAGCTGCGAGAGCATTCTCAGCCGAGTTCTGCTTTGACAGAGCTATTGCTGAACTTTTGCAGTCCCGGAGGCTGCTGAAACCAAGGCTGTGTTCTGCCTCTTCATTCTTGCCTTCCTGTGCTCCAGCGAGAAGTGAAGCTCTGGCACGGCATTCAGCTTTGCCGCCTCTCTGCACGGAAAGCACTAGACCGAACTAGTGTGCTTCGTGCATGCTCTCTCCTCGCTTTTATGGTCACTGCTCTGCTTTTTGCTTGGCAGCGTTCCAAGGGTCCACGGCATACCTCTTGCAGAGCGAGAGGTGGCCGGCGAGGAATACTTGCTGGCTTAAGTCGTTCCATGCTCAAGGCATTCATCGGAGCAACACCATGGGGGAAAAGAGGGGGGAACATTGCAGGACAAATTTCTATGCTGGAACATGATTGTCTGCGAGACAGCTCTCCGCAGCGCTAGTATTTGGCCAGGCTGAAATCAGCGCCACGGGAAGCCAATCTGACAAGCGGAGTGCAACGAGCGCGGCGATATGGGGCCACTTGGCAGGTGGCCGAAGAAAGACGGCTGCCCCGCGAATGGGGTGCCAGAAGGCAAGTTTCAGCAGGGCGTTGCGGGCGAGCTTAATGTGTAGCCGCAGTTGTTCTAGGCGAGATTGTAGCCGAGAAGCTTTCCGTCTCCATTCACGAGACAAGAAAAGCAGAACGCAATGGTCTAGAGGGTTGAGAAGAAAAGTGCTCGTAGCGAGCTCGTTGCGGCAGAAGCGAAAGCCAGGAGCAGCGTGCTCGCTGCGAGAAGTAGACGGCGCTTCGCCTCCTTGGGAAGGCAATGGCGTCTGGGCACGAACGGCAGCCAGCGAAGCTTCAGAACAGCAGGCTGTTCTGCTCAGCGTACGAGCCTGAAGTGAGTGGCAAGGGCTAAGGGGTCAGTTCCAAGGCATCTAGCTTTCCTGCTAGCAATGCCATTTCTACCCTGCTGTGGAAAACATTGTCCTCTGCCCTTCTCCTCCGAGAGGCAGAGAGCACTTCGGCAGACGCAGTGCAGAGGGAAAGGACACATTATCCGAGGGAGCGTGACGCCGCTTAGGCGGGCAAAGCAGAAAGGTGCCGCCCGGCACTGGCTTTGACTCCCTGAGCTTCCTTGCTAGGACAGCAGCTGCCGAAAGCTGGCAACTAGGCTGCCAGAGTGCAGAATGTCGGCGGTCTGGCACGCCTGCTTGCCGAAAGCCAGGATCAGCGAGACAGCGTGCTAGGCTCTGTTTCACAGCACCTTGGAGAACACGCACTTGAAGAATGCCGTCTCTGTTCCGCAAAAGCTCTGCCACAGTGAAGCTGGAAGAAGCAGCCTGTGGCCACGGGCAGAGCTGGTCAACAGCTGCGCCTAACTTTCCCAAGCTGCGAGAGCATTCTCAGCCGAGTTCTGCTTTGACAGAGCTATTGCTGAACTTTTGCAGTCCCGGAGGCTGCTGAAACCAAGGCTGTGTTCTGCCTCTTCATTCTTGCCTTCCTGTGCTCCAGCGAGAAGTGAAGCTCTGGCACGGCATTCAGCTTTGCCGCCTCTCTGCACGGAAAGCACTAGACCGAACTAGTGTGCTTCGTGCATGCTCTCTCCTCGCTTTTATGGTCACTGCTCTGCTTTTTGCTTGGCAGCGTTCCAAGGGTCCACGGCATACCTCTTGCAGAGCGAGAGGTGGCCGGCGAGGAATACTTGCTGGCTTAAGTCGTTCCATGCTCAAGGCATTCATCGGAGCAACACCATGGGGGAAAAGAGGGGGGAACATTGCAGGACAAATTTCTATGCTGGAACATGATTGTCTGCGAGACAGCTCTCCGCAGCGCTAGTATTTGGCCAGGCTGAAATCAGCGCCACGGGAAGCCAATCTGACAAGCGGAGTGCAACGAGCGCGGCGATATGGGGCCACTTGGCAGGTGGCCGAAGAAAGACGGCTGCCCCGCGAATGGGGTGCCAGAAGGCAAGTTTCAGCAGGGCGTTGCGGGCGAGCTTAATGTGTAGCCGCAGTTGTTCTAGGCGAGATTGTAGCCGAGAAGCTTTCCGTCTCCATTCACGAGACAAGAAAAGCAGAACGCAATGGTCTAGAGGGTTGAGAAGAAAAGTGCTCGTAGCGAGCTCGTTGCGGCAGAAGCGAAAGCCAGGAGCAGCGTGCTCGCTGCGAGAAGTAGACGGCGCTTCGCCTCCTTGGGAAGGCAATGGCGTCTGGGCACGAACGGCAGCCAGCGAAGCTTCAGAACAGCAGGCTGTTCTGCTCAGCGTACGAGCCTGAAGTGAGTGGCAAGGGCTAAGGGGTCAGTTCCAAGGCATCTAGCTTTCCTGCTAGCAATGCCATTTCTACCCTGCTGTGGAAAACATTGTCCTCTGCCCTTCTCCTCCGAGAGGCAGAGAGCACTTCGGCAGACGCAGTGCAGAGGGAAAGGACACATTATCCGAGGGAGCGTGACGCCGCTTAGGCGGGCAAAGCAGAAAGGTGCCGCCCGGCACTGGCTTTGACTCCCTGAGCTTCCTTGCTAGGACAGCAGCTGCCGAAAGCTGGCAACTAGGCTGCCAGAGTGCAGAATGTAGGCGGTCTGGCACGCCTGCTTGCCGAAAGCCAGGATCAGCGAGACAGCGTGCTAGGCTCTGTTTCACAGCACCTTGGAGAACACGCCCTTGAAGAATGCCGTCTCTGTTCCGCAAAAGCTCTGCCACAGTGAAGGTGGAAGAAGCAGCCTGTGGCCACGGGCAGAGCTGGTCAACAGCTGCGCCTAACTTTCCCAAGCTGCGAGAGCATTCTCAGCCGAGTTCTGCTTTGACAGAGCTATTGCTGAACTTTTGCAGTCCCGGAGGCTGCTGAAACCAAGGCTGTGTTCTGCCTCTTCATTCTTGCCTTCCTGTGCTCCAGCGAGAAGTGAAGCTCTGGCACGGCATTCAGCTTTGCCGCCTCTCTGCACGGAAAGCACTAGACCGAACTAGTGTGCTTCGTGCATGCTCTCTCCTCGCTTTTATGGTCACTGCTCTGCTTTTTGCTTGGCAGCGTTCAAAGGGTCCACGGCATACCTCTTGCACAGCGAGAGGTGGCCGGCGAGGAATACTTGCTGGCTTAAGTCGTTCCATGCTCAAGGCATTCATCGGAGCAACACCATGGGGGAAAAGAGGGGGGAACATTGCAGGACAAATTTCTATGCTGGAACATGATTGTCTGCGAGACAGCTCTCCGCAGCGCTAGTATTTGGCCAGGCTGAAATCAGCGCCACGGGAAGCCAATCTGACAAGCGGAGTGCAACGAGCGCGGCGATATGGGGCCACTTGGCAGGTGGCCGAAGAAAGACGGCTGCCCCGCGAATGGGGTGCCAGAAGGCAAGTTTCAGCAGGGCGTTGCGGGCGAGCTTAATGTGTAGCCGCAGTTGTTCTAGGCGAGATTGTAGCCGAGAAGCTTTCCGTCTCCATTCACGAGACAAGAAAAGCAGAACGCAATGGTCTAGAGGGTTGAGAAGAAAAGTGCTCGTAGCGAGCTCGTTGCGGCAGAAGCGAAAGCCAGGAGCAGCGTGCTCGCTGCGAGAAGTAGACGGCGCTTCGCCTCCTTGGGAAGGCAATGGCGTCTGGGCACGAACGGCAGCCAGCGAAGCTTCAGAACAGCAGGCTGTTCTGCTCAGCGTACGAGCCTGAAGTGAGTGGCAAGGGCTAAGGGGTCAGTTCCAAGGCATCTAGCTTTCCTGCTAGCAATGCCATTTCTACCCTGCTGTGGAAAACATTGTCCTCTGCCCTTCTCCTCCGAGAGGCAGAGAGCACTTCGGCAGACGCAGTGCAGAGGGAAAGGACACATTATCCGAGGGAGCGTGACGCCGCTTAGGCGGGCAAAGCAGAAAGGTGCCGCCCGGCACTGGCTTTGACTCCCTGAGCTTCCTTGCTAGGACAGCAGCTGCCGAAAGCTGGCAACTAGGCTGCCAGAGTGCAGAATGTAGGCGGTCTGGCACGCCTGCTTGCCGAAAGCCAGGATCAGCGAGACAGCGTGCTAGGCTCTGTTTCACAGCACCTTGGAGAACACGCCCTTGAAGAATGCCGTCTCTGTTCCGCAAAAGCTCTGCCACAGTGAAGGTGGAAGAAGCAGCCTGTGGCCACGGGCAGAGCTGGTCAACAGCTGCGCCTAACTTTCCCAAGCTGCGAGAGCATTCTCAGCCGAGTTCTGCTTTGACAGAGCTATTGCTGAACTTTTGCAGTCCCGGAGGCTGCTGAAACCAAGGCTGTGTTCTGCCTCTTCATTCTTGCCTTCCTGTGCTCCAGCGAGAAGTGAAGCTCTGGCACGGCATTCAGCTTTGCCGCCTCTCTGCACGGAAAGCACTAGACCGAACTAGTGTGCTTCGTGCATGCTCTCTCCTCGCTTTTATGGTCACTGCTCTGCTTTTTGCTTGGCAGCGTTCCAAGGGTCCACGGCATACCTCTTGCACAGCGAGAGGTGGCCGGCGAGGAATACTTGCTGGCTTAAGTCGTTCCATGCTCAAGGCATTCATCGGAGCAACACCATGGGGGAAAAGAGGGGGGAACATTGCAGGACAAATTTCTATGCTGGAACATGATTGTCTGCGAGACAGCTCTCCGCAGCGCTAGTATTTGGCCAGGCTGAAATCAGCGCCACGGGAAGCCAATCTGACAAGCGGAGTGCAACGAGCGCGGCGATATGGGGCCACTTGGCAGGTGGCCGAAGAAAGACGGCTGCCCCGCGAATGTGGTGCCAGAAGGCAAGTTTCAGCAGGGCGTTGCGGGCGAGCTTAATGTGTAGCCGCAGTTGTTCTAGGCGAGATTGTAGCCGAGAAGCTTTCCGTCTCCATTCACGAGACAAGAAAAGCAGAACGCAATGGTCTAGAGGGTTGAGAAGAAAAGTGCTCGTAGCGAGCTCGTTGCGGCAGAAGCGAAAGCCAGGAGCAGCGTGCTCGCTGCGAGAAGTAGACGGCGCTTCGCCTCCTTGGGAAGGAAATCGCGTCTGGGCACGAACGGCAGCCAGCGAAGCTTCAGAACAGCAGGCTGTTCTGCTCAGCGTACGAGCCTGAAGTGAGTGGCAAGGGCTAAGGGGTCAGTTCCAAGGCATCTAGCTTTCCTGCTAGCAATGCCATTTCTACCCTGCTGTGGAAAACATTGTCCTCTGCCCTTCTCCTCCGAGAGGCACAGAGCACTTCGGCAGACGCAGTGCAGAGGGAAAGGACACATTATCCGAGGGAGCGTGACGCCGCTTAGGCGGGCAAAGCAGAAAGGTGCCGCCCGGCACTGGCTTTGACTCCCTGAGCTTCCTTGCTAGGACAGCAGCTGCCGAAAGCTGGCAACTAGGCTGCCAGAGTGCAGAATGTCGGCGGTCTGGCACGCCTGCTTGCCGAAAGCCAGGATCAGCGAGACAGCGTGCTAGGCTCTGTTTCACAGCACCTTGGAGAACACGCACTTGAAGAATGCCGTCTCTCTTCCGCAAAAGCTCTGCCACAGTGAAGGTGGAAGAAGCAGCCTGTGGCCACGGGCAGAGCTGGTCAACAGCTGCGCCTAACTTTCCCAAGCTGCGAGAGCATTCTCAGCCGAGTTCTGCTTTGACAGAGCTATTGCTGAACTTTTGCAGCCCCGGAGGCTGCTGAAACCAAGGCTGTGTTCTGCCTCTTCATTCTTGCCTTCCTGTGCTCCAGCGAGAAGTGAAGCTCTGGCACGGCATTCAGCTTTGCCGCCTCTCTGCACGGAAAGCGCTAGACCGAACTAGTGTGCTTCGTGCATGCTCTCTCCTCGCTTTTATGGTCACTGCTCTGCTTTTTGCTTGGCAGCGTTCCAAGGGTCCACGGCATACCTCTTGCACAGCGAGAGGTGGCCGGCGAGGAATACTTGCTGGCTTAAGTCGTTCCATGCTCAAGGCATTCATCGGAGCAACACCATGGGGGAAAAGAGGGGGGAACATTGCAGGACAAATTTCTATGCTGGAACATGATTGTCTGCGAGACAGCTCTCCGCAGCGCTAGTATTTGGCCAGGCTGAAATCAGCGCCAATGGAAGCCAATCTGACAAGCGGAGTACAACGAGCGCGGCGATATGGGGCCACTTGGCAGGTGGCCGAAGAAAGACGGCCGCCCCGCGAATGTGGTGCCAGAAGGCAAGTTTCAGCAGGGCGTTGCGGGCGAGCTTAATGTGTAGCCGCAGTTGTTCTAGGCGAGATTGTAGCCGAGAAGCTTTCCGTCTCCATTCACGAGACAAGAAAAGCAGAACGCAATGGTCTAGAGGGTTGAGAAGAAAAGTGCTCGTAGCGAGCTCGTTGCGGCAGAAGCGAAAGCCAGGAGCAGCGTGCTCGCTGCGAGAAGTAGACGGCGCTTCGCCTCCTTGGGAAGGAAATCGCGTCTGGGCACGAACGGCAGCCAGCGAAGCTTCAGAACAGCAGGCTGTTCTGCTCAGCGTACGAGCCTGAAGTGAGTGGCAAGGGCTAAGGGGTCAGTTCCAAGGCATCTAGCTTTCCTGCTAGCAATGCCATTTCTACCCTGCTGTGGAAAACATTGTCCTCTGCCCTTCTGCTCCGAGAGGCAGAGAGCACCTCGGCAGACGCAGTGCAGAGGGAAAGGACACAGTATCCGAGGGAGCGTGACGCCGCTTAGGCGGGCAAAGCAGAAAGGTGCCGCCCGGCACTGGCTTTGACTCCCTGAGCTTCCTTGCTAGGACAGCAGCTGCCGAAAGCTGGCAACTAGGCTGCCAGAGTGCAGAATGTAGGCGGTCTGGCACGCCTGCTTGCCGAAAGCCAGGATCAGCGAGACAGCGTGCTAGGCTCTGTTTCACAGCACCTTGGAGAACACGCCCTTGAAGAATGCCGTCTCTGTTCCGCAAAAGCTCTGCCACAGTGAAGGTGGAAGAAGCAGCCTGTGGCCACGGGCAGAGCTGGTCAACAGCTGCGCCTAACTTTCCCAAGCTGCGAGAGCATTCTCAGCCGAGTTCTGCTTTGACAGAGCTATTGCTGAACTTTTGCAGCCCCGGAGGCTGCTGAAACCAAGGCTGTGTTCTGCCTCTTCATTCTTGCCTTCCTGTGCTCCAGCGAGAAGTGAAGCTCTGGCACGGCATTCAGCTTTGCCGCCTCTCTGCACGGAAAGCGCTAGACCGAACTAGTGTGCTTCGTGCATGCTCTCTCCTCGCTTTTATGGTCACTGCTCTGCTTTTTGCTTGGCAGCGTTCCAAGGGTCCACGGCATACCTCTTGCACAGCGAGAGGTGGCCGGCGAGGAATACTTGCTGGCTTAAGTCGTTCCATGCTCAAGGCATTCATCGGAGCAACACCATGGGGGAAAAGAGGGGGGAACATTGCAGGACAAATTTCTATGCTGGAACATGATTGTCTGCGAGACAGCTCTCCGCAGCGCTAGTATTTGGCCAGGCTGAAATCAGCGCCAATGGAAGCCAATCTGACAAGCGGAGTACAACGAGCGCGGCGATATGGGGCCACTTGGCAGGTGGCCGAAGAAAGACGGCCGCCCCGCGAATGTGGTGCCAGAAGGCAAGTTTCAGCAGGGCGTTGCGGGCGAGCTTAATGTGTAGCCGCAGTTGTTCTAGGCGAGATTGTAGCCGAGAAGCTTTCCGTCTCCATTCACGAGACAAGAAAAGCAGAACGCAATGGTCTAGAGGGTTGAGAAGAAAAGTGCTCGTAGCGAGCTCGTTGCGGCAGAAGCGAAAGCCAGGAGCAGCGTGCTCGCTGCGAGAAGTAGACGGCGCTTCGCCTCCTTGGGAAGGAAATCGCGTCTGGGCACGAACGGCAGCCAGCGAAGCTTCAGAACAGCAGGCTGTTCTGCTCAGCGTACGAGCCTGAAGTGAGTGGCAAGGGCTAAGGGGACAGTTCCAAGGCATCTAGCTTTCCTGCTAGCAATGCCATTTCTACCCTGCTGTGGAAAACATTGTCCTCTGCCCTTCTGCTCCGAGAGGCAGAGAGCACCTCGGCAGACGCAGTGCAGAGGGAAAGGACACAGTATCCGAGGGAGCGTGACGCCGCTTAGGCGGGCAAAGCAGAAAGGTGCCGCCCGGCACTGGCTTTGACTCCCTGAGCTTCCTTGCTAGGACAGCAGCTGCCGAAAGCTGGCAACTAGGCTGCCAGAGTGCAGAATGTAGGCGGTCTGGCACGCCTGCTTGCCGAAAGCCAGGATCAGCGAGACAGCGTGCTAGGCTCTGTTTCACAGCACCTTGGAGAACACGCCCTTGAAGAATGCCGTCTCTGTTCCGCAAAAGCTCTGCCACAGTGAAGGTGGAAGAAGCAGCCTGTGGCCACGGGCAGAGCTGGTCAACAGCTGCGCCTAACTTTCCCAAGCTGCGAGAGCATTCTCAGCCGAGTTCTGCTTTGACAGAGCTATTGCTGAACTTTTGCAGTCCCGGAGGCTGCTGAAACCAAGGCTGTGTTCTGCCTCTTCATTCTTGCCTTCCTGTGCTCCAGCGAGAAGTGAAGCTCTGGCACGGCATTCAGCTTTGCCGCCTCTCTGCACGGAAAGCACTAGACCGAACTAGTGTGCTTCGTGCATGCTCTCTCCTCGCTTTTATGGTCACTGCTCTGCTTTTTGCTTGGCAGCGTTCCAAGGGTCCACGGCATACCTCTTGCAGAGCGAGAGGTGGCCGGCGAGGAATACTTGCTGGCTTAAGTCGTTCCATGCTCAAGGCATTCATCGGAGCAACACCATGGGGGAAAAGAGGGGGGAACATTGCAGGACAAATTTCTATGCTGGAACATGATTGTCTGCGAGACAGCTCTCCGCAGCGCTAGTATTTGGCCAGGCTGAAATCAGCGCCACGGGAAGCCAATCTGACAAGCGGAGTGCAACGAGCGCGGCGATATGGGGCCACTTGGCAGGTGGCCGAAGAAAGACGGCTGCCCCGCGAATGGGGTGCCAGAAGGCAAGTTTCAGCAGGGCGTTGCGGGCGAGCTTAATGTGTAGCCGCAGTTGTTCTAGGCGAGATTGTAGCCGAGAAGCTTTCCGTCTCCATTCACGAGACAAGAAAAGCAGAACGCAATGGTCTAGAGGGTTGAGAAGAAAAGTGCTCGTAGCGAGCTCGTTGCGGCAGAAGCGAAAGCCAGGAGCAGCGTGCTCGCTGCGAGAAGTAGACGGCGCTTCGCCTCCTTGGGAAGGCAATGGCGTCTGGGCACGAACGGCAGCCAGCGAAGCTTCAGAACAGCAGGCTGTTCTGCTCAGCGTACGAGCCTGAAGTGAGTGGCAAGGGCTAAGGGGTCAGTTCCAAGGCATCTAGCTTTCCTGCTAGCAATGCCATTTCTACCCTGCTGTGGAAAACATTGTCCTCTGCCCTTCTCCTCCGAGAGGCAGAGAGCACTTCGGCAGACGCAGTGCAGAGGGAAAGGACACATTATCCGAGGGAGCGTGACGCCGCTTAGGCGGGCAAAGCAGAAAGGTGCCGCCCGGCACTGGCTTTGACTCCCTGAGCTTCCTTGCTAGGACAGCAGCTGCCGAAAGCTGGCAACTAGGCTGCCAGAGTGCAGAATGTCGGCGGTCTGGCACGCCTGCTTGCCGAAAGCCAGGATCAGCGAGACAGCGTGCTAGGCTCTGTTTCACAGCACCTTGGAGAACACGCACTTGAAGAATGCCGTCTCTGTTCCGCAAAAGCTCTGCCACAGTGAAGCTGGAAGAAGCAGCCTGTGGCCACGGGCAGAGCTGGTCAACAGCTGCGCCTAACTTTCCCAAGCTGCGAGAGCATTCTCAGCCGAGTTCTGCTTTGACAGAGCTATTGCTGAACTTTTGCAGTCCCGGAGGCTGCTGAAACCAAGGCTGTGTTCTGCCTCTTCATTCTTGCCTTCCTGTGCTCCAGCGAGAAGTGAAGCTCTGGCACGGCATTCAGCTTTGCCGCCTCTCTGCACGGAAAGCACTAGACCGAACTAGTGTGCTTCGTGCATGCTCTCTCCTCGCTTTTATGGTCACTGCTCTGCTTTTTGCTTGGCAGCGTTCCAAGGGTCCACGGCATACCTCTTGCAGAGCGAGAGGTGGCCGGCGAGGAATACTTGCTGGCTTAAGTCGTTCCATGCTCAAGGCATTCATCGGAGCAACACCATGGGGGAAAAGAGGGGGGAACATTGCAGGACAAATTTCTATGCTGGAACATGATTGTCTGCGAGACAGCTCTCCGCAGCGCTAGTATTTGGCCAGGCTGAAATCAGCGCCACGGGAAGCCAATCTGACAAGCGGAGTGCAACGAGCGCGGCGATATGGGGCCACTTGGCAGGTGGCCGAAGAAAGACGGCTGCCCCGCGAATGGGGTGCCAGAAGGCAAGTTTCAGCAGGGCGTTGCGGGCGAGCTTAATGTGTAGCCGCAGTTGTTCTAGGCGAGATTGTAGCCGAGAAGCTTTCCGTCTCCATTCACGAGACAAGAAAAGCAGAACGCAATGGTCTAGAGGGTTGAGAAGAAAAGTGCTCGTAGCGAGCTCGTTGCGGCAGAAGCGAAAGCCAGGAGCAGCGTGCTCGCTGCGAGAAGTAGACGGCGCTTCGCCTCCTTGGGAAGGCAATGGCGTCTGGGCACGAACGGCAGCCAGCGAAGCTTCAGAACAGCAGGCTGTTCTGCTCAGCGTACGAGCCTGAAGTGAGTGGCAAGGGCTAAGGGGTCAGTTCCAAGGCATCTAGCTTTCCTGCTAGCAATGCCATTTCTACCCTGCTGTGGAAAACATTGTCCTCTGCCCTTCTCCTCCGAGAGGCAGAGAGCACTTCGGCAGACGCAGTGCAGAGGGAAAGGACACATTATCCGAGGGAGCGTGACGCCGCTTAGGCGGGCAAAGCAGAAAGGTGCCGCCCGGCACTGGCTTTGACTCCCTGAGCTTCCTTGCTAGGACAGCAGCTGCCGAAAGCTGGCAACTAGGCTGCCAGAGTGCAGAATGTCGGCGGTCTGGCACGCCTGCTTGCCGAAAGCCAGGATCAGCGAGACAGCGTGCTAGGCTCTGTTTCACAGCACCTTGGAGAACACGCACTTGAAGAATGCCGTCTCTCTTCCGCAAAAGCTCTGCCACAGTGAAGGTGGAAGAAGCAGCCTGTGGCCACGGGCAGAGCTGGTCAACAGCTGCGCCTAACTTTCCCAAGCTGCGAGAGCATTCTCAGCCGAGTTCTGCTTTGACAGAGCTATTGCTGAACTTTTGCAGTCCCGGAGGCTGCTGAAACCAAGGCTGTGTTCTGCCTCTTCATTCTTGCCTTCCTGTGCTCCAGCGAGAAGTGAAGCTCTGGCACGGCATTCAGCTTTGCCGCCTCTCTGCACGGAAAGCACTAGACCGAACTAGTGTGCTTCGTGCATGCTCTCTCCTCGCTTTTATGGTCACTGCTCTGCTTTTTGCTTGGCAGCGTTATAAGGGTCCACGGCATACCTCTTGCAGAGCGAGAGGTGGCCGGCGAGGAATACTTGCTGGCTTAAGTCGTTCCATGCTCAAGGCATTCATCGGAGCAACACCATGGGGGAAAAGAGGGGGGAACATTGCAGGACAAATTTCTATGCTGGAACATGATTGTCTGCGAGACAGCTCTCCGCAGCGCTAGTATTTGGCCAGGCTGAAATCAGCGCCACGGGAAGCCAATCTGACAAGCGGAGTGCAACGAGCGCGGCGATATGGGGCCACTTGGCAGGTGGCCGAAGAAAGACGGCTGCCCCGCGAATGGGGTGCCAGAAGGCAAGTTTCAGCAGGGCGTTGCGGGCGAGCTTAATGTGTAGCCGCAGTTGTTCTAGGCGAGATTGTAGCCGAGAAGCTTTCCGTCTCCATTCACGAGACAAGAAAAGCAGAACGCAATGGTCTAGAGGGTTGAGAAGAAAAGTGCTCGTAGCGAGCTCGTTGCGGCAGAAGCGAAAGCCAGGAGCAGCGTGCTCGCTGCGAGAAGTAGACGGCGCTTCGCCTCCTTGGGAAGGCAATGGCGTCTGGGCACGAACGGCAGCCAGCGAAGCTTCAGAACAGCAGGCTGTTCTGCTCAGCGTACGAGCCTGAAGTGAGTGGCAAGGGCTAAGGGGTCAGTTCCAAGGCATCTAGCTTTCCTGCTAGCAATGCCATTTCTACCCTGCTGTGGAAAACATTGTCCTCTGCCCTTCTCCTCCGAGAGGCAGAGAGCACTTCGGCAGACGCAGTGCAGAGGGAAAGGACACATTATCCGAGGGAGCGTGACGCCGCTTAGGCGGGCAAAGCAGAAAGGTGCCGCCCGGCACTGGCTTTGACTCCCTGAGCTTCCTTGCTAGGACAGCAGCTGCCGAAAGCTGGCAACTAGGCTGCCAGAGTGCAGAATGTCGGCGGTCTGGCACGCCTGCTTGCCGAAAGCCAGGATCAGCGAGACAGCGTGCTAGGCTCTGTTTCACAGCACCTTGGAGAACACGCACTTGAAGAATGCCGTCTCTCTTCCGCAAAAGCTCTGCCACAGTGAAGGTGGAAGAAGCAGCCTGTGGCCACGGGCAGAGCTGGTCAACAGCTGCGCCTAACTTTCCCAAGCTGCGAGAGCATTCTCAGCCGAGTTCTGCTTTGACAGAGCTATTGCTGAACTTTTGCAGTCCCGGAGGCTGCTGAAACCAAGGCTGTGTTCTGCCTCTTCATTCTTGCCTTCCTGTGCTCCAGCGAGAAGTGAAGCTCTGGCACGGCATTCAGCTTTGCCGCCTCTCTGCACGGAAAGCACTAGACCGAACTAGTGTGCTTCGTGCATGCTCTCTCCTCGCTTTTATGGTCACTGCTCTGCTTTTTGCTTGGCAGCGTTCCAAGGGTCCACGGCATACCTCTTGCACAGCGAGAGGTGGCCGGCGAGGAATACTTGCTGGCTTAAGTCGTTCCATGCTCAAGGCATTCATCGGAGCAACACCATGGGGGAAAAGAGGGGGGAACATTGCAGGACAAATTTCTATGCTGGAACATGATTGTCTGCGAGACAGCTCTCCGCGGCGCTAGTATTTGGCCAGGCTGAAATCAGCGCCAATGGAAGCCAATCTGACAAGCGGAGTACAACGAGCGCGGCGATATGGGGCCACTTGGCAGGTGGCCGAAGAAAGACGGCCGCCCCGCGAATGTGGTGCCAGAAGGCAAGTTTCAGCAGGGCGTTGCGGGCGAGCTTAATGTGTAGCCGCAGTTGTTCTAGGCGAGATTGTAGCCGAGAAGCTTTCCGTCTCCATTCACGAGACAAGAAAAGCAGAACGCAATGGTCTAGAGGGTTGAGAAGAAAAGTGCTCGTAGCGAGCTCGTTGCGGCAGAAGCGAAAGCCAGGAGCAGCGTGCTCGCTGCGAGAAGTAGACGGCGCTTCGCCTCCTTGGGAAGGAAATCGCGTCTGGGCACGAACGGCAGCCAGCGAAGCTTCAGAACAGCAGGCTGTTCTGCTCAGCGTACGAGCCTGAAGTGAGTGGCAAGGGCTAAGGGGTCAGTTCCAAGGCATCTAGCTTTCCCGCTAGCAATGCCATTTCTACCCTGCTGTGGAAAACATTGTCCTCTGCCCTTCTGCTCCGAGAGGCAGAGAGCACCTCGGCAGACGCAGTGCAGAGGGAAAGGACACATTATCCGAGGGAGCGTGACGCCGCTTAGGCGGGCAAAGCAGAAAGGTGCCGCCCGGCACTGGCTTTGACTCCCTGAGCTTCCTTGCTAGGACAGCAGCTGCCGAAAGCTGGCAACTAGGCTGCCAGAGTGCAGAATGTCGGCGGTCTGGCACGCCTGCTTGCCGAAAGCCAGGATCAGCGAGACAGCGTGCTAGGCTCTGTTTCACAGCACCTTGGAGAACACGCACTTGAAGAATGCCGTCTCTCTTCCGCAAAAGCTCTGCCACAGTGAAGGTGGAAGAAGCAGCCTGTGGCCACGGGCAGAGCTGGTCAACAGCTGCGCCTAACTTTCCCAAGCTGCGAGAGCATTCTCAGCCGAGTTCTGCTTTGACAGAGCTATTGCTGGACTTTTGCAGCCCCGGAGGCTGCTGAAACCAAGGCTGTGTTCTGCCTCTTCATTCTTGCCTTCCTGTGCTCCAGCGAGAAGTGAAGCTCTGGCACGGCATTCAGCTTTGCCGCCTCTCTGCACGGAAAGCACTAGACCGAACTAGTGTGCTTCGTGCATGCTCTCTCCTCGCTTTTATGGTCACTGCTCTGCTTTTTGCTTGGCAGCGTTCCAAGGGTCCACGGCATACCTCTTGCACAGCGAGAGGTGGCCGGCGAGGAATACTTGCTGGCTTAAGTCGTTCCATGCTCAAGGCATTCATCGGAGCAACACCATGGGGGAAAAGAGGGGGGAACATTGCAGGACAAATTTCTATGCTGGAACATGATTGTCTGCGAGACAGCTCTCCGCAGCGCTAGTATTTGGCCAGGCTGAAATCAGCGCCACGGGAAGCCAATCTGACAAGCGGAGTGCAACGAGCGCGGCGATATGGGGCCACTTGGCAGGTGGCCGAAGAAAGACGGCTGCCCCGCGAATGGGGTGCCAGAAGGCAAGTTTCAGCAGGGCGTTGCGGGCGAGCTTAATGTGTAGCCGCAGTTGTTCTAGGCGAGATTGTAGCCGAGAAGCTTTCCGTCTCCATTCACGAGACAAGAAAAGCAGAACGCAATGGTCTAGAGGGTTGAGAAGAAAAGTGCTCGTAGCGAGCTCGTTGCGGCAGAAGCGAAAGCCAGGAGCAGCGTGCTCGCTGCGAGAAGTAGACGGCGCTTCGCCTCCTTGGGAAGGCAATGGCGTCTGGGCACGAACGGCAGCCAGCGAAGCTTCAGAACAGCAGGCTGTTCTGCTCAGCGTACGAGCCTGAAGTGAGTGGCAAGGGCTAAGGGGTCAGTTCCAAGGCATCTAGCTTTCCTGCTAGCAATGCCATTTCTACCCTGCTGTGGAAAACATTGTCCTCTGCCCTTCTCCTCCGAGAGGCAGAGAGCACTTCGGCAGACGCAGTGCAGAGGGAAAGGACACATTATCCGAGGGAGCGTGACGCCGCTTAGGCGGGCAAAGCAGAAAGGTGCCGCCCGGCACTGGCTTTGACTCCCTGAGCTTCCTTGCTAGGACAGCAGCTGCCGAAAGCTGGCAACTAGGCTGCCAGAGTGCAGAATGTCGGCGGTCTGGCACGCCTGCTTGCCGAAAGCCAGGATCAGCGAGACAGCGTGCTAGGCTCTGTTTCACAGCACCTTGGAGAACACGCACTTGAAGAATGCCGTCTCTCTTCCGCAAAAGCTCTGCCACAGTGAAGGTGGAAGAAGCAGCCTGTGGCCACGGGCAGAGCTGGTCAACAGCTGCGCCTAACTTTCCCAAGCTGCGAGAGCATTCTCAGCCGAGTTCTGCTTTGACAGAGCTATTGCTGAACTTTTGCAGCCCCGGAGGCTGCTGAAACCAAGGCTGTGTTCTGCCTCTTCATTCTTGCCTTCCTGTGCTCCAGCGAGAAGTGAAGCTCTGGCACGGCATTCAGCTTTGCCGCCTCTCTTCACGGAAAGCGCTAGACCGAACTAGTGTGCTTCGTGCATGCTCTCTCCTCGCTTTTATGGTCACTGCTCTGCTTTTTGCTTGGCAGCGTTCCAAGGGTCCACGGCATACCTCTTGCACAGCGAGAGGTGGCCGGCGAGGAATACTTGCTGGCTTAAGTCGTTCCATGCTCAAGGCATTCATCGGAGCAACACCATGGGGGAAAAGAGGGGTGAACATTGCAGGACAAATTTCTATGCTGGAACATGATTGTCTGCGAGACAGCTCTCCGCAGCGCTAGTATTTGGCCAGGCTGAAATCAGCGCCAATGGAAGCCAATCTGACAAGCGGAGTACAACGAGCGCGGCGATATGGGGCCACTTGGCAGGTGGCCGAAGAAAGACGGCTGCCCCGCGAATGTGGTGCCAGAAGGCAAGTTTCAGCAGGGCGTTGCGGGCGAGCTTAATGTGTAGCCGCAGTTGTTCTAGGCGAGATTGTAGCCGAGAAGCTTTCCGTCTCCATTCACGAGACAAGAAAAGCAGAACGCAATGGTCTAGAGGGTTGAGAAGAAAAGTGCTCGTAGCGAGCTCGTTGCGGCAGAAGCGAAAGCCAGGAGCAGCGTGCTCGCTGCGAGAAGTAGACGGCGCTTCGCCTCCTTGGGAAGGCAATGGCGTCTGGGCACGAACGGCAGCCAGCGAAGCTTCAGAACAGCAGGCTGTTCTGCTCAGCGTACGAGCCTGAAGTGAGTGGCAAGGGCTAAGGGGTCAGTTCCAAGGCATCTAGCTTTCCTGCTAGCAATGCCATTTCTACCCTGCTGTGGAAAACATTGTCCTCTGCCCTTCTCCTCCGAGAGGCAGAGAGCACTTCGGCAGACGCAGTGCAGAGGGAAAGGACACATTATCCGAGGGAGCGTGACGCCGCTTAGGCGGGCAAAGCAGAAAGGTGCCGCCCGGCACTGGCTTTGACTCCCTGAGCTTCCTTGCTAGGACAGCAGCTGCCGAAAGCTGGCAACTAGGCTGCCAGAGTGCAGAATGTCGGCGGTCTGGCACGCCTGCTTGCCGAAAGCCAGGATCAGCGAGACAGCGTGCTAGGCTCTGTTTCACAGCACCTTGGAGAACACGCACTTGAAGAATGCCGTCTCTCTTCCGCAAAAGCTCTGCCACAGTGAAGGTGGAAGAAGCAGCCTGTGGCCACGGGCAGAGCTGGTCAACAGCTGCGCCTAACTTTCCCAAGCTGCGAGAGCATTCTCAGCCGAGTTCTGCTTTGACAGAGCTATTGCTGAACTTTTGCAGCCCCGGAGGCTGCTGAAACCAAGGCTGTGTTCTGCCTCTTCATTCTTGCCTTCCTGTGCTCCAGCGAGAAGTGAAGCTCTGGCACGGCATTCAGCTTTGCCGCCTCTCTTCACGGAAAGCGCTAGACCGAACTAGTGTGCTTCGTGCATGCTCTCTCCTCGCTTTTATGGTCACTGCTCTGCTTTTTGCTTGGCAGCGTTCCAAGGGTCCACGGCATACCTCTTGCACAGCGAGAGGTGGCCGGCGAGGAATACTTGCTGGCTTAAGTCGTTCCATGCTCAAGGCATTCATCGGAGCAACACCATGGGGGAAAAGAGGGGGGAACATTGCAGGACAAATTTCTATGCTGGAACATGATTGTCTGCGAGACAGCTCTCCGCAGCGCTAGTATTTGGCCAGGCTGAAATCAGCGCCAATGGAAGCCAATCTGACAAGCGGAGTACAACGAGCGCGGCGATATGGGGCCACTTGGCAGGTGGCCGAAGAAAGACGGCCGCCCCGCGAATGTGGTGCCAGAAGGCAAGTTTCAGCAGGGCGTTGCGGGCGAGCTTAATGTGTAGCCGCAGTTGTTCTAGGCGAGATTGTAGCCGAGAAGCTTTCCGTCTCCATTCACGAGACAAGAAAAGCAGAACGCAATGGTCTAGAGGGTTGAGAAGAAAAGTGCTCGTAGCGAGCTCGTTGCGGCAGAAGCGAAAGCCAGGAGCAGCGTGCTCGCTGCGAGAAGTAGACGGCGCTTCGCCTCCTTGGGAAGGAAATCGCGTCTGGGCACGAACGGCAGCCAGCGAAGCTTCAGAACAGCAGGCTGTTCTGCTCAGCGTACGAGCCTGAAGTGAGTGGCAAGGGCTAAGGGGTCAGTTCCAAGGCATCTAGCTTTCCTGCTAGCAATGCCATTTCTACCCTGCTGTGGAAAACATTGTCCTCTGCCCTTCTGCTCCGAGAGGCAGAGAGCACCTCGGCAGACGCAGTGCAGAGGGAAAGGACACAGTATCCGAGGGAGCGTGACGCCACTTAGGCGGGCAAAGCAGAAAGGTGCCGCCCGGCACTGGCTTTGACTCCCTGAGCTTCCTTGCTAGGACAGCAGCTGCCGAAAGCTGGCAACTAGGCTGCCAGAGTGCAGAATGTCGGCGGTCTGGCACGCCTGCTTGCCGAAAGCCAGGATCAGCGAGACAGCGTGCTAGGCTCTGTTTCACAGCACCTTGGAGAACACGCACTTGAAGAATGCCGTCTCTCTTCCGCAAAAGCTCTGCCACAGTGAAGGTGGAAGAAGCAGCCTGTGGCCACGGGCAGAGCTGGTCAACAGCTGCGCCTAACTTTCCCAAGCTGCGAGAGCATTCTCAGCCGAGTTCTGCTTTGACAGAGCTATTGCTGAACTTTTGCAGCCCCGGAGGCTGCTGAAACCAAGGCTGTGTTCTGCCTCTTCATTCTTGCCTTCCTGTGCTCCAGCGAGAAGTGAAGCTCTGGCACGGCATTCAGCTTTGCCGCCTCTCTGCACGGAAAGCACTAGACCGAACTAGTGTGCTTCGTGCATGCTCTCTCCTCGCTTTTATGGTCACTGCTCTGCTTTTTGCTTGGCAGCGTTCCAAGGGTCCACGGCATACCTCTTGCACAGCGAGAGGTGGCCGGCGAGGAATACTTGCTGGCTTAAGTCGTTCCATGCTCAAGGCATTCATCGGAGCAACACCATGGGGGAAAAGAGGGGGGAACATTGCAGGACAAATTTCTATGCTGGAACATGATTGTCTGCGAGACAGCTCTCCGCAGCGCTAGTATTTGGCCAGGCTGAAATCAGCGCCACGGGAAGCCAATCTGACAAGCGGAGTGCAACGAGCGCGGCGATATGGGGCCACTTGGCAGGTGGCCGAAGAAAGACGGCTGCCCCGCGAATGTGGTGCCAGAAGGCAAGTTTCAGCAGGGCGTTGCGGGCGAGCTTAATGTGTAGCCGCAGTTGTTCTAGGCGAGATTGTAGCCGAGAAGCTTTCCGTCTCCATTCACGAGACAAGAAAAGCAGAACGCAATGGTCTAGAGGGTTGAGAAGAAAAGTGCTCGTAGCGAGCTCGTTGCGGCAGAAGCGAAAGCCAGGAGCAGCGTGCTCGCTGCGAGAAGTAGACGGCGCTTCGCCTCCTTGGGAAGGAAATCGCGTCTGGGCACGAACGGCAGCCAGCGAAGCTTCAGAACAGCAGGCTGTTCTGCTCAGCGTACGAGCCTGAAGTGAGTGGCAAGGGCTAAGGGGTCAGTTCCAAGGCATCTAGCTTTCCTGCTAGCAATGCCATTTCTACCCTGCTGTGGAAAACATTGTCCTCTGCCCTTCTCCTCCGAGAGGCAGAGAGCACTTCGGCAGACGCAGTGCAGAGGGAAAGGACACATTATCCGAGGGAGCGTGACGCCGCTTAGGCGGGCAAAGCAGAAAGGTGCCGCCCGGCACTGGCTTTGACTCCCTGAGCTTCCTTGCTAGGACAGCAGTTGCCGAAAGCTGGCAACTAGGCTGCCAGAGTGCAGAATGTCGGCGGTCTGGCACGCCTGCTTGCCGAAAGCCAGGATCAGCGAGACAGCGTGCTAGGCTCTGTTTCACAGCACCCTGGAGAACACGCCCTTGAAGAATGCCGTCTCTGTTCCGCAAAAGCTCTGCCACAGTGAAGGTGGAAGAAGCAGCCTGTGGCCACGGGCAGAGCTGGTCAACAGCTGCGCCTAACTTTCCCAAGCTGCGAGAGCATTCTCAGCCGAGTTCTGCTTTGACAGAGCTAGTGCTGAACTTTTGCAGTCCCGGAGGCTGCTGAAACCAAGGCTGTGTTCTGCCTCTTCATTCTTGCCTTCCTGTGCTCCAGCGAGAAGTGAAGCTCTGGCACGGCATTCAGCTTTGCCGCCTCTCTGCACGGAAAGCACTAGACCGAACTAGTGTGCTTCGTGCATGCTCTCTCCTCGCTTTTATGGTCACTGCTCTGCTTTTTGCTTGGCAGCGTTCCAAGGGTCCACGGCATACCTCTTGCACAGCGAGAGGTGGCCGGCGAGGAATACTTGCTGGCTTAAGTCGTTCCATGCTCAAGGCATTCATCGGAGCAACACCATGGGGGAAAAGAGGGGGGAACATTGCAGGACAAATTTCTATGCTGGAACATGATTGTCTGCGAGACAGCTCTCCGCAGCGCTAGTATTTGGCCAGGCTGAAATCAGCGCCAATGGAAGCCAATCTGACAAGCGGACTACAACGAGCGCGGCGATATGGGGCCACTTGGCAGGTGGCCGAAGAAAGACGGCCGCCCCGCGAATGTGGTGCCAGAAGGCAAGTTTCAGCAGGGCGTTGCGGGCGAGCTTAATGTGTAGCCGCAGTTGTTCTAGGCGAGATTGTAGCCGAGAAGCTTTCCGTCTCCATTCACGAGACAAGAAAAGCAGAACGCAATGGTCTAGAGGGTTGAGAAGAAAAGTGCTCGTAGCGAGCTCGTTGCGGCAGAAGCGAAAGCCAGGAGCAGCGTGCTCGCTGCGAGAAGTAGACGGCGCTTCGCCTCCTTGGGAAGGCAATGGCGTCTGGGCACGAACGGCAGCCAGCGAAGCTTCAGAACAGCAGGCTGTTCTGCTCAGCGTACGAGCCTGAAGTGAGTGGCAAGGGCTAAGGGGTCAGTTCCAAGGCATCTAGCTTTCCTGCTAGCAATGCCATTTCTACCCTGCTGTGGAAAACATTGTCCTTTGCCCTTCTGCTCCGAGAGGCAGAGAGCACTTCGGCAGACGCAGTGCAGAGGGAAAGGACACATTATCCGAGGGAGCGTGACGCCGCTTAGGCGGGCAAAGCAGAAAGGTGCCGCCCGGCACTGGCTTTGACTCCCTGAGCTTCCTTGCTAGGACAGCAGCTGCCGAAAGCTGGCAACTAGGCTGCCAGAGTGCAGAATGTCGGCGGTCTGGCACGCCTGCTTGCCGAAAGCCAGGATCAGCGAGACAGCGTGCTAGGCTCTGTTTCACAGCACCCTGGAGAACACGCACTTGAAGAATGCCGTCTCTCTTCCGCAAAAGCTCTGCCACAGTGAAGGTGGAAGAAGCAGCCTGTGGCCACGGGCAGAGCTGGTCAACAGCTGCGCCTAACTTTCCCAAGCTGCGAGAGCATTCTCAGCCGAGTTCTGCTTTGACAGAGCTATTGCTGAACTTTTGCAGCCCCGGAGGCTGCTGAAACCAAGGCTGTGTTCTGCCTCTTCATTCTTGCCTTCCTGTGCTCCAGCGAGAAGTGAAGCTCTGGCACGGCATTCAGCTTTGCCGCCTCTCTGCACGGAAAGCACTAGACCGAACTAGTGTGCTTCGTGCATGCTCTCTCCTCGCTTTTATGGTCACTGCTCTGCTTTTTGCTTGGCAGCGTTCCAAGGGTCCACGGCATACCTCTTGCACAGCGAGAGGTGGCCGGCGAGGAATACTTGCTGGCTTAAGTCGTTCCATGCTCAAGGCATTCATCGGAGCAACACCATGGGGGAAAAGAGGGGGGAACATTGCAGGACAAATTTCTATGCTGGAACATGATTGTCTGCGAGACAGCTCTCCGCAGCGCTAGTATTTGGCCAGGCTGAAATCAGCGCCACGGGAAGCCAATCTGACAAGCGGAGTGCAACGAGCGCGGCGATATGGGGCCACTTGGCAGGTGGCCGAAGAAAGACGGCTGCCCCGCGAATGTGGTGCCAGAAGGCAAGTTTCAGCAGGGCGTTGCGGGCGAGCTTAATGTGTAGCCGCAGTTGTTCTAGGCGAGATTGTAGCCGAGAAGCTTTCCGTCTCCATTCACGAGACAAGAAAAGCAGAACGCAATGGTCTAGAGGGTTGAGAAGAAAAGTGCTCGTAGCGAGCTCGTTGCGGCAGAAGCGAAAGCCAGGAGCAGCGTGCTCGCTGCGAGAAGTAGACGGCGCTTCGCCTCCTTGGGAAGGCAATGGCGTCTGGGCACGAACGGCAGCCAGCGAAGCTTCAGAACAGCAGGCTGTTCTGCTCAGCGTACGAGCCTGAAGTGAGTGGCAAGGGCTAAGGGGTCAGTTCCAAGGCATCTAGCTTTCCTGCTAGCAATGCCATTTCTACCCTGCTGTGGAAAACATTGTCCTCTGCCCTTCTCCTCCGAGAGGCAGAGAGCACTTCGGCAGACGCAGTGCAGAGGGAAAGGACACATTATCCGAGGGAGCGTGACGCCGCTTAGGCGGGCAAAGCAGAAAGGTGCCGCCCGGCACTGGCTTTGACTCCCTGAGCTTCCTTGCTAGGACAGCAGCTGCCGAAAGCTGGCAACTAGGCTGCCAGAGTGCAGAATGTCGGCGGTCTGGCACGCCTGCTTGCCGAAAGCCAGGATCAGCGAGACAGCGTGCTAGGCTCTGTTTCACAGCACCTTGGAGAACACGCACTTGAAGAATGCCGTCTCTGTTCCGCAAAAGCTCTGCCACAGTGAAGGTGGAAGAAGCAGCCTGTGGCCACGGGCAGAGCTGGTCAACAGCTGCGCCTAACTTTCCCAAGCTGCGAGAGCATTCTCAGCCGAGTTCTGCTTTGACAGAGCTATTGCTGGACTTTTGCAGCCCCGGAGGCTGCTGAAACCAAGGCTGTGTTCTGCCTCTTCATTCTTGCCTTCCTGTGCTCCAGCGAGAAGTGAAGCTCTGGCACGGCATTCAGCTTTGCCGCCTCTCTTCACGGAAAGCGCTAGACCGAACTAGTGTGCTTCGTGCATGCTCTCTCCTCGCTTTTATGGTCACTGCTCTGCTTTTTGCTTGGCAGCGTTCCAAGGGTCCACGGCATACCTCTTGCACAGCGAGAGGTGGCCGGCGAGGAATACTTGCTGGCTTAAGTCGTTCCATGCTCAAGGCATTCATCGGAGCAACACCATGGGGGAAAAGAGGGGGGAACATTGCAGGACAAATTTCTATGCTGGAACATGATTGTCTGCGAGACAGCTCTCCGCAGCGCTAGTATTTGGCCAGGCTGAAATCAGCGCCACGGGAAGCCAATCTGACAAGCGGAGTGCAACGAGCGCGGCGATATGGGGCCACTTGGCAGGTGGCCGAAGAAAGACGGCTGCCCCGCGAATGTGGTGCCAGAAGGCAAGTTTCAGCAGGGCGTTGCGGGCGAGCTTAATGTGTAGCCGCAGTTGTTCTAGGCGAGATTGTAGCCGAGAAGCTTTCCGTCTCCATTCACGAGACAAGAAAAGCAGAACGCAATGGTCTAGAGGGTTGAGAAGAAAAGTGCTCGTAGCGAGCTCGTTGCGGCAGAAGCGAAAGCCAGGAGCAGCGTGCTCGCTGCGAGAAGTAGACGGCGCTTCGCCTCCTTGGGAAAGCAATGGCGTCTGGGCACGAACGGCAGCCAGCGAAGCTTCAGAACAGCAGGCTGTTCTGCTCAGCGTACGAGCCTGAAGTGAGTGGCAAGGGCTAAGGGGTCAGTTCCAAGGCATCTAGCTTTCCTGCTAGCAATGCCATTTCTACCCTGCTGTGGAAAACATTGTCCTCTGCCCTTCTCCTCCGAGAGGCAGAGAGCACTTCGGCAGACGCAGTGCAGAGGGAAAGGACACATTATCCGAGGGAGCGTGACGCCGCTTAGGCGGGCAAAGCAGAAAGGTGCCGCCCGGCACTGGCTTTGACTCCCTGAGCTTCCTTGCTAGGACAGCAGCTGCCGAAAGCTGGCAACTAGGCTGCCAGAGTGCAGAATGTCGGCGGTCTGGCACGCCTGCTTGCCGAAAGCCAGGATCAGCGAGACAGCGTGCTAGGCTCTGTTTCACAGCACCTTGGAGAACACGCACTTGAAGAATGCCGTCTCTCTTCCGCAAAAGCTCTGCCACAGTGAAGGTGGAAGAAGCAGCCTGTGGCCACGGGCAGAGCTGGTCAACAGCTGCGCCTAACTTTCCCAAGCTGCGAGAGCATTCTCAGCCGAGTTCTGCTTTGACAGAGCTATTGCTGGACTTTTGCAGCCCCGGAGGCTGCTGAAACCAAGGCTGTGTTCTGCCTCTTCATTCTTGCCTTCCTGTGCTCCAGCGAGAAGTGAAGCTCTGGCACGGCATTCAGCTTTGCCGCCTCTCTTCACGGAAAGCGCTAGACCGAACTAGTGTGCTTCGTGCATGCTCTCTCCTCGCTTTTATGGTCACTGCTCTGCTTTTTGCTTGGCAGCGTTCCAAGGGTCCACGGCATACCTCTTGCACAGCGAGAGGTGGCCGGCGAGGAATACTTGCTGGCTTAAGTCGTTCCATGCTCAAGGCATTCATCGGAGCAACACCATGGGGGAAAAGAGGGGGGAACACTGCAGGACAAATTTCTATGCTGGAACATGATTGTCTGCGAGACAGCTCTCCGCAGCGCTAGTATTTGGCCAGGCTGAAATCAGCGCCACGGGAAGCCAATCTGACAAGCGGAGTGCAACGAGCGCGGCGATATGGGGCCACTTGGCAGGTGGCCGAAGAAAGACGGCTGCCCCGCGAATGTGGTGCCAGAAGGCAAGTTTCAGCAGGGCGTTGCGGGCGAGCTTAATGTGTAGCCGCAGTTGTTCTAGGCGAGATTGTAGCCGAGAAGCTTTCCGTCTCCATTCACGAGACAAGAAAAGCAGAACGCAATGGTCTAGAGGGTTGAGAAGAAAAGTGCTCGTAGCGAGCTCGTTGCGGCAGAAGCGAAAGCCAGGAGCAGCGTGCTCGCTGCGAGAAGTAGACGGCGCTTCGCCTCCTTGGGAAGGAAATCGCGTCTGGGCACGAACGGCAGCCAGCGAAGCTTCAGAACAGCAGGCTGTTCTGCTCAGCGTACGAGCCTGAAGTGAGTGGCAAGGGCTAAGGGGTCAGTTCCAAGGCATCTAGCTTTCCTGCTAGCAATGCCATTTCTACCCTGCTGTGGAAAACATTGTCCTCTGCCCTTCTCCTCCGAGAGGCAGAGAGCACTTCGGCAGACGCAGTGCAGAGGGAAAGGACACATTATCCGAGGGAGCGTGACGCCGCTTAGGCGGGCAAAGCAGAAAGGTGCCGCCCGGCACTGGCTTTGACTCCCTGAGCTTCCTTGCTAGGACAGCAGCTGCCGAAAGCTGGCAACTAGGCTGCCAGAGTGCAGAATGTCGGCGGTCTGGCACGCCTGCTTGCCGAAAGCCAGGATCAGCGAGACAGCGTGCTAGGCTCTGTTTCACAGCACCTTGGAGAACACGGCCTTGAAGAATGCCGTCTCTGTTCCGCAAAAGCTCTGCCACAGTGAAGGTGGAAGAAGCAGCCTGTGGCCACGGGCAGAGCTGGTCAACAGCTGCGCCTAACTTTCCCAAGCTGCGAGAGCATTCTCAGCCGAGTTCTGCTTTGACAGAGCTATTGCTGAACTTTTGCAGCCCCGGAGGCTGCTGAAACCAAGGCTGTGTTCTGCCTCTTCATTCTTGCCTTCCTGTGCTCCAGCGAGAAGTGAAGCTCTGGCACGGCATTCAGCTTTGCCGCCTCTCTGCACGGAAAGCACTAGACCGAACTAGTGTGCTTCGTGCATGCTCTCTCCTCGCTTTTATGGTCACTGCTCTGCTTTTTGCTTGGCAGCGTTCCAAGGGTCCACGGCATACCTCTTGCACAGCGAGAGGTGGCCGGCGAGGAATACTTGCTGGCTTAAGTCGTTCCATGCTCAAGGCATTCATCGGAGCAACACCATGGGGGAAAAGAGGGGGGAACATTGCAGGACAAATTTCTATGCTGGAACATGATTGTCTGCGAGACAGCTCTCCGCAGCGCTAGTATTTGGCCAGGCTGAAATCAGCGCCACGGGAAGCCAATCTGACAAGCGGAGTGCAACGAGCGCGGCGATATGGGGCCACTTGGCAGGTGGCCGAAGAAAGACGGCTGCCCCGCGAATGTGGTGCCAGAAGGCAAGTTTCAGCAGGGCGTTGCGGGCGAGCTTAATGTGTAGCCGCAGTTGTTCTAGGCGAGATTGTAGCCGAGAAGCTTTCCGTCTCCATTCACGAGACAAGAAAAGCAGAACGCAATGGTCTAGAGGGTTGAGAAGAAAAGTGCTCGTAGCGAGCTCGTTGCGGCAGAAGCGAAAGCCAGGAGCAGCGTGCTCGCTGCGAGAAGTAGACGGCGCTTCGCCTCCTTGGGAAAGCAATGGCGTCTGGGCACGAACGGCAGCCAGCGAAGCTTCAGAACAGCAGGCTGTTCTGCTCAGCGTACGAGCCTGAAGTGAGTGGCAAGGGCTAAGGGGTCAGTTCCAAGGCATCTAGCTTTCCTGCTAGCAATGCCATTTCTACCCTGCTGTGGAAAACATTGTCCTCTGCCCTTCTCCTCCGAGAGGCAGAGAGCACTTCGGCAGACGCAGTGCAGAGGGAAAGGACACATTATCCGAGGGAGCGTGACGCCGCTTAGGCGGGCAAAGCAGAAAGGTGCCGCCCGGCACTGGCTTTGACTCCCTGAGCTTCCTTGCTAGGACAGCAGCTGCCGAAAGCTGGCAACTAGGCTGCCAGAGTGCAGAATGTCGGCGGTCTGGCACGCCTGCTTGCCGAAAGCCAGGATCAGCGAGACAGCGTGCTAGGCTCTGTTTCACAGCACCTTGGAGAACACGGCCTTGAAGAATGCCGTCTCTCTTCCGCAAAAGCTCTGCCACAGTGAAGGTGGAAGAAGCAGCCTGTGGCCACGGGCAGAGCTGGTCAACAGCTGCGCCTAACTTTCCCAAGCTGCGAGAGCATTCTCAGCCGAGTTCTGCTTTGACAGAGCTATTGCTGGACTTTTGCAGCCCCGGAGGCTGCTGAAACCAAGGCTGTGTTCTGCCTCTTCATTCTTGCCTTCCTGTGCTCCAGCGAGAAGTGAAGCTCTGGCACGGCATTCAGCTTTGCCGCCTCTCTTCACGGAAAGCGCTAGACCGAACTAGTGTGCTTCGTGCATGCTCTCTCCTCGCTTTTATGGTCACTGCTCTGCTTTTTGCTTGGCAGCGTTCCAAGGGTCCACGGCATACCTCTTGCACAGCGAGAGGTGGCCGGCGAGGAATACTTGCTGGCTTAAGTCGTTCCATGCTCAAGGCATTCATCGGAGCAACACCATGGGGGAAAAGAGGGGGGAACACTGCAGGACAAATTTCTATGCTGGAACATGATTGTCTGCGAGACAGCTCTCCGCAGCGCTAGTATTTGGCCAGGCTGAAATCAGCGCCACGGGAAGCCAATCTGACAAGCGGAGTGCAACGAGCGCGGCGATATGGGGCCACTTGGCAGGTGGCCGAAGAAAGACGGCTGCCCCGCGAATGTGGTGCCAGAAGGCAAGTTTCAGCAGGGCGTTGCGGGCGAGCTTAATGTGTAGCCGCAGTTGTTCTAGGCGAGATTGTAGCCGAGAAGCTTTCCGTCTCCATTCACGAGACAAGAAAAGCAGAACGCAATGGTCTAGAGGGTTGAGAAGAAAAGTGCTCGTAGCGAGCTCGTTGCGGCAGAAGCGAAAGCCAGGAGCAGCGTGCTCGCTGCGAGAAGTAGACGGCGCTTCGCCTCCTTGGGAAGGAAATCGCGTCTGGGCACGAACGGCAGCCAGCGAAGCTTCAGAACAGCAGGCTGTTCTGCTCAGCGTACGAGCCTGAAGTGAGTGGCAAGGGCTAAGGGGTCAGTTCCAAGGCATCTAGCTTTCCTGCTAGCAATGCCATTTCTACCCTGCTGTGGAAAACATTGTCCTCTGCCCTTCTCCTCCGAGAGGCAGAGAGCACTTCGGCAGACGCAGTGCAGAGGGAAAGGACACATTATCCGAGGGAGCGTGACGCCGCTTAGGCGGGCAAAGCAGAAAGGTGCCGCCCGGCACTGGCTTTGACTCCCTGAGCTTCCTTGCTAGGACAGCAGCTGCCGAAAGCTGGCAACTAGGCTGCCAGAGTGCAGAATGTCGGCGGTCTGGCACGCCTGCTTGCCGAAAGCCAGGATCAGCGAGACAGCGTGCTAGGCTCTGTTTCACAGCACCTTGGAGAACACGCACTTGAAGAATGCCGTCTCTCTTCCGCAAAAGCTCTGCCACAGTGAAGGTGGAAGAAGCAGCCTGTGGCCACGGGCAGAGCTGGTCAACAGCTGCGCCTAACTTTCCCAAGCTGCGAGAGCATTCTCAGCCGAGTTCTGCTTTGACAGAGCTATTGCTGGACTTTTGCAGCCCCGGAGGCTGCTGAAACCAAGGCTGTGTTCTGCCTCTTCATTCTTGCCTTCCTGTGCTCCAGCGAGAAGTGAAGCTCTGGCACGGCATTCAGCTTTGCCGCCTCTCTTCACGGAAAGCGCTAGACCGAACTAGTGTGCTTCGTGCATGCTCTCTCCTCGCTTTTATGGTCACTGCTCTGCTTTTTGCTTGGCAGCGTTCCAAGGGTCCACGGCATACCTCTTGCACAGCGAGAGGTGGCCGGCGAGGAATACTTGCTGGCTTAAGTCGTTCCATGCTCAAGGCATTCATCGGAGCAACACCATGGGGGAAAAGAGGGGGGAACACTGCAGGACAAATTTCTATGCTGGAACATGATTGTCTGCGAGACAGCTCTCCGCAGCGCTAGTATTTGGCCAGGCTGAAATCAGCGCCACGGGAAGCCAATCTGACAAGCGGAGTGCAACGAGCGCGGCGATATGGGGCCACTTGGCAGGTGGCCGAAGAAAGACGGCTGCCCCGCGAATGTGGTGCCAGAAGGCAAGTTTCAGCAGGGCGTTGCGGGCGAGCTTAATGTGTAGCCGCAGTTGTTCTAGGCGAGATTGTAGCCGAGAAGCTTTCCGTCTCCATTCACGAGACAAGAAAAGCAGAACGCAATGGTCTAGAGGGTTGAGAAGAAAAGTGCTCGTAGCGAGCTCGTTGCGGCAGAAGCGAAAGCCAGGAGCAGCGTGCTCGCTGCGAGAAGTAGACGGCGCTTCGCCTCCTTGGGAAGGAAATCGCGTCTGGGCACGAACGGCAGCCAGCGAAGCTTCAGAACAGCAGGCTGTTCTGCTCAGCGTACGAGCCTGAAGTGAGTGGCAAGGGCTAAGGGGTCAGTTCCAAGGCATCTAGCTTTCCTGCTAGCAATGCCATTTCTACCCTGCTGTGGAAAACATTGTCCTCTGCCCTTCTCCTCCGAGAGGCAGAGAGCACTTCGGCAGACGCAGTGCAGAGGGAAAGGACACATTATCCGAGGGAGCGTGACGCCGCTTAGGCGGGCAAAGCAGAAAGGTGCCGCCCGGCACTGGCTTTGACTCCCTGAGCTTCCTTGCTAGGACAGCAGCTGCCGAAAGCTGGCAACTAGGCTGCCAGAGTGCAGAATGTCGGCGGTCTGGCACGCCTGCTTGCCGAAAGCCAGGATCAGCGAGACAGCGTGCTAGGCTCTGTTTCACAGCACCTTGGAGAACACGCACTTGAAGAATGCCGTCTCTCTTCCGCAAAAGCTCTGCCACAGTGAAGGTGGAAGAAGCAGCCTGTGGCCACGGGCAGAGCTGGTCAACAGCTGCGCCTAACTTTCCCAAGCTGCGAGAGCATTCTCAGCCGAGTTCTGCTTTGACAGAGCTATTGCTGAACTTTTGCAGCCCCGGAGGCTGCTGAAACCAAGGCTGTGTTCTGCCTCTTCATTCTTGCCTTCCTGTGCTCCAGCGAGAAGTGAAGCTCTGGCACGGCATTCAGCTTTGCCGCCTCTCTTCACGGAAAGCGCTAGACCGAACTAGTGTGCTTCGTGCATGCTCTCTCCTCGCTTTTATGGTCACTGCTCTGCTTTTTGCTTGGCAGCGTTCCAAGGGTCCACGGCATACCTCTTGCACAGCGAGAGGTGGCCGGCGAGGAATACTTGCTGGCTTAAGTCGTTCCATGCTCAAGGCATTCATCGGAGCAACACCATGGGGGAAAAGAGGGGGGAACATTGCAGGACAAATTTCTATGCTGGAACATGATTGTCTGCGAGACAGCTCTCCGCAGCGCTAGTATTTGGCCAGGCTGAAATCAGCGCCAATGGAAGCCAATCTGACAAGCGGAGTACAACGAGCGCGGCGATATGGGGCCACTTGGCAGGTGGCCGAAGAAAGACGGCCGCCCCGCGAATGTGGTGCCAGAAGGCAAGTTTCAGCAGGGCGTTGCGGGCGAGCTTAATGTGTAGCCGCAGTTGTTCTAGGCGAGATTGTAGCCGAGAAGCTTTCCGTCTCCATTCACGAGACAAGAAAAGCAGAACGCAATGGTCTAGAGGGTTGAGAAGAAAAGTGCTCGTAGCGAGCTCGTTGCGGCAGAAGCGAAAGCCAGGAGCAGCGTGCTCGCTGCGAGAAGTAGACGGCGCTTCGCCTCCTTGGGAAAGCAATGGCGTCTGGGCACGAACGGCAGCCAGCGAAGCTTCAGAACAGCAGGCTGTTCTGCTCAGCGTACGAGCCTGAAGTGAGTGGCAAGGGCTAAGGGGTCAGTTCCAAGGCATCTAGCTTTCCTGCTAGCAATGCCATTTCTACCCTGCTGTGGAAAACATTGTCCTCTGCCCTTCTCCTCCGAGAGGCAGAGAGCACTTCGGCAGACGCAGTGCAGAGGGAAAGGACACATTATCCGAGGGAGCGTGACGCCGCTTAGGCGGGCAAAGCAGAAAGGTGCCGCCCGGCACTGGCTTTGACTCCCTGAGCTTCCTTGCTAGGACAGCAGCTGCCGAAAGCTGGCAACTAGGCTGCCAGAGTGCAGAATGTCGGCGGTCTGGCACGCCTGCTTGCCGAAAGCCAGGATCAGCGAGACAGCGTGCTAGGCTCTGTTTCACAGCACCTTGGAGAACACGCACTTGAAGAATGCCGTCTCTCTTCCGCAAAAGCTCTGCCACAGTGAAGGTGGAAGAAGCAGCCTGTGGCCACGGGCAGAGCTGGTCAACAGCTGCGCCTAACTTTCCCAAGCTGCGAGAGCATTCTCAGCCGAGTTCTGCTTTGACAGAGCTATTGCTGGACTTTTGCAGCCCCGGAGGCTGCTGAAACCAAGGCTGTGTTCTGCCTCTTCATTCTTGCCTTCCTGTGCTCCAGCGAGAAGTGAAGCTCTGGCACGGCATTCAGCTTTGCCGCCTCTCTTCACGGAAAGCGCTAGACCGAACTAGTGTGCTTCGTGCATGCTCTCTCCTCGCTTTTATGGTCACTGCTCTGCTTTTTGCTTGGCAGCGTTCCAAGGGTCCACGGCATACCTCTTGCACAGCGAGAGGTGGCCGGCGAGGAATACTTGCTGGCTTAAGTCGTTCCATGCTCAAGGCATTCATCGGAGCAACACCATGGGGGAAAAGAGGGGGGAACACTGCAGGACAAATTTCTATGCTGGAACATGATTGTCTGCGAGACAGCTCTCCGCAGCGCTAGTATTTGGCCAGGCTGAAATCAGCGCCACGGGAAGCCAATCTGACAAGCGGAGTGCAACGAGCGCGGCGATATGGGGCCACTTGGCAGGTGGCCGAAGAAAGACGGCTGCCCCGCGAATGTGGTGCCAGAAGGCAAGTTTCAGCAGGGCGTTGCGGGCGAGCTTAATGTGTAGCCGCAGTTGTTCTAGGCGAGATTGTAGCCGAGAAGCTTTCCGTCTCCATTCACGAGACAAGAAAAGCAGAACGCAATGGTCTAGAGGGTTGAGAAGAAAAGTGCTCGTAGCGAGCTCGTTGCGGCAGAAGCGAAAGCCAGGAGCAGCGTGCTCGCTGCGAGAAGTAGACGGCGCTTCGCCTCCTTGGGAAGGAAATCGCGTCTGGGCACGAACGGCAGCCAGCGAAGCTTCAGAACAGCAGGCTGTTCTGCTCAGCGTACGAGCCTGAAGTGAGTGGCAAGGGCTAAGGGGTCAGTTCCAAGGCATCTAGCTTTCCTGCTAGCAATGCCATTTCTACCCTGCTGTGGAAAACATTGTCCTCTGCCCTTCTCCTCCGAGAGGCAGAGAGCACTTCGGCAGACGCAGTGCAGAGGGAAAGGACACATTATCCGAGGGAGCGTGACGCCGCTTAGGCGGGCAAAGCAGAAAGGTGCCGCCCGGCACTGGCTTTGACTCCCTGAGCTTCCTTGCTAGGACAGCAGCTGCCGAAAGCTGGCAACTAGGCTGCCAGAGTGCAGAATGTCGGCGGTCTGGCACGCCTGCTTGCCGAAAGCCAGGATCAGCGAGACAGCGTGCTAGGCTCTGTTTCACAGCACCTTGGAGAACACGGCCTTGAAGAATGCCGTCTCTCTTCCGCAAAAGCTCTGCCACAGTGAAGGTGGAAGAAGCAGCCTGTGGCCACGGGCAGAGCTGGTCAACAGCTGCGCCTAACTTTCCCAAGCTGCGAGAGCATTCTCAGCCGAGTTCTGCTTTGACAGAGCTATTGCTGAACTTTTGCAGCCCCGGAGGCTGCTGAAACCAAGGCTGTGTTCTGCCTCTTCATTCTTGCCTTCCTGTGCTCCAGCGAGAAGTGAAGCTCTGGCACGGCATTCAGCTTTGCCGCCTCTCTTCACGGAAAGCGCTAGACCGAACTAGTGTGCTTCGTGCATGCTCTCTCCTCGCTTTTATGGTCACTGCTCTGCTTTTTGCTTGGCAGCGTTCCAAGGGTCCACGGCATACCTCTTGCACAGCGAGAGGTGGCCGGCGAGGAATACTTGCTGGCTTAAGTCGTTCCATGCTCAAGGCATTCATCGGAGCAACACCATGGGGGAAAAGAGGGGGGAACATTGCAGGACAAATTTCTATGCTGGAACATGATTGTCTGCGAGACAGCTCTCCGCAGCGCTAGTATTTGGCCAGGCTGAAATCAGCGCCAATGGAAGCCAATCTGACAAGCGGAGTACAACGAGCGCGGCGATATGGGGCCACTTGGCAGGTGGCCGAAGAAAGACGGCCGCCCCGCGAATGTGGTGCCAGAAGGCAAGTTTCAGCAGGGCGTTGCGGGCGAGCTTAATGTGTAGCCGCAGTTGTTCTAGGCGAGATTGTAGCCGAGAAGCTTTCCGTCTCCATTCACGAGACAAGAAAAGCAGAACGCAATGGTCTAGAGGATTGAGAAGAAAAGTGCTCGTAGCGAGCTCGTTGCGGCAGAAGCGAAAGCCAGGAGCAGCGTGCTCGCTGCGAGAAGTAGACGGCGCTTCGCCTCCTTGGGAAGGAAATCGCGTCTGGGCACGAACGGCAGCCAGCGAAGCTTCAGAACAGCAGGCTGTTCTGCTCAGCGTACGAGCCTGAAGTGAGTGGCAAGGGCTAAGGGGTCAGTTCCAAGGCATCTAGCTTTCCTGCTAGCAATGCCATTTCTACCCTGCTGTGGAAAACATTGTCCTCTGCCCTTCTGCTCCGAGAGGCAGAGAGCACCTCGGCAGACGCAGTGCAGAGGGAAAGGACACAGTATCCGAGGGAGCGTGACGCCACTTAGGCGGGCAAAGCAGAAAGGTGCCGCCCGGCACTGGCTTTGACTCCCTGAGCTTCCTTGCTAGGACAGCAGCTGCCGAAAGCTGGCAACTAGGCTGCCAGAGTGCAGAATGTAGGCGGTCTGGCACGCCTGCTTGCCGAAAGCCAGGATCAGCGAGACAGCGTGCTAGGCTCTGTTTCACAGCACCTTGGAGAACA
This sequence comes from Cinclus cinclus, assembly GCF_963662255.1. Lineage (NCBI taxonomy): Eukaryota > Metazoa > Chordata > Aves > Passeriformes > Cinclidae > Cinclus > Cinclus cinclus. The sequence continues at coordinate 93,232 of NW_026912147.1, forward strand.
CGGCCTTGAAGAATGCCGTCTCTGTTCCGCAAAAGCTCTGCCACAGTGAAGGTGGAAGAAGCAGCCTGTGGCCACGGGCAGAGCTGGTCAACAGCTGCGCCTAACTTTCCCAAGCTGCGAGAGCATTCTCAGCCGAGTTCTGCTTTGACAGAGCTATTGCTGAACTTTTGCAGCCCCGGAGGCTGCTGAAACCAAGGCTGTGTTCTGCCTCTTCATTCTTGCCTTCCTGTGCTCCAGCGAGAAGTGAAGCTCTGGCACGGCATTCAGCTTTGCCGCCTCTCTGCACGGAAAGCACTAGACCGAACTAGTGTGCTTCGTGCATGCTCTCTCCTCGCTTTTATGGTCACTGCTCTGCTTTTTGCTTGGCAGCGTTCCAAGGGTCCACGGCATACCTCTTGCACAGCGAGAGGTGGCCGGCGAGGAATACTTGCTGGCTTAAGTCGTTCCATGCTCAAGGCATTCATCGGAGCAACACCATGGGGGAAAAGAGGGGGGAACATTGCAGGACAAATTTCTATGCTGGAACATGATTGTCTGCGAGACAGCTCTCCGCAGCGCTAGTATTTGGCCAGGCTGAAATCAGCGCCAATGGAAGCCAATCTGACAAGCGGACTACAACGAGCGCGGCGATATGGGGCCACTTGGCAGGTGGCCGAAGAAAGACGGCCGCCCCGCGAATGTGGTGCCAGAAGGCAAGTTTCAGCAGGGCGTTGCGGGCGAGCTTAATGTGTAGCCGCAGTTGTTCTAGGCGAGATTGTAGCCGAGAAGCTTTCCGTCTCCATTCACGAGACAAGAAAAGCAGAACGCAATGGTCTAGAGGGTTGAGAAGAAAAGTGCTCGTAGCGAGCTCGTTGCGGCAGAAGCGAAAGCCAGGAGCAGCGTGCTCGCTGCGAGAAGTAGACGGCGCTTCGCCTCCTTGGGAAGGAAATCGCGTCTGGGCACGAACGGCAGCCAGCGAAGCTTCAGAACAGCAGGCTGTTCTGCTCAGCGTACGAGCCTGAAGTGAGTGGCAAGGGCTAAGGGGTCAGTTCCAAGGCATCTAGCTTTCCTGCTAGCAATGCCATTTCTACCCTGCTGTGGAAAATATTGTCCTCTGCCCTTCTGCTCCGAGAGGCAGAGAGCACCTCGGCAGACGCAGTGCAGAGGGAAAGGACACAGTATCCGAGGGAGCGTGACGCCGCTTAGGCGGGCAAAGCAGAAAGGTGCCGCCCGGCACTGGCTTTGACTCCCTGAGCTTCCTTGCTAGGACAGCAGCTGCCGAAAGCTGGCAACTAGGCTGCCAGAGTGCAGAATGTCGGCGGTCTGGCACGCCTGCTTGCCGAAAGCCAGGATCAGCGAGACAGCGTGCTAGGCTCTGTTTCACAGCACCTTGGAGAACACGCACTTGAAGAATGCCGTCTCTGTTCCGCAAAAGCTCTGCCACAGTGAAGGTGGAAGAAGCAGCCTGTGGCCACGGGCAGAGCTGGTCAACAGCTGCGCCTAACTTTCCCAAGCTGCGAGAGCATTCTCAGCCGAGTTCTGCTTTGACAGAGCTATTGCTGGACTTTTGCAGCCCCGGAGGCTGCTGAAACCAAGGCTGTGTTCTGCCTCTTCATTCTTGCCTTCCTGTGCTCCAGCGAGAAGTGAAGCTCTGGCACGGCATTCAGCTTTGCCGCCTCTCTTCACGGAAAGCGCTAGACCGAACTAGTGTGCTTCGTGCATGCTCTCTCCTCGCTTTTATGGTCACTGCTCTGCTTTTTGCTTGGCAGCGTTCCAAGGGTCCACGGCATACCTCTTGCACAGCGAGAGGTGGCCGGCGAGGAATACTTGCTGGCTTAAGTCGTTCCATGCTCAAGGCATTCATCGGAGCAACACCATGGGGGAAAAGAGGGGGGAACATTGCAGGACAAATTTCTATGCTGGAACATGATTGTCTGCGAGACAGCTCTCCGCAGCGCTAGTATTTGGCCAGGCTGAAATCAGCGCCACGGGAAGCCAATCTGACAAGCGGAGTGCAACGAGCGCGGCGATATGGGGCCACTTGGCAGGTGGCCGAAGAAAGACGGCTGCCCCGCGAATGTGGTGCCAGAAGGCAAGTTTCAGCAGGGCGTTGCGGGCGAGCTTAATGTGTAGCCGCAGTTGTTCTAGGCGAGATTGTAGCCGAGAAGCTTTCCGTCTCCATTCACGAGACAAGAAAAGCAGAACGCAATGGTCTAGAGGGTTGAGAAGAAAAGTGCTCGTAGCGAGCTCGTTGCGGCAGAAGCGAAAGCCAGGAGCAGCGTGCTCGCTGCGAGAAGTAGACGGCGCTTCGACTCCTTGGGAAGGAAATCGCGTCTGGGCACGAACGGCAGCCAGCGAAGCTTCAGAACAGCAGGCTGTTCTGCTCAGCGTACGAGCCTGAAGTGAGTGGCAAGGGCTAAGGGGACAGTCCCAAGGCATCTAGCTTTCCTGCTAGCAATGCCATTTCTACCCTGCTGTGGAAAACATTGTCCTTTGCCCTTCTGCTCCGAGAGGCAGAGAGCACCTCGGCAGACGCAGTGCAGAGGGAAAGGACACAGTATCCGAGGGAGCGTGACGCCACTTAGGCGGGCAAAGCAGAAAGGTGCCGCCCGGCACTGGCTTTGACTCCCTGAGCTTCCTTGCTAGGACAGCAGCTGCCGAAAGCTGGCAACTAGGCTGCCAGAGTGCAGAATGTCGGCGGTCTGGCACGCCTGCTTGCCGAAAGCCAGGATCAGCGAGACAGCGTGCTAGGCTCTGTTTCACAGCACCTTGGAGAACACGCCCTTGAAGAATGCCGTCTCTGTTCCGCAAAAGCTCTGCCACAGTGAAGCTGGAAGAAGCAGCCTGTGGCCACGGGCAGAGCTGGTCAACAGCTGCGCCTAACTTTCCCAAGCTGCGAGAGCATTCTCAGCCGAGTTCTGCTTTGACAGAGCTATTGCTGAACTTTTGCAGTCCCGGAGGCTGCTGAAACCAAGGCTGTGTTCTGCCTCTTCATTCTTGCCTTCCTGTGCTCCAGCGAGAAGTGAAGCTCTGGCACGGCATTCAGCTTTGCCGCCTCTCTGCACGGAAAGCACTAGACCGAACTAGTGTGCTTCGTGCATGCTCTCTCCTCGCTTTTATGGTCACTGCTCTGCTTTTTGCTTGGCAGCGTTCCAAGGGTCCACGGCATACCTCTTGCACAGCGAGAGGTGGCCGGCGAGGAATACTTGCTGGCTTAAGTCGTTCCATGCTCAAGGCATTCATCGGAGCAACACCATGGGGGAAAAGAGGGGGGAACATTGCAGGACAAATTTCTATGCTGGAACATGATTGTCTGCGAGACAGCTCTCCGCGGCGCTAGTATTTGGCCAGGCTGAAATCAGCGCCAATGGAAGCCAATCTGACAAGCGGAGTACAACGAGCGCGGCGATATGGGGCCACTTGGCAGGTGGCCGAAGAAAGACGGCCGCCCCGCGAATGTGGTGCCAGAAGGCAAGTTTCAGCAGGGCGTTGCGGGCGAGCTTAATGTGTAGCCGCAGTTGTTCTAGGCGAGATTGTAGCCGAGAAGCTTTCCGTCTCCATTCACGAGACAAGAAAAGCAGAACGCAATGGTCTAGAGGGTTGAGAAGAAAAGTGCTCGTAGCGAGCTCGTTGCGGCAGAAGCGAAAGCCAGGAGCAGCGTGCTCGCTGCGAGAAGTAGACGGCGCTTCGCCTCCTTGGGAAGGAAATCGCGTCTGGGCACGAACGGCAGCCAGCGAAGCTTCAGAACAGCAGGCTGTTCTGCTCAGCGTACGAGCCTGAAGTGAGTGGCAAGGGCTAAGGGGTCAGTTCCAAGGCATCTAGCTTTCCTGCTAGCAATGCCATTTCTACCCTGCTGTGGAAAACATTGTCCTCTGCCCTTCTGCTCCGAGAGGCAGAGAGCACCTCGGCAGACGCAGTGCAGAGGGAAAGGACACATTATCCGAGGGAGCGTGACGCCGCTTAGGCGGGCAAAGCAGAAAGGTGCCGCCCGGCACTGGCTTTGACTCCCTGAGCTTCCTTGCTAGGACAGCAGCTGCCGAAAGCTGGCAACTAGGCTGCCAGAGTGCAGAATGTCGGCGGTCTGGCACGCCTGCTTGCCGAAAGCCAGGATCAGCGAGACAGCGTGCTAGGCTCTGTTTCACAGCACCTTGGAGAACACGCACTTGAAGAATGCCGTCTCTGTTCCGCAAAAGCTCTGCCACAGTGAAGGTGGAAGAAGCAGCCTGTGGCCACGGGCAGAGCTGGTCAACAGCTGCGCCTAACTTTCCCAAGCTGCGAGAGCATTCTCAGCCGAGTTCTGCTTTGACAGAGCTATTGCTGAACTTTTGCAGTCCCGGAGGCTGCTGAAACCAAGGCTGTGTTCTGCCTCTTCATTCTTGCCTTCCTGTGCTCCAGCGAGAAGTGAAGCTCTGGCACGGCATTCAGCTTTGCCGCCTCTCTGCACGGAAAGCACTAGACCGAACTAGTGTGCTTCGTGCATGCTCTCTCCTCGCTTTTATGGTCACTGCTCTGCTTTTTGCTTGGCAGCGTTCCAAGGGTCCACGGCATACCTCTTGCACAGCGAGAGGTGGCCGGCGAGGAATACTTGCTGGCTTAAGTCGTTCCATGCTCAAGGCATTCATCGGAGCAACACCATGGGGGAAAAGAGGGGGGAACATTGCAGGACAAATTTCTATGCTGGAACATGATTGCGAGACAGCTCTCCGCGGCGCTAGTATTTGGCCAGGCTGAAATCAGCGCCAATGGAAGCCAATCTGACAAGCGGAGTACAACGAGCGCGGCGATATGGGGCCACTTGGCAGGTGGCCGAAGAAAGACGGCCGCCCCGCGAATGTGGTGCCAGAAGGCAAGTTTCAGCAGGGCGTTGCGGGCGAGCTTAATGTGTAGCCGCAGTTGTTCTAGGCGAGATTGTAGCCGAGAAGCTTTCCGTCTCCATTCACGAGACAAGAAAAGCAGAACGCAATGGTCTAGAGGGTTGAGAAGAAAAGTGCTCGTAGCGAGCTCGTTGCGGCAGAAGCGAAAGCCAGGAGCAGCGTGCTCGCTGCGAGAAGTAGACGGCGCTTCGCCTCCTTGGGAAGGAAATGGCGTCTGGGCACGAACGGCAGCCAGCGAAGCTTCAGAACAGCAGGCTGTTCTGCTCAGCGTACGAGCCTGAAGTGAGTGGCAAGGGCTAAGGGGTCAGTTCCAAGGCATCTAGCTTTCCTGCTAGCAATGCCATTTCTACCCTGCTGTGGAAAACATTGTCCTCTGCCCTTCTGCTCCGAGAGGCAGAGAGCACCTCGGCAGACGCAGTGCAGAGGGAAAGGACACAGTATCCGAGGGAGCGTGACGCCGCTTAGGCGGGCAAAGCAGAAAGGTGCCGCCCGGCACTGGCTTTGACTCCCTGAGCTTCCTTGCTAGGACAGCAGCTGCCGAAAGCTGGCAACTAGGCTGCCAGAGTGCAGAATGTAGGCGGTCTGGCACGCCTGCTTGCCGAAAGCCAGGATCAGCGAGACAGCGTGCTAGGCTCTGTTTCACAGCACCTTGGAGAACACGGCCTTGAAGAATGCCGTCTCTGTTCCGCAAAAGCTCTGCCACAGTGAAGGTGGAAGAAGCAGCCTGTGGCCACGGGCAGAGCTGGTCAACAGCTGCGCCTAACTTTCCCAAGCTGCGAGAGCATTCTCAGCCGAGTTCTGCTTTGACAGAGCTATTGCTGAACTTTTGCAGTCCCGGAGGCTGCTGAAACCAAGGCTGTGTTCTGCCTCTTCATTCTTGCCTTCCTGTGCTCCAGCGAGAAGTGAAGCTCTGGCACGGCATTCAGCTTTGCCGCCTCTCTGCACGGAAAGCACTAGACCGAACTAGTGTGCTTCGTGCATGCTCTCTCCTCGCTTTTATGGTCACTGCTCTGCTTTTTGCTTGGCAGCGTTCCAAGGGTCCACGGCATACCTCTTGCACAGCGAGAGGTGGCCGGCGAGGAATACTTGCTGGCTTAAGTCGTTCCATGCTCAAGGCATTCATCGGAGCAACACCATGGGGGAAAAGAGGGGGGAACATTGCAGGACAAATTTCTATGCTGGAACATGATTGTCTGCGAGACAGCTCTCCGCAGCGCTAGTATTTGGCCAGGCTGAAATCAGCGCCACGGGAAGCCAATCTGACAAGCGGAGTGCAACGAGCGCGGCGATATGGGGCCACTTGGCAGGTGGCCGAAGAAAGACGGCTGCCCCGCGAATGTGGTGCCAGAAGGCAAGTTTCAGCAGGGCGTTGCGGGCGAGCTTAATGTGTAGCCGCAGTTGTTCTAGGCGAGATTGTAGCCGAGAAGCTTTCCGTCTCCATTCACGAGACAAGAAAAGCAGAACGCAATGGTCTAGAGGGTTGAGAAGAAAAGTGCTCGTAGCGAGCTCGTTGCGGCAGAAGCGAAAGCCAGGAGCAGCGTGCTCGCTGCGAGAAGTAGACGGCGCTTCGCCTCCTTGGGAAGGAAATCGCGTCTGGGCACGAACGGCAGCCAGCGAAGCTTCAGAACAGCAGGCTGTTCTGCTCAGCGTACGAGCCTGAAGTGAGTGGCAAGGGCTAAGGGGTCAGTTCCAAGGCATCTAGCTTTCCTGCTAGCAATGCCATTTCTACCCTGCTGTGGAAAACATTGTCCTCTGCCCTTCTGCTCCGAGAGGCAGAGAGCACCTCGGCAGACGCAGTGCAGAGGGAAAGGACACAGTATCCGAGGGAGCGTGACGCCGCTTAGGCGGGCAAAGCAGAAAGGTGCCGCCCGGCACTGGCTTTGACTCCCTGAGCTTCCTTGCTAGGACAGCAGCTGCCGAAAGCTGGCAACTAGGCTGCCAGAGTGCAGAATGTCGGCGGTCTGGCACGCCTGCTTGCCGAAAGCCAGGATCAGCGAGACAGCGTGCTAGGCTCTGTTTCACAGCACCTTGGAGAACACGCACTTGAAGAATGCCGTCTCTGTTCCGCAAAAGCTCTGCCACAGTGAAGGTGGAAGAAGCAGCCTGTGGCCACGGGCAGAGCTGGTCAACAGCTGCGCCTAACTTTCCCAAGCTGCGAGAGCATTCTCAGCCGAGTTCTGCTTTGACAGAGCTATTGCTGAACTTTTGCAGTCCCGGAGGCTGCTGAAACCAAGGCTGTGTTCTGCCTCTTCATTCTTGCCTTCCTGTGCTCCAGCGAGAAGTGAAGCTCTGGCACGGCATTCAGCTTTGCCGCCTCTCTGCACGGAAAGCACTAGACCGAACTAGTGTGCTTCGTGCATGCTCTCTCCTCGCTTTTATGGTCACTGCTCTGCTTTTTGCTTGGCAGCGTTCCAAGGGTCCACGGCATACCTCTTGCACAGCGAGAGGTGGCCGGCGAGGAATACTTGCTGGCTTAAGTCGTTCCATGCTCAAGGCATTCATCGGAGCAACACCATGGGGGAAAAGAGGGGGGAACATTGCAGGACAAATTTCTATGCTGGAACATGATTGTCTGCGAGACAGCTCTCCGCAGCGCTAGTATTTGGCCAGGCTGAAATCAGCGCCACGGGAAGCCAATCTGACAAGCGGAGTGCAACGAGCGCGGCGATATGGGGCCACTTGGCAGGTGGCCGAAGAAAGACGGCTGCCCCGCGAATGTGGTGCCAGAAGGCAAGTTTCAGCAGGGCGTTGCGGGCGAGCTTAATGTGTAGCCGCAGTTGTTCTAGGCGAGATTGTAGCCGAGAAGCTTTCCGTCTCCATTCACGAGACAAGAAAAGCAGAACGCAATGGTCTAGAGGGTTGAGAAGAAAAGTGCTCGTAGCGAGCTCGTTGCGGCAGAAGCGAAAGCCAGGAGCAGCGTGCTCGCTGCGAGAAGTAGACGGCGCTTCGCCTCCTTGGGAAGGAAATGGCGTCTGGGCACGAACGGCAGCCAGCGAAGCTTCAGAACAGCAGGCTGTTCTGCTCAGCGTACGAGCCTGAAGTGAGTGGCAAGGGCTAAGGGGTCAGTTCCAAGGCATCTAGCTTTCCTGCTAGCAATGCCATTTCTACCCTGCTGTGGAAAACATTGTCCTCTGCCCTTCTGCTCCGAGAGGCAGAGAGCACCTCGGCAGACGCAGTGCAGAGGGAAAGGACACAGTATCCGAGGGAGCGTGACGCCGCTTAGGCGGGCAAAGCAGAAAGGTGCCGCCCGGCACTGGCTTTGACTCCCTGAGCTTCCTTGCTAGGACAGCAGCTGCCGAAAGCTGGCAACTAGGCTGCCAGAGTGCAGAATGTAGGCGGTCTGGCACGCCTGCTTGCCGAAAGCCAGGATCAGCGAGACAGCGTGCTAGGCTCTGTTTCACAGCACCTTGGAGAACACGCCCTTGAAGAATGCCGTCTCTGTTCCGCAAAAGCTCTGCCACAGTGAAGGTGGAAGAAGCAGCCTGTGGCCACGGGCAGAGCTGGTCAACAGCTGCGCCTAACTTTCCCAAGCTGCGAGAGCATTCTCAGCCGAGTTCTGCTTTGACAGAGCTATTGCTGAACTTTTGCAGTCCCGGAGGCTGCTGAAACCAAGGCTGTGTTCTGCCTCTTCATTCTTGCCTTCCTGTGCTCCAGCGAGAAGTGAAGCTCTGGCACGGCATTCAGCTTTGCCGCCTCTCTGCACGGAAAGCACTAGACCGAACTAGTGTGCTTCGTGCATGCTCTCTCCTCGCTTTTATGGTCACTGCTCTGCTTTTTGCTTGGCAGCGTTCCAAGGGTCCACGGCATACCTCTTGCACAGCGAGAGGTGGCCGGCGAGGAATACTTGCTGGCTTAAGTCGTTCCATGCTCAAGGCATTCATCGGAGCAACACCATGGGGGAAAAGAGGGGGGAACATTGCAGGACAAATTTCTATGCTGGAACATGATTGTCTGCGAGACAGCTCTCCGCAGCGCTAGTATTTGGCCAGGCTGAAATCAGCGCCACGGGAAGCCAATCTGACAAGCGGAGTGCAACGAGCGCGGCGATATGGGGCCACTTGGCAGGTGGCCGAAGAAAGACGGCTGCCCCGCGAATGTGGTGCCAGAAGGCAAGTTTCAGCAGGGCGTTGCGGGCGAGCTTAATGTGTAGCCGCAGTTGTTCTAGGCGAGATTGTAGCCGAGAAGCTTTCCGTCTCCATTCACGAGACAAGAAAAGCAGAACGCAATGGTCTAGAGGGTTGAGAAGAAAAGTGCTCGTAGCGAGCTCGTTGCGGCAGAAGCGAAAGCCAGGAGCAGCGTGCTCGCTGCGAGAAGTAGACGGCGCTTCGCCTCCTTGGGAAGGCAATGGCGTCTGGGCACGAACGGCAGCCAGCTAAGCTTCAGAACAGCAGGCTGTTCTGCTCAGCGTACGAGCCTGAAGTGAGTGGCAAGGGCTAAGGGGTCAGTTCCAAGGCATCTAGCTTTCCTGCTAGCAATGCCATTTCTACCCTGCTGTGGAAAACATTGTCCTCTGCCCTTCTCCTCCGAGAGGCAGAGAGCACTTCGGCAGACGCAGTGCAGAGGGAAAGGACACATTATCCGAGGGAGCGTGACGCCGCTTAGGCGGGCAAAGCAGAAAGGTGCCGCCCGGCACTGGCTTTGACTCCCTGAGCTTCCTTGCTAGGACAGCAGCTGCCGAAAGCTGGCAACTAGGCTGCCAGAGTGCAGAATGTCGGCGGTCTGGCACGCCTGCTTGCCGAAAGCCAGGATCAGCGAGACAGCGTGCTAGGCTCTGTTTCACAGCACCTTGGAGAACACGCACTTGAAGAATGCCGTCTCTGTTCCGCAAAAGCTCTGCCACAGTGAAGGTGGAAGAAGCAGCCTGTGGCCACGGGCAGAGCTGGTCAACAGCTGCGCCTAACTTTCCCAAGCTGCGAGAGCATTCTCAGCCGAGTTCTGCTTTGACAGAGCTATTGCTGGACTTTTGCAGCCCCGGAGGCTGCTGAAACCAAGGCTGTGTTCTGCCTCTTCATTCTTGCCTTCCTGTGCTCCAGCGAGAAGTGAAGCTCTGGCACGGCATTCAGCTTTGCCGCCTCTCTTCACGGAAAGCGCTAGACAGAACTAGTGTGCTTCGTGCATGCTCTCTCCTCGCTTTTATGGTCACTGCTCTGCTTTTTGCTTGGCAGCGTTCCAAGGGTCCACGGCATACCTCTTGCACAGCGAGAGGTGGCCGGCGAGGAATACTTGCTGGCTTAAGTCGTTCCATGCTCAAGGCATTCATCGGAGCAACACCATGGGGGAAAAGAGGGGGGAACATTGCAGGACAAATTTCTATGCTGGAACATGATTGTCTGCGAGACAGCTCTCCGCAGCGCTAGTATTTGGCCAGGCTGAAATCAGCGCCACGGGAAGCCAATCTGACAAGCGGAGTGCAACGAGCGCGGCGATATGGGGCCACTTGGCAGGTGGCCGAAGAAAGACGGCTGCCCCGCGAATGTGGTGCCAGAAGGCAAGTTTCAGCAGGGCGTTGCGGGCGAGCTTAATGTGTAGCCGCAGTTGTTCTAGGCGAGATTGTAGCCGAGAAGCTTTCCGTCTCCATTCACGAGACAAGAAAAGCAGAACGCAATGGTCTAGAGGGTTGAGAAGAAAAGTGCTCGTAGCGAGCTCGTTGCGGCAGAAGCGAAAGCCAGGAGCAGCGTGCTCGCTGCGAGAAGTAGACGGCGCTTCGCCTCCTTGGGAAAGCAATGGCGTCTGGGCACGAACGGCAGCCAGCGAAGCTTCAGAACAGCAGGCTGTTCTGCTCAGCGTACGAGCCTGAAGTGAGTGGCAAGGGCTAAGGGGTCAGTTCCAAGGCATCTAGCTTTCCTGCTAGCAATGCCATTTCTACCCTGCTGTGGAAAACATTGTCCTCTGCCCTTCTCCTCCGAGAGGCAGAGAGCACTTCGGCAGACGCAGTGCAGAGGGAAAGGACACATTATCCGAGGGAGCGTGACGCCGCTTAGGCGGGCAAAGCAGAAAGGTGCCGCCCGGCACTGGCTTTGACTCCCTGAGCTTCCTTGCTAGGACAGCAGCTGCCGAAAGCTGGCAACTAGGCTGCCAGAGTGCAGAATGTCGGCGGTCTGGCACGCCTGCTTGCCGAAAGCCAGGATCAGCGAGACAGCGTGCTAGGCTCTGTTTCACAGCACCTTGGAGAACACGCACTTGAAGAATGCCGTCTCTGTTCCGCAAAAGCTCTGCCACAGTGAAGGTGGAAGAAGCAGCCTGTGGCCACGGGCAGAGCTGGTCAACAGCTGCGCCTAACTTTCCCAAGCTGCGAGAGCATTCTCAGCCGAGTTCTGCTTTGACAGAGCTATTGCTGGACTTTTGCAGCCCCGGAGGCTGCTGAAACCAAGGCTGTGTTCTGCCTCTTCATTCTTGCCTTCCTGTGCTCCAGCGAGAAGTGAAGCTCTGGCACGGCATTCAGCTTTGCCGCCTCTCTTCACGGAAAGCGCTAGACCGAACTAGTGTGCTTCGTGCATGCTCTCTCCTCGCTTTTATGGTCACTGCTCTGCTTTTTGCTTGGCAGCGTTCCAAGGGTCCACGGCATACCTCTTGCACAGCGAGAGGTGGCCGGCGAGGAATACTTGCTGGCTTAAGTCGTTCCATGCTCAAGGCATTCATCGGAGCAACACCATGGGGGAAAAGAGGGGGGAACATTGCAGGACAAATTTCTATGCTGGAACATGATTGTCTGCGAGACAGCTCTCCGCAGCGCTAGTATTTGGCCAGGCTGAAATCAGCGCCACGGGAAGCCAATCTGACAAGCGGAGTGCAACGAGCGCGGCGATATGGGGCCACTTGGCAGGTGGCCGAAGAAAGACGGCTGCCCCGCGAATGTGGTGCCAGAAGGCAAGTTTCAGCAGGGCGTTGCGGGCGAGCTTAATGTGTAGCCGCAGTTGTTCTAGGCGAGATTGTAGCCGAGAAGCTTTCCGTCTCCATTCACGAGACAAGAAAAGCAGAACGCAATGGTCTAGAGGGTTGAGAAGAAAAGTGCTCGTAGCGAGCTCGTTGCGGCAGAAGCGAAAGCCAGGAGCAGCGTGCTCGCTGCGAGAAGTAGACGGCGCTTCGCCTCCTTGGGAAAGCAATGGCGTCTGGGCACGAACGGCAGCCAGCGAAGCTTCAGAACAGCAGGCTGTTCTGCTCAGCGTACGAGCCTGAAGTGAGTGGCAAGGGCTAAGGGGTCAGTTCCAAGGCATCTAGCTTTCCTGCTAGCAATGCCATTTCTACCCTGCTGTGGAAAACATTGTCCTCTGCCCTTCTCCTCCGAGAGGCAGAGAGCACTTCGGCAGACGCAGTGCAGAGGGAAAGGACACATTATCCGAGGGAGCGTGACGCCGCTTAGGCGGGCAAAGCAGAAAGGTGCCGCCCGGCACTGGCTTTGACTCCCTGAGCTTCCTTGCTAGGACAGCAGCTGCCGAAAGCTGGCAACTAGGCTGCCAGAGTGCAGAATGTCGGCGGTCTGGCACGCCTGCTTGCCGAAAGCCAGGATCAGCGAGACAGCGTGCTAGGCTCTGTTTCACAGCACCTTGGAGAACACGCACTTGAAGAATGCCGTCTCTGTTCCGCAAAAGCTCTGCCACAGTGAAGGTGGAAGAAGCAGCCTGTGGCCACGGGCAGAGCTGGTCAACAGCTGCGCCTAACTTTCCCAAGCTGCGAGAGCATTCTCAGCCGAGTTCTGCTTTGACAGAGCTATTGCTGGACTTTTGCAGCCCCGGAGGCTGCTGAAACCAAGGCTGTGTTCTGCCTCTTCATTCTTGCCTTCCTGTGCTCCAGCGAGAAGTGAAGCTCTGGCACGGCATTCAGCTTTGCCGCCTCTCTTCACGGAAAGCGCTAGACAGAACTAGTGTGCTTCGTGCATGCTCTCTCCTCGCTTTTATGGTCACTGCTCTGCTTTTTGCTTGGCAGCGTTCCAAGGGTCCACGGCATACCTCTTGCACAGCGAGAGGTGGCCGGCGAGGAATACTTGCTGGCTTAAGTCGTTCCATGCTCAAGGCATTCATCGGAGCAACACCATGGGGGAAAAGAGGGGGGAACATTGCAGGACAAATTTCTATGCTGGAACATGATTGTCTGCGAGACAGCTCTCCGCAGCGCTAGTATTTGGCCAGGCTGAAATCAGCGCCACGGGAAGCCAATCTGACAAGCGGAGTGCAACGAGCGCGGCGATATGGGGCCACTTGGCAGGTGGCCGAAGAAAGACGGCTGCCCCGCGAATGTGGTGCCAGAAGGCAAGTTTCAGCAGGGCGTTGCGGGCGAGCTTAATGTGTAGCCGCAGTTGTTCTAGGCGAGATTGTAGCCGAGAAGCTTTCCGTCTCCATTCACGAGACAAGAAAAGCAGAACGCAATGGTCTAGAGGGTTGAGAAGAAAAGTGCTCGTAGCGAGCTCGTTGCGGCAGAAGCGAAAGCCAGGAGCAGCGTGCTCGCTGCGAGAAGTAGACGGCGCTTCGCCTCCTTGGGAAAGCAATGGCGTCTGGGCACGAACGGCAGCCAGCGAAGCTTCAGAACAGCAGGCTGTTCTGCTCAGCGTACGAGCCTGAAGTGAGTGGCAAGGGCTAAGGGGTCAGTTCCAAGGCATCTAGCTTTCCTGCTAGCAATGCCATTTCTACCCTGCTGTGGAAAACATTGTCCTCTGCCCTTCTCCTCCGAGAGGCAGAGAGCACTTCGGCAGACGCAGTGCAGAGGGAAAGGACACATTATCCGAGGGAGCGTGACGCCGCTTAGGCGGGCAAAGCAGAAAGGTGCCGCCCGGCACTGGCTTTGACTCCCTGAGCTTCCTTGCTAGGACAGCAGCTGCCGAAAGCTGGCAACTAGGCTGCCAGAGTGCAGAATGTCGGCGGTCTGGCACGCCTGCTTGCCGAAAGCCAGGATCAGCGAGACAGCGTGCTAGGCTCTGTTTCACAGCACCTTGGAGAACACGGCCTTGAAGAATGCCGTCTCTGTTCCGCAAAAGCTCTGCCACAGTGAAGGTGGAAGAAGCAGCCTGTGGCCACGGGCAGAGCTGGTCAACAGCTGCGCCTAACTTTCCCAAGCTGCGAGAGCATTCTCAGCCGAGTTCTGCTTTGACAGAGCTATTGCTGGACTTTTGCAGCCCCGGAGGCTGCTGAAACCAAGGCTGTGTTCTGCCTCTTCATTCTTGCCTTCCTGTGCTCCAGCGAGAAGTGAAGCTCTGGCACGGCATTCAGCTTTGCCGCCTCTCTTCACGGAAAGCGCTAGACCGAACTAGTGTGCTTCGTGCATGCTCTCTCCTCGCTTTTATGGTCACTGCTCTGCTTTTTGCTTGGCAGCGTTCCAAGGGTCCACGGCATACCTCTTGCACAGCGAGAGGTGGCCGGCGAGGAATACTTGCTGGCTTAAGTCGTTCCATGCTCAAGGCATTCATCGGAGCAACACCATGGGGGAAAAGAGGGGGGAACATTGCAGGACAAATTTCTATGCTGGAACATGATTGTCTGCGAGACAGCTCTCCGCAGCGCTAGTATTTGGCCAGGCTGAAATCAGCGCCAATGGAAGCCAATCTGACAAGCGGAGTACAACGAGCGCGGCGATATGGGGCCACTTGGCAGGTGGCCGAAGAAAGACGGCCGCCCCGCGAATGTGGTGCCAGAAGGCAAGTTTCAGCAGGGCGTTGCGGGCGAGCTTAATGTGTAGCCGCAGTTGTTCTAGGCGAGATTGTAGCCGAGAAGCTTTCCGTCTCCATTCACGAGACAAGAAAAGCAGAACGCAATGGTCTAGAGGGTTGAGAAGAAAAGTGCTCGTAGCGAGCTCGTTGCGGCAGAAGCGAAAGCCAGGAGCAGCGTGCTCGCTGCGAGAAGTAGACGGCGCTTCGCCTCCTTGGGAAGGAAATCGCGTCTGGGCACGAACGGCAGCCAGCGAAGCTTCAGAACAGCAGGCTGTTCTGCTCAGCGTACGAGCCTGAAGTGAGTGGCAAGGGCTAAGGGGTCAGTTCCAAGGCATCTAGCTTTCCTGCTAGCAATGCCATTTCTACCCTGCTGTGGAAAACATTGTCCTCTGCCCTTCTGCTCCGAGAGGCAGAGAGCACCTCGGCAGACGCAGTGCAGAGGGAAAGGACACAGTATCCGAGGGAGCGTGACGCCACTTAGGCGGGCAAAGCAGAAAGGTGCCGCCCGGCACTGGCTTTGACTCCCTGAGCTTCCTTGCTAGGACAGCAGCTGCCGAAAGCTGGCAACTAGGCTGCCAGAGTGCAGAATGTAGGCGGTCTGGCACGCCTGCTTGCCGAAAGCCAGGATCAGCGAGACAGCGTGCTAGGCTCTGTTTCACAGCACCTTGGAGAACACGGCCTTGAAGAATGCCGTCTCTGTTCCGCAAAAGCTCTGCCACAGTGAAGGTGGAAGAAGCAGCCTGTGGCCACGGGCAGAGCTGGTCAACAGCTGCGCCTAACTTTCCCAAGCTGCGAGAGCATTCTCAGCCGAGTTCTGCTTTGACAGAGCTATTGCTGAACTTTTGCAGCCCCGGAGGCTGCTGAAACCAAGGCTGTGTTCTGCCTCTTCATTCTTGCCTTCCTGTGCTCCAGCGAGAAGTGAAGCTCTGGCACGGCATTCAGCTTTGCCGCCTCTCTGCACGGAAAGCACTAGACCGAACTAGTGTGCTTCGTGCATGCTCTCTCCTCGCTTTTATGGTCACTGCTCTGCTTTTTGCTTGGCAGCGTTCCAAGGGTCCACGGCATACCTCTTGCAGAGCGAGAGGTGGCCGGCGAGGAATACTTGCTGGCTTAAGTCGTTCCATGCTCAAGGCATTCATCGGAGCAACACCATGGGGGAAAAGAGGGGGGAACATTGCAGGACAAATTTCTATGCTGGAACATGATTGTCTGCGAGACAGCTCTCCGCAGCGCTAGTATTTGGCCAGGCTGAAATCAGCGCCACGGGAAGCCAATCTGACAAGCGGAGTGCAACGAGCGCGGCGATATGGGGCCACTTGGCAGGTGGCCGAAGAAAGACGGCTGCCCCGCGAATGTGGTGCCAGAAGGCAAGTTTCAGCAGGGCGTTGCGGGCGAGCTTAATGTGTAGCCGCAGTTGTTCTAGGCGAGATTGTAGCCGAGAAGCTTTCCGTCTCCATTCACGAGACAAGAAAAGCAGAACGCAATGGTCTAGAGGGTTGAGAAGAAAAGTGCTCGTAGCGAGCTCGTTGCGGCAGAAGCGAAAGCCAGGAGCAGCGTGCTCGCTGCGAGAAGTAGACGGCGCTTCGCCTCCTTGGGAAGGAAATCGCGTCTGGGCACGAACGGCAGCCAGCGAAGCTTCAGAACAGCAGGCTGTTCTGCTCAGCGTACGAGCCTGAAGTGAGTGGCAAGGGCTAAGGGGTCAGTTCCAAGGCATCTAGCTTTCCTGCTAGCAATGCCATTTCTACCCTGCTGTGGAAAACATTGTCCTCTGCCCTTCTCCTCCGAGAGGCAGAGAGCACTTCGGCAGACGCAGTGCAGAGGGAAAGGACACATTATCCGAGGGAGCGTGACGCCGCTTAGGCGGGCAAAGCAGAAAGGTGCCGCCCGGCACTGGCTTTGACTCCCTGAGCTTCCTTGCTAGGACAGCAGCTGCCGAAAGCTGGCAACTAGGCTGCCAGAGTGCAGAATGTCGGCGGTCTGGCACGCCTGCTTGCCGAAAGCCAGGATCAGCGAGACAGCGTGCTAGGCTCTGTTTCACAGCACCCTGGAGAACACGCCCTTGAAGAATGCCGTCTCTGTTCCGCAAAAGCTCTGCCACAGTGAAGGTGGAAGAAGCAGCCTGTGGCCACGGGCAGAGCTGGTCAACAGCTGCGCCTAACTTTCCCAAGCTGCGAGAGCATTCTCAGCCGAGTTCTGCTTTGACAGAGCTAGTGCTGAACTTTTGCAGTCCCGGAGGCTGCTGAAACCAAGGCTGTGTTCTGCCTCTTCATTCTTGCCTTCCTGTGCTCCAGCGAGAAGTGAAGCTCTGGCACGGCATTCAGCTTTGCCGCCTCTCTGCACGGAAAGCACTAGACCGAACTAGTGTGCTTCGTGCATGCTCTCTCCTCGCTTTTATGGTCACTGCTCTGCTTTTTGCTTGGCAGCGTTCCAAGGGTCCACGGCATACCTCTTGCAGAGCGAGAGGTGGCCGGCGAGGAATACTTGCTGGCTTAAGTCGTTCCATGCTCAAGGCATTCATCGGAGCAACACCATGGGGGAAAAGAGGGGGGAACATTGCAGGACAAATTTCTATGCTGGAACATGATTGTCTGCGAGACAGCTCTCCGCAGCGCTAGTATTTGGCCAGGCTGAAATCAGCGCCAATGGAAGCCAATCTGACAAGCGGAGTACAACGAGCGCGGCGATATGGGGCCACTTGGCAGGTGGCCGAAGAAAGACGGCCGCCCCGCGAATGTGGTGCCAGAAGGCAAGTTTCAGCAGGGCGTTGCGGGCGAGCTTAATGTGTAGCCGCAGTTGTTCTAGGCGAGATTGTAGCCGAGAAGCTTTCCGTCTCCATTCACGAGACAAGAAAAGCAGAACGCAATGGTCTAGAGGGTTGAGAAGAAAAGTGCTCGTAGCGAGCTCGTTGCGGCAGAAGCGAAAGCCAGGAGCAGCGTGCTCGCTGCGAGAAGTAGACGGCGCTTCGCCTCCTTGGGAAGGAAATCGCGTCTGGGCACGAACGGCAGCCAGCGAAGCTTCAGAACAGCAGGCTGTTCTGCTCAGCGTACGAGCCTGAAGTGAGTGGCAAGGGCTAAGGGGTCAGTTCCAAGGCATCTAGCTTTCCTGCTAGCAATGCCATTTCTACCCTGCTGTGGAAAACATTGTCCTCTGCCCTTCTGCTCCGAGAGGCAGAGAGCACCTCGGCAGACGCAGTGCAGAGGGAAAGGACACAGTATCCGAGGGAGCGTGACGCCACTTAGGCGGGCAAAGCAGAAAGGTGCCGCCCGGCACTGGCTTTGACTCCCTGAGCTTCCTTGCTAGGACAGCAGCTGCCGAAAGCTGGCAACTAGGCTGCCAGAGTGCAGAATGTAGGCGGTCTGGCACGCCTGCTTGCCGAAAGCCAGGATCAGCGAGACAGCGTGCTAGGCTCTGTTTCACAGCACCTTGGAGAACACGGCCTTGAAGAATGCCGTCTCTGTTCCGCAAAAGCTCTGCCACAGTGAAGGTGGAAGAAGCAGCCTGTGGCCACGGGCAGAGCTGGTCAACAGCTGCGCCTAACTTTCCCAAGCTGCGAGAGCATTCTCAGCCGAGTTCTGCTTTGACAGAGCTATTGCTGAACTTTTGCAGCCCCGGAGGCTGCTGAAACCAAGGCTGTGTTCTGCCTCTTCATTCTTGCCTTCCTGTGCTCCAGCGAGAAGTGAAGCTCTGGCACGGCATTCAGCTTTGCCGCCTCTCTGCACGGAAAGCACTAGACCGAACTAGTGTGCTTCGTGCATGCTCTCTCCTCGCTTTTATGGTCACTGCTCTGCTTTTTGCTTGGCAGCGTTCCAAGGGTCCACGGCATACCTCTTGCACAGCGAGAGGTGGCCGGCGAGGAATACTTGCTGGCTTAAGTCGTTCCATGCTCAAGGCATTCATCGGAGCAACACCATGGGGGAAAAGAGGGGGGAACATTGCAGGACAAATTTCTATGCTGGAACATGATTGTCTGCGAGACAGCTCTCCGCAGCGCTAGTATTTGGCCAGGCTGAAATCAGCGCCACGGGAAGCCAATCTGACAAGCGGAGTGCAACGAGCGCGGCGATATGGGGCCACTTGGCAGGTGGCCGAAGAAAGACGGCCGCCCCGCGAATGTGGTGCCAGAAGGCAAGTTTCAGCAGGGCGTTGCGGGCGAGCTTAATGTGTAGCCGCAGTTGTTCTAGGCGAGATTGTAGCCGAGAAGCTTTCCGTCTCCATTCACGAGACAAGAAAAGCAGAACGCAATGGTCTAGAGGGTTGAGAAGAAAAGTGCTCGTAGCGAGCTCGTTGCGGCAGAAGCGAAAGCCAGGAGCAGCGTGCTCGCTGCGAGAAGTAGACGGCGCTTCGCCTCCTTGGGAAGGAAATCGCGTCTGGGCACGAACGGCAGCCAGCGAAGCTTCAGAACAGCAGGCTGTTCTGCTCAGCGTACGAGCCTGAAGTGAGTGGCAAGGGCTAAGGGGTCAGTTCCAAGGCATCTAGCTTTCCTGCTAGCAATGCCATTTCTACCCTGCTGTGGAAAACATTGTCCTCTGCCCTTCTCCTCCGAGAGGCAGAGAGCACTTCGGCAGACGCAGTGCAGAGGGAAAGGACACATTATCCGAGGGAGCGTGACGCCGCTTAGGCGGGCAAAGCAGAAAGGTGCCGCCCGGCACTGGCTTTGACTCCCTGAGCTTCCTTGCTAGGACAGCAGCTGCCGAAAGCTGGCAACTAGGCTGCCAGAGTGCAGAATGTCGGCGGTCTGGCACGCCTGCTTGCCGAAAGCCAGGATCAGCGAGACAGCGTGCTAGGCTCTGTTTCACAGCACCCTGGAGAACACGCCCTTGAAGAATGCCGTCTCTGTTCCGCAAAAGCTCTGCCACAGTGAAGGTGGAAGAAGCAGCCTGTGGCCACGGGCAGAGCTGGTCAACAGCTGCGCCTAACTTTCCCAAGCTGCGAGAGCATTCTCAGCCGAGTTCTGCTTTGACAGAGCTAGTGCTGAACTTTTGCAGTCCCGGAGGCTGCTGAAACCAAGGCTGTGGTCTGCCTCTTCATTCTTGCCTTCCTGTGCTCCAGCGAGAAGTGAAGCTCTGGCACGGCATTCAGCTTTGCCGCCTCTCTGCACGGAAAGCACTAGACCGAACTAGTGTGCTTCGTGCATGCTCTCTCCTCGCTTTTATGGTCACTGCTCTGCTTTTTGCTTGGCAGCGTTCCAAGGGTCCACGGCATACCTCTTGCAGAGCGAGAGGTGGCCGGCGAGGAATACTTGCTGGCTTAAGTCGTTCCATGCTCAAGGCATTCATCGGAGCAACACCATGGGGGAAAAGAGGGGGGAACATTGCAGGACAAATTTCTATGCTGGAACATGATTGTCTGCGAGACAGCTCTCCGCAGCGCTAGTATTTGGCCAGGCTGAAATCAGCGCCAATGGAAGCCAATCTGACAAGCGGAGTACAACGAGCGCGGCGATATGGGGCCACTTGGCAGGTGGCCGAAGAAAGACGGCCGCCCCGCGAATGTGGTGCCAGAAGGCAAGTTTCAGCAGGGCGTTGCGGGCGAGCTTAATGTGTAGCCGCAGTTGTTCTAGGCGAGATTGTAGCCGAGAAGCTTTCCGTCTCCATTCACGAGACAAGAAAAGCAGAACGCAATGGTCTAGAGGGTTGAGAAGAAAAGTGCTCGTAGCGAGCTCGTTGCGGCAGAAGCGAAAGCCAGGAGCAGCGTGCTCGCTGCGAGAAGTAGACGGCGCTTCGCCTCCTTGGGAAGGCAATGGCGTCTGGGCACGAACGGCAGCCAGCGAAGCTTCAGAACAGCAGGCTGTTCTGCTCAGCGTACGAGCCTGAAGTGAGTGGCAAGGGCTAAGGGGTCAGTTCCAAGGCATCTAGCTTTCCTGCTAGCAATGCCATTTCTACCCTGCTGTGGAAAACATTGTCCTTTGCCCTTCTGCTCCGAGAGGCAGAGAGCACTTCGGCAGACGCAGTGCAGAGGGAAAGGACACAGTATCCGAGGGAGCGTGACGCCGCTTAGGCGGGCAAAGCAGAAAGGTGCCGCCCGGCACTGGCTTTGACTCCCTGAGCTTCCTTGCTAGGACAGCAGCTGCCGAAAGCTGGCAACTAGGCTGCCAGAGTGCAGAATGTCGGCGGTCTGGCACGCCTGCTTGCCGAAAGCCAGGATCAGCGAGACAGCGTGCTAGGCTCTGTTTCACAGCACCCTGGAGAACACGCCCTTGAAGAATGCCGTCTCTGTTCCGCAAAAGCTCTGCCACAGTGAAGGTGGAAGAAGCAGCCTGTGGCCACGGGCAGAGCTGGTCAACAGCTGCGCCTAACTTTCCCAAGCTGCGAGAGCATTCTCAGCCGAGTTCTGCTTTGACAGAGCTATTGCTGAACTTTTGCAGCCCCGGAGGCTGCTGAAACCAAGGCTGTGTTCTGCCTCTTCATTCTTGCCTTCCTGTGCTCCAGCGAGAAGTGAAGCTCTGGCACGGCATTCAGCTTTGCCGCCTCTCTGCACGGAAAGCACTAGACCGAACTAGTGTGCTTCGTGCATGCTCTCTCCTCGCTTTTATGGTCACTGCTCTGCTTTTTGCTTGGCAGCGTTCCAAGGGTCCACGGCATACCTCTTGCACAGCGAGAGGTGGCCGGCGAGGAATACTTGCTGGCTTAAGTCGTTCCATGCTCAAGGCATTCATCGGAGCAACACCATGGGGGAAAAGAGGGGGGAACATTGCAGGACAAATTTCTATGCTGGAACATGATTGTCTGCGAGACAGCTCTCCGCAGCGCTAGTATTTGGCCAGGCTGAAATCAGCGCCAATGGAAGCCAATCTGACAAGCGGAGTACAACGAGGGCGGCGATATGGGGCCACTTGGCAGGTGGCCGAAGAAAGACGGCCGCCCCGCGAATGTGGTGCCAGAAGGCAAGTTTCAGCAGGGCGTTGCGGGCGAGCTTAATGTGTAGCCGCAGTTGTTCTAGGCGAGATTGTAGCCGAGAAGCTTTCCGTCTCCATTCACGAGACAAGAAAAGCAGAACGCAATGGTCTAGAGGGTTGAGAAGAAAAGTGCTCGTAGCGAGCTCGTTGCGGCAGAAGCGAAAGCCAGGAGCAGCGTGCTCGCTGCGAGAAGTAGACGGCGCTTCGCCTCCTTGGGAAGGAAATCGCGTCTGGGCACGAACGGCAGCCAGCGAAGCTTCAGAACAGCAGGCTGTTCTGCTCAGCGTACGAGCCTGAAGTGAGTGGCAAGGGCTAAGGGGTCAGTTCCAAGGCATCTAGCTTTCCTGCTAGCAATGCCATTTCTACCCTGCTGTGGAAAATATTGTCCTCTGCCCTTCTGCTCCGAGAGGCAGAGAGCACCTCGGCAGACGCAGTGCAGAGGGAAAGGACACATTATCCGAGGGAGCGTGACGCCGCTTAGGCGGGCAAAGCAGAAAGGTGCCGCCCGGCACTGGCTTTGACTCCCTGAGCTTCCTTGCTAGGACAGCAGCTGCCGAAAGCTGGCAACTAGGCTGCCAGAGTGCAGAATGTCGGCGGTCTGGCACGCCTGCTTGCCGAAAGCCAGGATCAGCGAGACAGCGTGCTAGGCTCTGTTTCACAGCACCTTGGAGAACACGCACTTGAAGAATGCCGTCTCTCTTCCGCAAAAGCTCTGCCACAGTGAAGGTGGAAGAAGCAGCCTGTGGCCACGGGCAGAGCTGGTCAACAGCTGCGCCTAACTTTCCCAAGCTGCGAGAGCATTCTCAGCCGAGTTCTGCTTTGACAGAGCTATTGCTGAACTTTTGCAGCCCCGGAGGCTGCTGAAACCAAGGCTGTGTTCTGCCTCTTCATTCTTGCCTTCCTGTGCTCCAGCGAGAAGTGAAGCTCTGGCACGGCATTCAGCTTTGCCGCCTCTCTTCACGGAAAGCGCTAGACCGAACTAGTGTGCTTCGTGCATGCTCTCTCCTCGCTTTTATGGTCACTGCTCTGCTTTTTGCTTGGCAGCGTTCCAAGGGTCCACGGCATACCTCTTGCACAGCGAGAGGTGGCCGGCGAGGAATACTTGCTGGCTTAAGTCGTTCCATGCTCAAGGCATTCATCGGAGCAACACCATGGGGGAAAAGAGGGGGGAACATTGCAGGACAAATTTCTATGCTGGAACATGATTGTCTGCGAGACAGCTCTCCGCAGCGCTAGTATTTGGCCAGGCTGAAATCAGCGCCACGGGAAGCCAATCTGACAAGCGGAGTGCAACGAGCGCGGCGATATGGGGCCACTTGGCAGGTGGCCGAAGAAAGACGGCTGCCCCGCGAATGTGGTGCCAGAAGGCAAGTTTCAGCAGGGCGTTGCGGGCGAGCTTAATGTGTAGCCGCAGTTGTTCTAGGCGAGATTGTAGCCGAGAAGCTTTCCGTCTCCATTCACGAGACAAGAAAAGCAGAACGCAATGGTCTAGAGGGTTGAGAAGAAAAGTGCTCGTAGCGAGCTCGTTGCGGCAGAAGCGAAAGCCAGGAGCAGCGTGCTCGCTGCGAGAAGTAGACGGCGCTTCGCCTCCTTGGGAAAGCAATGGCGTCTGGGCACGAACGGCAGCCAGCGAAGCTTCAGAACAGCAGGCTGTTCTGCTCAGCGTACGAGCCTGAAGTGAGTGGCAAGGGCTAAGGGGTCAGTTCCAAGGCATCTAGCTTTCCTGCTAGCAATGCCATTTCTACCCTGCTGTGGAAAACATTGTCCTCTGCCCTTCTCCTCCGAGAGGCAGAGAGCACTTCGGCAGACGCAGTGCAGAGGGAAAGGACACATTATCCGAGGGAGCGTGACGCCGCTTAGGCGGGCAAAGCAGAAAGGTGCCGCCCGGCACTGGCTTTGACTCCCTGAGCTTCCTTGCTAGGACAGCAGCTGCCGAAAGCTGGCAACTAGGCTGCCAGAGTGCAGAATGTCGGCGGTCTGGCACGCCTGCTTGCCGAAAGCCAGGATCAGCGAGACAGCGTGCTAGGCTCTGTTTCACAGCACCTTGGAGAACACGGCCTTGAAGAATGCCGTCTCTCTTCCGCAAAAGCTCTGCCACAGTGAAGGTGGAAGAAGCAGCCTGTGGCCACGGGCAGAGCTGGTCAACAGCTGCGCCTAACTTTCCCAAGCTGCGAGAGCATTCTCAGCCGAGTTCTGCTTTGACAGAGCTATTGCTGAACTTTTGCAGCCCCGGAGGCTGCTGAAACCAAGGCTGTGTTCTGCCTCTTCATTCTTGCCTTCCTGTGCTCCAGCGAGAAGTGAAGCTCTGGCACGGCATTCAGCTTTGCCGCCTCTCTTCACGGAAAGCGCTAGACCGAACTAGTGTGCTTCGTGCATGCTCTCTCCTCGCTTTTATGGTCACTGCTCTGCTTTTTGCTTGGCAGCGTTCCAAGGGTCCACGGCATACCTCTTGCACAGCGAGAGGTGGCCGGCGAGGAATACTTGCTGGCTTAAGTCGTTCCATGCTCAAGGCATTCATCGGAGCAACACCATGGGGGAAAAGAGGGGGGAACATTGCAGGACAAATTTCTATGCTGGAACATGATTGTCTGCGAGACAGCTCTCCGCAGCGCTAGTATTTGGCCAGGCTGAAATCAGCGCCAATGGAAGCCAATCTGACAAGCGGAGTACAACGAGCGCGGCGATATGGGGCCACTTGGCAGGTGGCCGAAGAAAGACGGCCGCCCCGCGAATGTGGTGCCAGAAGGCAAGTTTCAGCAGGGCGTTGCGGGCGAGCTTAATGTGTAGCCGCAGTTGTTCTAGGCGAGATTGTAGCCGAGAAGCTTTCCGTCTCCATTCACGAGACAAGAAAAGCAGAACGCAATGGTCTAGAGGGTTGAGAAGAAAAGTGCTCGTAGCGAGCTCGTTGCGGCAGAAGCGAAAGCCAGGAGCAGCGTGCTCGCTGCGAGAAGTAGACGGCGCTTCGCCTCCTTGGGAAGGAAATCGCGTCTGGGCACGAACGGCAGCCAGCGAAGCTTCAGAACAGCAGGCTGTTCTGCTCAGCGTACGAGCCTGAAGTGAGTGGCAAGGGCTAAGGGGTCAGTTCCAAGGCATCTAGCTTTCCTGCTAGCAATGCCATTTCTACCCTGCTGTGGAAAATATTGTCCTCTGCCCTTCTGCTCCGAGAGGCAGAGAGCACCTCGGCAGACGCAGTGCAGAGGGAAAGGACACAGTATCCGAGGGAGCGTGACGCCGCTTAGGCGGGCAAAGCAGAAAGGTGCCGCCCGGCACTGGCTTTGACTCCCTGAGCTTCCTTGCTAGGACAGCAGCTGCCGAAAGCTGGCAACTAGGCTGCCAGAGTGCAGAATGTCGGCGGTCTGGCACGCCTGCTTGCCGAAAGCCAGGATCAGCGAGACAGCGTGCTAGGCTCTGTTTCACAGCACCTTGGAGAACACGCCCTTGAAGAATGCCGTCTCTGTTCCGCAAAAGCTCTGCCACAGTGAAGCTGGAAGAAGCAGCCTGTGGCCACGGGCAGAGCTGGTCAACAGCTGCGCCTAACTTTCCCAAGCTGCGAGAGCATTCTCAGCCGAGTTCTGCTTTGACAGAGCTAGTGCTGAACTTTTGCAGTCCCGGAGGCTGCTGAAACCAAGGCTGTGTTCTGCCTCTTCATTCTTGCCTTCCTGTGCTCCAGCGAGAAGTGAAGCTCTGGCACGGCATTCAGCTTTGCCGCCTCTCTTCACGGAAAGCGCTAGACCGAACTAGTGTGCTTCGTGCATGCTCTCTCCTCGCTTTTATGGTCACTGCTCTGCTTTTTGCTTGGCAGCGTTCCAAGGGTCCACGGCATACCTCTTGCACAGCGAGAGGTGGCCGGCGAGGAATACTTGCAGGCTTAAGTCGTTCCATGCTCAAGGCATTCATCGGAGCAACACCATGGGGGAAAAGAGGGGGGAACATTGCAGGACAAATTTCTATGCTGGAACATGATTGTCTGCGAGACAGCTCTCCGCAGCGCTAGTATTTGGCCAGGCTGAAATCAGCGCCACGGGAAGCCAATCTGACAAGCGGAGTGCAACGAGCGCGGCGATATGGGGCCACTTGGCAGGTGGCCGAAGAAAGACGGCTGCCCCGCGAATGTGGTGCCAGAAGGCAAGTTTCAGCAGGGCGTTGCGGGCGAGCTTAATGTGTAGCCGCAGTTGTTCTAGGCGAGATTGTAGCCGAGAAGCTTTCCGTCTCCATTCACGAGACAAGAAAAGCAGAACGCAATGGTCTAGAGGGTTGAGAAGAAAAGTGCTCGTAGCGAGCTCGTTGCGGCAGAAGCGAAAGCCAGGAGCAGCGTGCTCGCTGCGAGAAGTAGACGGCGCTTCGCCTCCTTGGGAAAGCAATGGCGTCTGGGCACGAACGGCAGCCAGCGAAGCTTCAGAACAGCAGGCTGTTCTGCTCAGCGTACGAGCCTGAAGTGAGTGGCAAGGGCTAAGGGGTCAGTTCCAAGGCATCTAGCTTTCCTGCTAGCAATGCCATTTCTACCCTGCTGTGGAAAACATTGTCCTCTGCCCTTCTCCTCCGAGAGGCAGAGAGCACTTCGGCAGACGCAGTGCAGAGGGAAAGGACACATTATCCGAGGGAGCGTGACGCCGCTTAGGCGGGCAAAGCAGAAAGGTGCCGCCCGGCACTGGCTTTGACTCCCTGAGCTTCCTTGCTAGGACAGCAGCTGCCGAAAGCTGGCAACTAGGCTGCCAGAGTGCAGAATGTCGGCGGTCTGGCATGCCTGCTTGCCGAAAGCCAGGATCAGCGAGACAGCGTGCTAGGCTCTGTTTCACAGCACCTTGGAGAACACGGCCTTGAAGAATGCCGTCTCTCTTCCGCAAAAGCTCTGCCACAGTGAAGGTGGAAGAAGCAGCCTGTGGCCACGGGCAGAGCTGGTCAACAGCTGCGCCTAACTTTCCCAAGCTGCGAGAGCATTCTCAGCCGAGTTCTGCTTTGACAGAGCTATTGCTGAACTTTTGCAGCCCCGGAGGCTGCTGAAACCAAGGCTGTGTTCTGCCTCTTCATTCTTGCCTTCCTGTGCTCCAGCGAGAAGTGAAGCTCTGGCACGGCATTCAGCTTTGCCGCCTCTCTTCACGGAAAGCGCTAGACCGAACTAGTGTGCTTCGTGCATGCTCTCTCCTCGCTTTTATGGTCACTGCTCTGCTTTTTGCTTGGCAGCGTTCCAAGGGTCCACGGCATACCTCTTGCACAGCGAGAGGTGGCCGGCGAGGAATACTTGCTGGCTTAAGTCGTTCCATGCTCAAGGCATTCATCGGAGCAACACCATGGGGGAAAAGAGGGGGGAACATTGCAGGACAAATTTCTATGCTGGAACATGATTGTCTGCGAGACAGCTCTCCGCAGCGCTAGTATTTGGCCAGGCTGAAATCAGCGCCAATGGAAGCCAATCTGACAAGCGGAGTACAACGAGCGCGGCGATATGGGGCCACTTGGCAGGTGGCCGAAGAAAGACGGCCGCCCCGCGAATGTGGTGCCAGAAGGCAAGTTTCAGCAGGGCGTTGCGGGCGAGCTTAATGTGTAGCCGCAGTTGTTCTAGGCGAGATTGTAGCCGAGAAGCTTTCCGTCTCCATTCACGAGACAAGAAAAGCAGAACGCAATGGTCTAGAGGGTTGAGAAGAAAAGTGCTCGTAGCGAGCTCGTTGCGGCAGAAGCGAAAGCCAGGAGCAGCGTGCTCGCTGCGAGAAGTAGACGGCGCTTCGCCTCCTTGGGAAGGAAATCGCGTCTGGGCACGAACGGCAGCCAGCGAAGCTTCAGAACAGCAGGCTGTTCTGCTCAGCGTACGAGCCTGAAGTGAGTGGCAAGGGCTAAGGGGTCAGTTCCAAGGCATCTAGCTTTCCTGCTAGCAATGCCATTTCTACCCTGCTGTGGAAAACATTGTCCTCTGCCCTTCTGCTCCGAGAGGCAGAGAGCACCTCGGCAGACGCAGTGCAGAGGGAAAGGACACAGTATCCGAGGGAGCGTGACGCCACTTAGGCGGGCAAAGCAGAAAGGTGCCGCCCGGCACTGGCTTTGACTCCCTGAGCTTCCTTGCTAGGACAGCAGCTGCCGAAAGCTGGCAACTAGGCTGCCAGAGTGCAGAATGTAGGCGGTCTGGCACGCCTGCTTGCCGAAAGCCAGGATCAGCGAGACAGCGTGCTAGGCTCTGTTTCACAGCACCTTGGAGAACACGCCCTTGAAGAATGCCGTCTCTGTTCCGCAAAAGCTCTGCCACAGTGAAGGTGGAAGAAGCAGCCTGTGGCCACGGGCAGAGCTGGTCAACAGCTGCGCCTAACTTTCCCAAGCTGCGAGAGCATTCTCAGCCGAGTTCTGCTTTGACAGAGCTATTGCTGAACTTTTGCAGCCCCGGAGGCTGCTGAAACCAAGGCTGTGTTCTGCCTCTTCATTCTTGCCTTCCTGTGCTCCAGCGAGAAGTGAAGCTCTGGCACGGCATTCAGCTTTGCCGCCTCTCTGCACGGAAAGCACTAGACCGAACTAGTGTGCTTCGTGCATGCTCTCTCCTCGCTTTTATGGTCACTGCTCTGCTTTTTGCTTGGCAGCGTTCCAAGGGTCCACGGCATACCTCTTGCACAGCGAGAGGTGGCCGGCGAGGAATACTTGCTGGCTTAAGTCGTTCCATGCTCAAGGCATTCATCGGAGCAACACCATGGGGGAAAAGAGGGGGGAACATTGCAGGACAAATTTCTATGCTGGAACATGATTGTCTGCGAGACAGCTCTCCGCAGCGCTAGTATTTGGCCAGGCTGAAATCAGCGCCAATGGAAGCCAATCTGACAAGCGGAGTACAACGAGCGCGGCGATATGGGGCCACTTGGCAGGTGGCCGAAGAAAGACGGCCGCCCCGCGAATGTGGTGCCAGAAGGCAAGTTTCAGCAGGGCGTTGCGGGCGAGCTTAATGTGTAGCCGCAGTTGTTCTAGGCGAGATTGTAGCCGAGAAGCTTTCCGTCTCCATTCACGAGACAAGAAAAGCAGAACGCAATGGTCTAGAGGGTTGAGAAGAAAAGTGCTCGTAGCGAGCTCGTTGCGGCAGAAGCGAAAGCCAGGAGCAGCGTGCTCGCTGCGAGAAGTAGACGGCGCTTCGCCTCCTTGGGAAGGCAATGGCGTCTGGGCACGAACGGCAGCCAGCGAAGCTTCAGAACAGCAGGCTGTTCTGCTCAGCGTACGAGCCTGAAGTGAGTGGCAAGGGCTAAGGGGTCAGTTCCAAGGCATCTAGCTTTCCTGCTAGCAATGCCATTTCTACCCTGCTGTGGAAAACATTGTCCTTTGCCCTTCTGCTCCGAGAGGCAGAGAGCACTTCGGCAGACGCAGTGCAGAGGGAAAGGACACAGTATCCGAGGGAGCGTGACGCCGCTTAGGCGGGCAAAGCAGAAAGGTGCCGCCCGGCACTGGCTTTGACTCCCTGAGCTTCCTTGCTAGGACAGCAGCTGCCGAAAGCTGGCAACTAGGCTGCCAGAGTGCAGAATGTCGGCGGTCTGGCACGCCTGCTTGCCGAAAGCCAGGATCAGCGAGACAGCGTGCTAGGCTCTGTTTCACAGCACCCTGGAGAACACGCCCTTGAAGAATGCCGTCTCTGTTCCGCAAAAGCTCTGCCACAGTGAAGGTGGAAGAAGCAGCCTGTGGCCACGGGCAGAGCTGGTCAACAGCTGCGCCTAACTTTCCCAAGCTGCGAGAGCATTCTCAGCCGAGTTCTGCTTTGACAGAGCTATTGCTGAACTTTTGCAGCCCCGGAGGCTGCTGAAACCAAGGCTGTGTTCTGCCTCTTCATTCTTGCCTTCCTGTGCTCCAGCGAGAAGTGAAGCTCTGGCACGGCATTCAGCTTTGCCGCCTCTCTGCACGGAAAGCACTAGACCGAACTAGTGTGCTTCGTGCATGCTCTCTCCTCGCTTTTATGGTCACTGCTCTGCTTTTTGCTTGGCAGCGTTCCAAGGGTCCACGGCATACCTCTTGCACAGCGAGAGGTGGCCGGCGAGGAATACTTGCTGGCTTAAGTCGTTCCATGCTCAAGGCATTCATCGGAGCAACACCATGGGGGAAAAGAGGGGGGAACATTGCAGGACAAATTTCTATGCTGGAACATGATTGTCTGCGAGACAGCTCTCCGCAGCGCTAGTATTTGGCCAGGCTGAAATCAGCGCCAATGGAAGCCAATCTGACAAGCGGACTACAACGAGCGCGGCGATATGGGGCCACTTGGCAGGTGGCCGAAGAAAGACGGCCGCCCCGCGAATGTGGTGCCAGAAGGCAAGTTTCAGCAGGGCGTTGCGGGCGAGCTTAATGTGTAGCCGCAGTTGTTCTAGGCGAGATTGTAGCCGAGAAGCTTTCCGTCTCCATTCACGAGACAAGAAAAGCAGAACGCAATGGTCTAGAGGGTTGAGAAGAAAAGTGCTCGTAGCGAGCTCGTTGCGGCAGAAGCGAAAGCCAGGAGCAGCGTGCTCGCTGCGAGAAGTAGACGGCGCTTCGCCTCCTTGGGAAGGAAATGGCGTCTGGGCACGAACGGCAGCCAGCGAAGCTTCAGAACAGCAGGCTGTTCTGCTCAGCGTACGAGCCTGAAGTGAGTGGCAAGGGCTAAGGGGTCAGTTCCAAGGCATCTAGCTTTCCTGCTAGCAATGCCATTTCTACCCTGCTGTGGAAAACATTGTCCTCTGCCCTTCTGCTCCGAGAGGCAGAGAGCACCTCGGCAGACGCAGTGCAGAGGGAAAGGACACAGTATCCGAGGGAGCGTGACGCCACTTAGGCGGGCAAAGCAGAAAGGTGCCGCCCGGCACTGGCTTTGACTCCCTGAGCTTCCTTGCTAGGACAGCAGCTGCCGAAAGCTGGCAACTAGGCTGCCAGAGTGCAGAATGTAGGCGGTCTGGCACGCCTGCTTGCCGAAAGCCAGGATCAGCGAGACAGCGTGCTAGGCTCTGTTTCACAGCACCTTGGAGAACACGCCCTTGAAGAATGCCGTCTCTGTTCCGCAAAAGCTCTGCCACAGTGAAGCTGGAAGAAGCAGCCTGTGGCCACGGGCAGAGCTGGTCAACAGCTGCGCCTAACTTTCCCAAGCTGCGAGAGCATTCTCAGCCGAGTTCTGCTTTGACAGAGCTAGTGCTGAACTTTTGCAGTCCCGGAGGCTGCTGAAACCAAGGCTGTGTTCTGCCTCTTCATTCTTGCCTTCCTGTGCTCCAGCGAGAAGTGAAGCTCTGGCACGGCATTCAGCTTTGCCGCCTCTCTGCACGGAAAGCACTAGACCGAACTAGTGTGCTTCGTGCATGCTCTCTCCTCGCTTTTATGGTCACTGCTCTGCTTTTTGCTTGGCAGCGTTCCAAGGGTCCACGGCATACCTCTTGCACAGCGAGAGGTGGCCGGCGAGGAATACTTGCTGGCTTAAGTCGTTCCATGCTCAAGGCATTCATCGGAGCAACACCATGGGGGAAAAGAGGGGGGAATATTGCAGGACAAATTTCTATGCTGGAACATGATTGTCTGCGAGACAGCTCTCCGCAGCGCTAGTATTTGGCCAGGCTGAAATCAGCGCCACGGGAAGCCAATCTGACAAGCGGAGTGCAACGAGCGCGGCGATATGGGGCCACTTGGCAGGTGGCCGAAGAAAGACGGCTGCCCCGCGAATGGGGTGCCAGAAGGCAAGTTTCAGCAGGGCGTTCCGGGCGAGCTTAATGTGTAGCCGCAGTTGTTCTAGGCGAGATTGTAGCCGAGAAGCTTTCCGTCTCCATTCACGAGACAAGAAAAGCAGAACGCAATGGTCTAGAGGGTTGAGAAGAAAAGTGCTCGTAGCGAGCTCGTTGCGGCAGAAGCGAAAGCCAGGAGCAGCGTGCTCGCTGCGAGAAGTAGACGGCGCTTCGCCTCCTTGGGAAGGAAATCGCGTCTGGGCACGAACGGCAGCCAGCGAAGCTTCAGAACAGCAGGCTGTTCTGCTCAGCGTACGAGCCTGAAGTGAGTGGCAAGGGCTAAGGGGTCAGTCCCAAGGCATCTAGCCTTCCTGCTAGCAATGCCACTTCTACCCTGCTGTGGAAAACATTGTCCTTTGCCCTTCTGCTCCGAGAGGCAGAGAGCACCTCGGCAGACGCAGTGCAGAGGGAAAGGACACAGTATCCGAGGGAGCGTGACGCCACTTAGGCGGGCAAAGCAGAAAGGTGCCGCCCGGCACTGGCTTTGACTCCCTGAGCTTCCTTGCTAGGACAGCAGCTGCCGAAAGCTGGCAACTAGGCTGTCAGAGTGCAGAATGTAGGCGGTCTGGCACGCCTGCTTGCCGAAAGCCAGGATCAGCGAGACAGCGTGCTAGGCTCTGTTTCACAGCACCTTGGAGAACACGCCCTTGAAGAATGCCGTCTCTGTTCCGCAAAAGCTCTGCCACAGTGAAGCTGGAAGAAGCAGCCTGTGGCCACGGGCAGAGCTGGTCAACAGCTGCGCCTAACTTTCCCAAGCTGCGAGAGCATTCTCAGCCGAGTTCTGCTTTGACAGAGCTATTGCTGAACTTTTGCAGCCCCGGAGGCTGCTGAAACCAAGGCTGTGTTCTGCCTCTTCATTCTTGCCTTCCTGTGCTCCAGCGAGAAGTGAAGCTCTGGCACGGCATTCAGCTTTGCCGCCTCTCTGCACGGAAAGCACTAGACCGAACTAGTGTGCTTCGTGCATGCTCTCTCCTCGCTTTTATGGTCACTGCTCTGCTTTTTGCTTGGCAGCGTTCCAAGGGTCCACGGCATACCTCTTGCACAGCGAGAGGTGGCCGGCGAGGAATACTTGCTGGCTTAAGTCGTTCCATGCTCAAGGCATTCATCGGAGCAACACCATGGGGGAAAAGAGGGGGGAACATTGCAGGACAAATTTCTATGCTGGAACATGATTGTCTGCGAGACAGCTCTCCGCAGCGCTAGTATTTGGCCAGGCTGAAATCAGCGCCAATGGAAGCCAATCTGACAAGCGGAGTACAACGAGCGCGGCGATATGGGGCCACTTGGCAGGTGGCCGAAGAAAGACGGCCGCCCCGCGAATGTGGTGCCAGAAGGCAAGTTTCAGCAGGGCGTTGCGGGCGAGCTTAATGTGTAGCCGCAGTTGTTCTAGGCGAGATTGTAGCCGAGAAGCTTTCCGTCTCCATTCACGAGACAAGAAAAGCAGAACGCAATGGTCTAGAGGGTTGAGAAGAAAAGTGCTCGTAGCGAGCTCGTTGCGGCAGAAGCGAAAGCCAGGAGCAGCGTGCTCGCTGCGAGAAGTAGACGGCGCTTCGCCTCCTTGGGAAGGAAATCGCGTCTGGGCACGAACGGCAGCCAGCGAAGCTTCAGAACAGCAGGCTGTTCTGCTCAGCGTACGAGCCTGAAGTGAGTGGCAAGGGCTAAGGGGTCAGTTCCAAGGCATCTAGCTTTCCTGCTAGCAATGCCATTTCTACCCTGCTGTGGAAAACATTGTCCTCTGCCCTTCTCCTCCGAGAGGCAGAGAGCACTTCGGCAGACGCAGTGCAGAGGGAAAGGACACATTATCCGAGGGAGCGTGACGCCGCTTAGGCGGGCAAAGCAGAAAGGTGCCGCCCGGCACTGGCTTTGACTCCCTGAGCTTCCTTGCTAGGACAGCAGCTGCCGAAAGCTGGCAACTAGGCTGCCAGAGTGCAGAATGTCGGCGGTCTGGCACGCCTGCTTGCCGAAAGCCAGGATCAGCGAGACAGCGTGCTAGGCTCTGTTTCACAGCACCTTGGAGAACACGGCCTTGAAGAATGCCGTCTCTCTTCCGCAAAAGCTCTGCCACAGTGAAGGTGGAAGAAGCAGCCTGTGGCCACGGGCAGAGCTGGTCAACAGCTGCGCCTAACTTTCCCAAGCTGCGAGAGCATTCTCAGCCGAGTTCTGCTTTGACAGAGCTATTGCTGAACTTTTGCAGCCCCGGAGGCTGCTGAAACCAAGGCTGTGTTCTGCCTCTTCATTCTTGCCTTCCTGTGCTCCAGCGAGAAGTGAAGCTCTGGCACGGCATTCAGCTTTGCCGCCTCTCTTCACGGAAAGCGCTAGACCGAACTAGTGTGCTTCGTGCATGCTCTCTCCTCGCTTTTATGGTCACTGCTCTGCTTTTTGCTTGGCAGCGTTCCAAGGGTCCACGGCATACCTCTTGCACAGCGAGAGGTGGCCGGCGAGGAATACTTGCTGGCTTAAGTCGTTCCATGCTCAAGGCATTCATCGGAGCAACACCATGGGGGAAAAGAGGGGGGAACATTGCAGGACAAATTTCTATGCTGGAACATGATTGTCTGCGAGACAGCTCTCCGCAGCGCTAGTATTTGGCCAGGCTGAAATCAGCGCCAATGGAAGCCAATCTGACAAGCGGAGTACAACGAGCGCGGCGATATGGGGCCACTTGGCAGGTGGCCGAAGAAAGACGGCCGCCCCGCGAATGTGGTGCCAGAAGGCAAGTTTCAGCAGGGCGTTGCGGGCGAGCTTAATGTGTAGCCGCAGTTGTTCTAGGCGAGATTGTAGCCGAGAAGCTTTCCGTCTCCATTCACGAGACAAGAAAAGCAGAACGCAATGGTCTAGAGGGTTGAGAAGAAAAGTGCTCGTAGCGAGCTCGTTGCGGCAGAAGCGAAAGCCAGGAGCAGCGTGCTCGCTGCGAGAAGTAGACGGCGCTTCGCCTCCTTGGGAAGGAAATCGCGTCTGGGCACGAACGGCAGCCAGCGAAGCTTCAGAACAGCAGGCTGTTCTGCTCAGCGTACGAGCCTGAAGTGAGTGGCAAGGGCTAAGGGGTCAGTTCCAAGGCATCTAGCTTTCCTGCTAGCAATGCCATTTCTACCCTGCTGTGGAAAACATTGTCCTCTGCCCTTCTGCTCCGAGAGGCAGAGAGCACCTCGGCAGACGCAGTGCAGAGGGAAAGGACACAGTATCCGAGGGAGCGTGACGCCACTTAGGCGGGCAAAGCAGAAAGGTGCCGCCCGGCACTGGCTTTGACTCCCTGAGCTTCCTTGCTAGGACAGCAGCTGCCGAAAGCTGGCAACTAGGCTGCCAGAGTGCAGAATGTAGGCGGTCTGGCACGCCTGCTTGCCGAAAGCCAGGATCAGCGAGACAGCGTGCTAGGCTCTGTTTCACAGCACCTTGGAGAACACGGCCTTGAAGAATGCCGTCTCTGTTCCGCAAAAGCTCTGCCACAGTGAAGGTGGAAGAAGCAGCCTGTGGCCACGGGCAGAGCTGGTCAACAGCTGCGCCTAACTTTCCCAAGCTGCGAGAGCATTCTCAGCCGAGTTCTGCTTTGACAGAGCTATTGCTGAACTTTTGCAGCCCCGGAGGCTGCTGAAACCAAGGCTGTGTTCTGCCTCTTCATTCTTGCCTTCCTGTGCTCCAGCGAGAAGTGAAGCTCTGGCACGGCATTCAGCTTTGCCGCCTCTCTGCACGGAAAGCACTAGACCGAACTAGTGTGCTTCGTGCATGCTCTCTCCTCGCTTTTATGGTCACTGCTCTGCTTTTTGCTTGGCAGCGTTCCAAGGGTCCACGGCATACCTCTTGCACAGCGAGAGGTGGCCGGCGAGGAATACTTGCTGGCTTAAGTCGTTCCATGCTCAAGGCATTCATCGGAGCAACACCATGGGGGAAAAGAGGGGGGAACATTGCAGGACAAATTTCTATGCTGGAACATGATTGTCTGCGAGACAGCTCTCCGCAGCGCTAGTATTTGGCCAGGCTGAAATCAGCGCCACGGGAAGCCAATCTGACAAGCGGAGTGCAACGAGCGCGGCGATATGGGGCCACTTGGCAGGTGGCCGAAGAAAGACGGCTGCCCCGCGAATGTGGTGCCAGAAGGCAAGTTTCAGCAGGGCGTTGCGGGCGAGCTTAATGTGTAGCCGCAGTTGTTCTAGGCGAGATTGTAGCCGAGAAGCTTTCCGTCTCCATTCACGAGACAAGAAAAGCAGAACGCAATGGTCTAGAGGGTTGAGAAGAAAAGTGCTCGTAGCGAGCTCGTTGCGGCAGAAGCGAAAGCCAGGAGCAGCGTGCTCGCTGCGAGAAGTAGACGGCGCTTCGCCTCCTTGGGAAGGCAATGGCGTCTGGGCACGAACGGCAGCCAGCGAAGCTTCAGAACAGCAGGCTGTTCTGCTCAGCGTACGAGCCTGAAGTGAGTGGCAAGGGCTAAGGGGTCAGTTCCAAGGCATCTAGCTTTCCTGCTAGCAATGCCATTTCTACCCTGCTGTGGAAAACATTGTCCTTTGCCCTTCTGCTCCGAGAGGCAGAGAGCACTTCGGCAGACGCAGTGCAGAGGGAAAGGACACATTATCCGAGGGAGCGTGACGCCGCTTAGGCGGGCAAAGCAGAAAGGTGCCGCCCGGCACTGGCTTTGACTCCCTGAGCTTCCTTGCTAGGACAGCAGCTGCCGAAAGCTGGCAACTAGGCTGCCAGAGTGCAGAATGTCGGCGGTCTGGCACGCCTGCTTGCCGAAAGCCAGGATCAGCGAGACAGCGTGCTAGGCTCTGTTTCACAGCACCCTGGAGAACACGCCCTTGAAGAATGCCGTCTCTGTTCCGCAAAAGCTCTGCCACAGTGAAGGTGGAAGAAGCAGCCTGTGGCCACGGGCAGAGCTGGTCAACAGCTGCGCCTAACTTTCCCAAGCTGCGAGAGCATTCTCAGCCGAGTTCTGCTTTGACAGAGCTATTGCTGAACTTTTGCAGCCCCGGAGGCTGCTGAAACCAAGGCTGTGTTCTGCCTCTTCATTCTTGCCTTCCTGTGCTCCAGCGAGAAGTGAAGCTCTGGCACGGCATTCAGCTTTGCCGCCTCTCTGCACGGAAAGCACTAGACCGAACTAGTGTGCTTCGTGCATGCTCTCTCCTCGCTTTTATGGTCACTGCTCTGCTTTTTGCTTGGCAGCGTTCCAAGGGTCCACGGCATACCTCTTGCACAGCGAGAGGTGGCCGGCGAGGAATACTTGCTGGCTTAAGTCGTTCCATGCTCAAGGCATTCATCGGAGCAACACCATGGGGGAAAAGAGGGGGGAACATTGCAGGACAAATTTCTATGCTGGAACATGATTGTCTGCGAGACAGCTCTCCGCAGCGCTAGTATTTGGCCAGGCTGAAATCAGCGCCAATGGAAGCCAATCTGACAAGCGGAGTACAACGAGCGCGGCGATATGGGGCCACTTGGCAGGTGGCCGAAGAAAGACGGCCGCCCCGCGAATGTGGTGCCAGAAGGCAAGTTTCAGCAGGGCGTTGCGGGCGAGCTTAATGTGTAGCCGCAGTTGTTCTAGGCGAGATTGTAGCCGAGAAGCTTTCCGTCTCCATTCACGAGACAAGAAAAGCAGAACGCAATGGTCTAGAGGGTTGAGAAGAAAAGTGCTCGTAGCGAGCTCGTTGCGGCAGAAGCGAAAGCCAGGAGCAGCGTGCTCGCTGCGAGAAGTAGACGGCGCTTCGCCTCCTTGGGAAGGAAATCGCGTCTGGGCACGAACGGCAGCCAGCGAAGCTTCAGAACAGCAGGCTGTTCTGCTCAGCGTACGAGCCTGAAGTGAGTGGCAAGGGCTAAGGGGTCAGTCCCAAGGCATCTAGCCTTCCTGCTAGCAATGCCACTTCTACCCTGCTGTGGAAAACATTGTCCTTTGCCCTTCTGCTCCGAGAGGCAGAGAGCACCTCGGCAGACGCAGTGCAGAGGGAAAGGACACAGTATCCGAGGGAGCGTGACGCCACTTAGGCGGGCAAAGCAGAAAGGTGCCGCCCGGCACTGGCTTTGACTCCCTGAGCTTCCTTGCTAGGACAGCAGCTGCCGAAAGCTGGCAACTAGGCTGTCAGAGTGCAGAATGTAGGCGGTCTGGCACGCCTGCTTGCCGAAAGCCAGGATCAGCGAGACAGCGTGCTAGGCTCTGTTTCACAGCACCTTGGAGAACACGCCCTTGAAGAATGCCGTCTCTGTTCCGCAAAAGCTCTGCCACAGTGAAGGTGGAAGAAGCAGCCTGTGGCCACGGGCAGAGCTGGTCAACAGCTGCGCCTAACTTTCCCAAGCTGCGAGAGCATTCTCAGCCGAGTTCTGCTTTGACAGAGCTATTGCTGAACTTTTGCAGCCGCGGAGGCTGCTGAAACCAAGGCTGTGTTCTGCCTCTTCATTCTTGCCTTCCTGTGCTCCAGCGAGAAGTGAAGCTCTGGCACGGCATTCAGCTTTGCCGCCTCTCTGCACGGAAAGCACTAGACCGAACTAGTGTGCTTCGTGCATGCTCTCTCCTCGCTTTTATGGTCACTGCTCTGCTTTTTGCTTGGCAGCGTTCCAAGGGTCCACGGCATACCTCTTGCACAGCGAGAGGTGGCCGGCGAGGAATACTTGCTGGCTTAAGTCGTTCCATGCTCAAGGCATTCATCGGAGCAACACCATGGGGGAAAAGAGGGGGGAACATTGCAGGACAAATTTCTATGCTGGAACATGATTGTCTGCGAGACAGCTCTCCGCAGCGCTAGTATTTGGCCAGGCTGAAATCAGCGCCAATGGAAGCCAATCTGACAAGCGGAGTACAACGAGCGCGGCGATATGGGGCCACTTGGCAGGTGGCCGAAGAAAGACGGCCGCCCCGCGAATGTGGTGCCAGAAGGCAAGTTTCAGCAGGGCGTTGCGGGCGAGCTTAATGTGTAGCCGCAGTTGTTCTAGGCGA
This sequence comes from Cinclus cinclus, assembly GCF_963662255.1. NCBI lineage: Eukaryota > Metazoa > Chordata > Aves > Passeriformes > Cinclidae > Cinclus > Cinclus cinclus. Next base: position 131,213 of record NW_026912147.1, read on the forward strand.
GATTGTAGCCGAGAAGCTTTCCGTCTCCATTCACGAGACAAGAAAAGCAGAACGCAATGGTCTAGAGGGTTGAGAAGAAAAGTGCTCGTAGCGAGCTCGTTGCGGCAGAAGCGAAAGCCAGGAGCAGCGTGCTCGCTGCGAGAAGTAGACGGCGCTTCGCCTCCTTGGGAAGGAAATCGCGTCTGGGCACGAACGGCAGCCAGCGAAGCTTCAGAACAGCAGGCTGTTCTGCTCAGCGTACGAGCCTGAAGTGAGTGGCAAGGGCTAAGGGGTCAGTTCCAAGGCATCTAGCTTTCCTGCTAGCAATGCCATTTCTACCCTGCTGTGGAAAACATTGTCCTCTGCCCTTCTCCTCCGAGAGGCAGAGAGCACTTCGGCAGACGCAGTGCAGAGGGAAAGGACACATTATCCGAGGGAGCGTGACGCCGCTTAGGCGGGCAAAGCAGAAAGGTGCCGCCCGGCACTGGCTTTGACTCCCTGAGCTTCCTTGCTAGGACAGCAGCTGCCGAAAGCTGGCAACTAGGCTGCCAGAGTGCAGAATGTCGGCGGTCTGGCACGCCTGCTTGCCGAAAGCCAGGATCAGCGAGACAGCGTGCTAGGCTCTGTTTCACAGCACCTTGGAGAACACGGCCTTGAAGAATGCCGTCTCTCTTCCGCAAAAGCTCTGCCACAGTGAAGGTGGAAGAAGCAGCCTGTGGCCACGGGCAGAGCTGGTCAACAGCTGCGCCTAACTTTCCCAAGCTGCGAGAGCATTCTCAGCCGAGTTCTGCTTTGACAGAGCTATTGCTGAACTTTTGCAGCCCCGGAGGCTGCTGAAACCAAGGCTGTGTTCTGCCTCTTCATTCTTGCCTTCCTGTGCTCCAGCGAGAAGTGAAGCTCTGGCACGGCATTCAGCTTTGCCGCCTCTCTTCACGGAAAGCGCTAGACCGAACTAGTGTGCTTCGTGCATGCTCTCTCCTCGCTTTTATGGTCACTGCTCTGCTTTTTGCTTGGCAGCGTTCCAAGGGTCCACGGCATACCTCTTGCACAGCGAGAGGTGGCCGGCGAGGAATACTTGCTGGCTTAAGTCGTTCCATGCTCAAGGCATTCATCGGAGCAACACCATGGGGGAAAAGAGGGGGGAACATTGCAGGACAAATTTCTATGCTGGAACATGATTGTCTGCGAGACAGCTCTCCGCAGCGCTAGTATTTGGCCAGGCTGAAATCAGCGCCAATGGAAGCCAATCTGACAAGCGGAGTACAACGAGCGCGGCGATATGGGGCCACTTGGCAGGTGGCCGAAGAAAGACGGCCGCCCCGCGAATGTGGTGCCAGAAGGCAAGTTTCAGCAGGGCGTTGCGGGCGAGCTTAATGTGTAGCCGCAGTTGTTCTAGGCGAGATTGTAGCCGAGAAGCTTTCCGTCTCCATTCACGAGACAAGAAAAGCAGAACGCAATGGTCTAGAGGGTTGAGAAGAAAAGTGCTCGTAGCGAGCTCGTTGCGGCAGAAGCGAAAGCCAGGAGCAGCGTGCTCGCTGCGAGAAGTAGACGGCGCTTCGCCTCCTTGGGAAGGCAATGGCGTCTGGGCACGAACGGCAGCCAGCGAAGCTTCAGAACAGCAGGCTGTTCTGCTCAGCGTACGAGCCTGAAGTGAGTGGCAAGGGCTAAGGGGTCAGTTCCAAGGCATCTAGCTTTCCTGCTAGCAATGCCATTTCTACCCTGCTGTGGAAAACATTGTCCTTTGCCCTTCTGCTCCGAGAGGCAGAGAGCACTTCGGCAGACGCAGTGCAGAGGGAAAGGACACATTATCCGAGGGAGCGTGACGCCGCTTAGGCGGGCAAAGCAGAAAGGTGCCGCCCGGCACTGGCTTTGACTCCCTGAGCTTCCTTGCTAGGACAGCAGCTGCCGAAAGCTGGCAACTAGGCTGCCAGAGTGCAGAATGTCGGCGGTCTGGCACGCCTGCTTGCCGAAAGCCAGGATCAGCGAGACAGCGTGCTAGGCTCTGTTTCACAGCACCCTGGAGAACACGCCCTTGAAGAATGCCGTCTCTGTTCCGCAAAAGCTCTGCCACAGTGAAGGTGGAAGAAGCAGCCTGTGGACACGGGCAGAGCTGGTCAACAGCTGCGCCTAACTTTCCCAAGCTGCGAGAGCATTCTCAGCCGAGTTCTGCTTTGACAGAGCTATTGCTGAACTTTTGCAGCCCCGGAGGCTGCTGAAACCAAGGCTGTGTTCTGCCTCTTCATTCTTGCCTTCCTGTGCTCCAGCGAGAAGTGAAGCTCTGGCACGGCATTCAGCTTTGCCGCCTCTCTGCACGGAAAGCACTAGACCGAACTAGTGTGCTTCGTGCATGCTCTCTCCTCGCTTTTATGGTCACTGCTCTGCTTTTTGCTTGGCAGCGTTCCAAGGGTCCACGGCATACCTCTTGCACAGCGAGAGGTGGCCGGCGAGGAATACTTGCTGGCTTAAGTCGTTCCATGCTCAAGGCATTCATCGGAGCAACACCATGGGGGAAAAGAGGGGGGAACATTGCAGGACAAATTTCTATGCTGGAACATGATTGTCTGCGAGACAGCTCTCCGCAGCGCTAGTATTTGGCCAGGCTGAAATCAGCGCCAATGGAAGCCAATCTGACAAGCGGAGTACAACGAGCGCGGCGATATGGGGCCACTTGGCAGGTGGCCGAAGAAAGACGGCCGCCCCGCGAATGTGGTGCCAGAAGGCAAGTTTCAGCAGGGCGTTGCGGGCGAGCTTAATGTGTAGCCGCAGTTGTTCTAGGCGAGATTGTAGCCGAGAAGCTTTCCGTCTCCATTCACGAGACAAGAAAAGCAGAACGCAATGGTCTAGAGGGTTGAGAAGAAAAGTGCTCGTAGCGAGCTCGTTGCGGCAGAAGCGAAAGCCAGGAGCAGCGTGCTCGCTGCGAGAAGTAGACGGCGCTTCGCCTCCTTGGGAAGGAAATCGCGTCTGGGCACGAACGGCAGCCAGCGAAGCTTCAGAACAGCAGGCTGTTCTGCTCAGCGTACGAGCCTGAAGTGAGTGGCAAGGGCTAAGGGGTCAGTCCCAAGGCATCTAGCCTTCCTGCTAGCAATGCCACTTCTACCCTGCTGTGGAAAACATTGTCCTTTGCCCTTCTGCTCCGAGAGGCAGAGAGCACCTCGGCAGACGCAGTGCAGAGGGAAAGGACACAGTATCCGAGGGAGCGTGACGCCACTTAGGCGGGCAAAGCAGAAAGGTGCCGCCCGGCACTGGCTTTGACTCCCTGAGCTTCCTTGCTAGGACAGCAGCTGCCGAAAGCTGGCAACTAGGCTGTCAGAGTGCAGAATGTAGGCGGTCTGGCACGCCTGCTTGCCGAAAGCCAGGATCAGCGAGACAGCGTGCTAGGCTCTGTTTCACAGCACCTTGGAGAACACGCCCTTGAAGAATGCCGTCTCTGTTCCGCAAAAGCTCTGCCACAGTGAAGGTGGAAGAAGCAGCCTGTGGCCACGGGCAGAGCTGGTCAACAGCTGCGCCTAACTTTCCCAAGCTGCGAGAGCATTCTCAGCCGAGTTCTGCTTTGACAGAGCTATTGCTGAACTTTTGCAGCCGCGGAGGCTGCTGAAACCAAGGCTGTGTTCTGCCTCTTCATTCTTGCCTTCCTGTGCTCCAGCGAGAAGTGAAGCTCTGGCACGGCATTCAGCTTTGCCGCCTCTCTGCACGGAAAGCACTAGACCGAACTAGTGTGCTTCGTGCATGCTCTCTCCTCGCTTTTATGGTCACTGCTCTGCTTTTTGCTTGGCAGCGTTCCAAGGGTCCACGGCATACCTCTTGCACAGCGAGAGGTGGCCGGCGAGGAATACTTGCTGGCTTAAGTCGTTCCATGCTCAAGGCATTCATCGGAGCAACACCATGGGGGAAAAGAGGGGGGAACATTGCAGGACAAATTTCTATGCTGGAACATGATTGTCTGCGAGACAGCTCTCCGCAGCGCTAGTATTTGGCCAGGCTGAAATCAGCGCCAATGGAAGCCAATCTGACAAGCGGAGTACAACGAGCGCGGCGATATGGGGCCACTTGGCAGGTGGCCGAAGAAAGACGGCCGCCCCGCGAATGTGGTGCCAGAAGGCAAGTTTCAGCAGGGCGTTGCGGGCGAGCTTAATGTGTAGCCGCAGTTGTTCTAGGCGAGATTGTAGCCGAGAAGCTTTCCGTCTCCATTCACGAGACAAGAAAAGCAGAACGCAATGGTCTAGAGGGTTGAGAAGAAAAGTGCTCGTAGCGAGCTCGTTGCGGCAGAAGCGAAAGCCAGGAGCAGCGTGCTCGCTGCGAGAAGTAGACGGCGCTTCGCCTCCTTGGGAAGGAAATCGCGTCTGGGCACGAACGGCAGCCAGCGAAGCTTCAGAACAGCAGGCTGTTCTGCTCAGCGTACGAGCCTGAAGTGAGTGGCAAGGGCTAAGGGGTCAGTTCCAAGGCATCTAGCTTTCCTGCTAGCAATGCCATTTCTACCCTGCTGTGGAAAACATTGTCCTCTGCCCTTCTCCTCCGAGAGGCAGAGAGCACTTCGGCAGACGCAGTGCAGAGGGAAAGGACACATTATCCGAGGGAGCGTGACGCCGCTTAGGCGGGCAAAGCAGAAAGGTGCCGCCCGGCACTGGCTTTGACTCCCTGAGCTTCCTTGCTAGGACAGCAGCTGCCGAAAGCTGGCAACTAGGCTGCCAGAGTGCAGAATGTCGGCGGTCTGGCACGCCTGCTTGCCGAAAGCCAGGATCAGCGAGACAGCGTGCTAGGCTCTGTTTCACAGCACCTTGGAGAACACGGCCTTGAAGAATGCCGTCTCTCTTCCGCAAAAGCTCTGCCACAGTGAAGGTGGAAGAAGCAGCCTGTGGCCACGGGCAGAGCTGGTCAACAGCTGCGCCTAACTTTCCCAAGCTGCGAGAGCATTCTCAGCCGAGTTCTGCTTTGACAGAGCTATTGCTGAACTTTTGCAGCCCCGGAGGCTGCTGAAACCAAGGCTGTGTTCTGCCTCTTCATTCTTGCCTTCCTGTGCTCCAGCGAGAAGTGAAGCTCTGGCACGGCATTCAGCTTTGCCGCCTCTCTTCACGGAAAGCGCTAGACCGAACTAGTGTGCTTCGTGCATGCTCTCTCCTCGCTTTTATGGTCACTGCTCTGCTTTTTGCTTGGCAGCGTTCCAAGGGTCCACGGCATACCTCTTGCACAGCGAGAGGTGGCCGGCGAGGAATACTTGCTGGCTTAAGTCGTTCCATGCTCAAGGCATTCATCGGAGCAACACCATGGGGGAAAAGAGGGGGGAACATTGCAGGACAAATTTCTATGCTGGAACATGATTGTCTGCGAGACAGCTCTCCGCAGCGCTAGTATTTGGCCAGGCTGAAATCAGCGCCAATGGAAGCCAATCTGACAAGCGGAGTACAACGAGCGCGGCGATATGGGGCCACTTGGCAGGTGGCCGAAGAAAGACGGCCGCCCCGCGAATGTGGTGCCAGAAGGCAAGTTTCAGCAGGGCGTTGCGGGCGAGCTTAATGTGTAGCCGCAGTTGTTCTAGGCGAGATTGTAGCCGAGAAGCTTTCCGTCTCCATTCACGAGACAAGAAAAGCAGAACGCAATGGTCTAGAGGGTTGAGAAGAAAAGTGCTCGTAGCGAGCTCGTTGCGGCAGAAGCGAAAGCCAGGAGCAGCGTGCTCGCTGCGAGAAGTAGACGGCGCTTCGCCTCCTTGGGAAGGAAATCGCGTCTGGGCACGAACGGCAGCCAGCGAAGCTTCAGAACAGCAGGCTGTTCTGCTCAGCGTACGAGCCTGAAGTGAGTGGCAAGGGCTAAGGGGTCAGTTCCAAGGCATCTAGCTTTCCTGCTAGCAATGCCATTTCTACCCTGCTGTGGAAAACATTGTCCTCTGCCCTTCTGCTCCGAGAGGCAGAGAGCACCTCGGCAGACGCAGTGCAGAGGGAAAGGACACAGTATCCGAGGGAGCGTGACGCCACTTAGGCGGGCAAAGCAGAAAGGTGCCGCCCGGCACTGGCTTTGACTCCCTGAGCTTCCTTGCTAGGACAGCAGCTGCCGAAAGCTGGCAACTAGGCTGCCAGAGTGCAGAATGTAGGCGGTCTGGCACGCCTGCTTGCCGAAAGCCAGGATCAGCGAGACAGCGTGCTAGGCTCTGTTTCACAGCACCTTGGAGAACACGGCCTTGAAGAATGCCGTCTCTGTTCCGCAAAAGCTCTGCCACAGTGAAGGTGGAAGAAGCAGCCTGTGGCCACGGGCAGAGCTGGTCAACAGCTGCGCCTAACTTTCCCAAGCTGCGAGAGCATTCTCAGCCGAGTTCTGCTTTGACAGAGCTATTGCTGAACTTTTGCAGCCCCGGAGGCTGCTGAAACCAAGGCTGTGTTCTGCCTCTTCATTCTTGCCTTCCTGTGCTCCAGCGAGAAGTGAAGCTCTGGCACGGCATTCAGCTTTGCCGCCTCTCTGCACGGAAAGCACTAGACCGAACTAGTGTGCTTCGTGCATGCTCTCTCCTCGCTTTTATGGTCACTGCTCTGCTTTTTGCTTGGCAGCGTTCCAAGGGTCCACGGCATACCTCTTGCACAGCGAGAGGTGGCCGGCGAGGAATACTTGCTGGCTTAAGTCGTTCCATGCTCAAGGCATTCATCGGAGCAACACCATGGGGGAAAAGAGGGGGGAACATTGCAGGACAAATTTCTATGCTGGAACATGATTGTCTGCGAGACAGCTCTCCGCAGCGCTAGTATTTGGCCAGGCTGAAATCAGCGCCACGGGAAGCCAATCTGACAAGCGGAGTGCAACGAGCGCGGCGATATGGGGCCACTTGGCAGGTGGCCGAAGAAAGACGGCTGCCCCGCGAATGTGGTGCCAGAAGGCAAGTTTCAGCAGGGCGTTGCGGGCGAGCTTAATGTGTAGCCGCAGTTGTTCTAGGCGAGATTGTAGCCGAGAAGCTTTCCGTCTCCATTCACGAGACAAGAAAAGCAGAACGCAATGGTCTAGAGGGTTGAGAAGAAAAGTGCTCGTAGCGAGCTCGTTGCGGCAGAAGCGAAAGCCAGGAGCAGCGTGCTCGCTGCGAGAAGTAGACGGCGCTTCGCCTCCTTGGGAAGGCAATGGCGTCTGGGCACGAACGGCAGCCAGCGAAGCTTCAGAACAGCAGGCTGTTCTGCTCAGCGTACGAGCCTGAAGTGAGTGGCAAGGGCTAAGGGGTCAGTTCCAAGGCATCTAGCTTTCCTGCTAGCAATGCCATTTCTACCCTGCTGTGGAAAACATTGTCCTTTGCCCTTCTGCTCCGAGAGGCAGAGAGCACTTCGGCAGACGCAGTGCAGAGGGAAAGGACACATTATCCGAGGGAGCGTGACGCCGCTTAGGCGGGCAAAGCAGAAAGGTGCCGCCCGGCACTGGCTTTGACTCCCTGAGCTTCCTTGCTAGGACAGCAGCTGCCGAAAGCTGGCAACTAGGCTGCCAGAGTGCAGAATGTCGGCGGTCTGGCACGCCTGCTTGCCGAAAGCCAGGATCAGCGAGACAGCGTGCTAGGCTCTGTTTCACAGCACCCTGGAGAACACGCCCTTGAAGAATGCCGTCTCTGTTCCGCAAAAGCTCTGCCACAGTGAAGGTGGAAGAAGCAGCCTGTGGCCACGGGCAGAGCTGGTCAACAGCTGCGCCTAACTTTCCCAAGCTGCGAGAGCATTCTCAGCCGAGTTCTGCTTTGACAGAGCTATTGCTGAACTTTTGCAGCCCCGGAGGCTGCTGAAACCAAGGCTGTGTTCTGCCTCTTCATTCTTGCCTTCCTGTGCTCCAGCGAGAAGTGAAGCTCTGGCACGGCATTCAGCTTTGCCGCCTCTCTGCACGGAAAGCACTAGACCGAACTAGTGTGCTTCGTGCATGCTCTCTCCTCGCTTTTATGGTCACTGCTCTGCTTTTTGCTTGGCAGCGTTCCAAGGGTCCACGGCATACCTCTTGCACAGCGAGAGGTGGCCGGCGAGGAATACTTGCTGGCTTAAGTCGTTCCATGCTCAAGGCATTCATCGGAGCAACACCATGGGGGAAAAGAGGGGGGAACATTGCAGGACAAATTTCTATGCTGGAACATGATTGTCTGCGAGACAGCTCTCCGCAGCGCTAGTATTTGGCCAGGCTGAAATCAGCGCCAATGGAAGCCAATCTGACAAGCGGAGTACAACGAGCGCGGCGATATGGGGCCACTTGGCAGGTGGCCGAAGAAAGACGGCCGCCCCGCGAATGTGGTGCCAGAAGGCAAGTTTCAGCAGGGCGTTGCGGGCGAGCTTAATGTGTAGCCGCAGTTGTTCTAGGCGAGATTGTAGCCGAGAAGCTTTCCGTCTCCATTCACGAGACAAGAAAAGCAGAACGCAATGGTCTAGAGGGTTGAGAAGAAAAGTGCTCGTAGCGAGCTCGTTGCGGCAGAAGCGAAAGCCAGGAGCAGCGTGCTCGCTGCGAGAAGTAGACGGCGCTTCGCCTCCTTGGGAAGGCAATGGCGTCTGGGCACGAACGGCAGCCAGCGAAGCTTCAGAACAGCAGGCTGTTCTGCTCAGCGTACGAGCCTGAAGTGAGTGGCAAGGGCTAAGGGGTCAGTTCCAAGGCATCTAGCTTTCCTGCTAGCAATGCCATTTCTACCCTGCTGTGGAAAACATTGTCCTTTGCCCTTCTGCTCCGAGAGGCAGAGAGCACTTCGGCAGACGCAGTGCAGAGGGAAAGGACACAGTATCCGAGGGAGCGTGACGCCGCTTAGGCGGGCAAAGCAGAAAGGTGCCGCCCGGCACTGGCTTTGACTCCCTGAGCTTCCTTGCTAGGACAGCAGCTGCCGAAAGCTGGCAACTAGGCTGCCAGAGTGCAGAATGTCGGCGGTCTGGCACGCCTGCTTGCCGAAAGCCAGGATCAGCGAGACAGCGTGCTAGGCTCTGTTTCACAGCACCCTGGAGAACACGCCCTTGAAGAATGCCGTCTCTGTTCCGCAAAAGCTCTGCCACAGTGAAGGTGGAAGAAGCAGCCTGTGGCCACGGGCAGAGCTGGTCAACAGCTGCGCCTAACTTTCCCAAGCTGCGAGAGCATTCTCAGCCGAGTTCTGCTTTGACAGAGCTATTGCTGAACTTTTGCAGCCCCGGAGGCTGCTGAAACCAAGGCTGTGTTCTGCCTCTTCATTCTTGCCTTCCTGTGCTCCAGCGAGAAGTGAAGCTCTGGCACGGCATTCAGCTTTGCCGCCTCTCTGCACGGAAAGCACTAGACCGAACTAGTGTGCTTCGTGCATGCTCTCTCCTCGCTTTTATGGTCACTGCTCTGCTTTTTGCTTGGCAGCGTTCCAAGGGTCCACGGCATACCTCTTGCACAGCGAGAGGTGGCCGGCGAGGAATACTTGCTGGCTTAAGTCGTTCCATGCTCAAGGCATTCATCGGAGCAACACCATGGGGGAAAAGAGGGGGGAACATTGCAGGACAAATTTCTATGCTGGAACATGATTGTCTGCGAGACAGCTCTCCGCAGCGCTAGTATTTGGCCAGGCTGAAATCAGCGCCAATGGAAGCCAATCTGACAAGCGGAGTACAACGAGCGCGGCGATATGGGGCCACTTGGCAGGTGGCCGAAGAAAGACGGCCGCCCCGCGAATGTGGTGCCAGAAGGCAAGTTTCAGCAGGGCGTTGCGGGCGAGCTTAATGTGTAGCCGCAGTTGTTCTAGGCGAGATTGTAGCCGAGAAGCTTTCCGTCTCCATTCACGAGACAAGAAAAGCAGAACGCAATGGTCTAGAGGGTTGAGAAGAAAAGTGCTCGTAGCGAGCTCGTTGCGGCAGAAGCGAAAGCCAGGAGCAGCGTGCTCGCTGCGAGAAGTAGACGGCGCTTCGCCTCCTTGGGAAGGCAATGGCGTCTGGGCACGAACGGCAGCCAGCGAAGCTTCAGAACAGCAGGCTGTTCTGCTCAGCGTACGAGCCTGAAGTGAGTGGCAAGGGCTAAGGGGTCAGTTCCAAGGCATCTAGCTTTCCTGCTAGCAATGCCATTTCTACCCTGCTGTGGAAAACATTGTCCTTTGCCCTTCTGCTCCGAGAGGCAGAGAGCACTTCGGCAGACGCAGTGCAGAGGGAAAGGACACAGTATCCGAGGGAGCGTGACGCCGCTTAGGCGGGCAAAGCAGAAAGGTGCCGCCCGGCACTGGCTTTGACTCCCTGAGCTTCCTTGCTAGGACAGCAGCTGCCGAAAGCTGGCAACTAGGCTGCCAGAGTGCAGAATGTCGGCGGTCTGGCACGCCTGCTTGCCGAAAGCCAGGATCAGCGAGACAGCGTGCTAGGCTCTGTTTCACAGCACCCTGGAGAACACGCCCTTGAAGAATGCCGTCTCTGTTCCGCAAAAGCTCTGCCACAGTGAAGGTGGAAGAAGCAGCCTGTGGCCACGGGCAGAGCTGGTCAACAGCTGCGCCTAACTTTCCCAAGCTGCGAGAGCATTCTCAGCCGAGTTCTGCTTTGACAGAGCTATTGCTGAACTTTTGCAGCCCCGGAGGCTGCTGAAACCAAGGCTGTGTTCTGCCTCTTCATTCTTGCCTTCCTGTGCTCCAGCGAGAAGTGAAGCTCTGGCACGGCATTCAGCTTTGCCGCCTCTCTGCACGGAAAGCACTAGACCGAACTAGTGTGCTTCGTGCATGCTCTCTCCTCGCTTTTATGGTCACTGCTCTGCTTTTTGCTTGGCAGCGTTCCAAGGGTCCACGGCATACCTCTTGCACAGCGAGAGGTGGCCGGCGAGGAATACTTGCTGGCTTAAGTCGTTCCATGCTCAAGGCATTCATCGGAGCAACACCATGGGGGAAAAGAGGGGGGAACATTGCAGGACAAATTTCTATGCTGGAACATGATTGTCTGCGAGACAGCTCTCCGCAGCGCTAGTATTTGGCCAGGCTGAAATCAGCGCCAATGGAAGCCAATCTGACAAGCGGACTACAACGAGCGCGGCGATATGGGGCCACTTGGCAGGTGGCCGAAGAAAGACGGCCGCCCCGCGAATGTGGTGCCAGAAGGCAAGTTTCAGCAGGGCGTTGCGGGCGAGCTTAATGTGTAGCCGCAGTTGTTCTAGGCGAGATTGTAGCCGAGAAGCTTTCCGTCTCCATTCACGAGACAAGAAAAGCAGAACGCAATGGTCTAGAGGGTTGAGAAGAAAAGTGCTCGTAGCGAGCTCGTTGCGGCAGAAGCGAAAGCCAGGAGCAGCGTGCTCGCTGCGAGAAGTAGACGGCGCTTCGCCTCCTTGGGAAGGAAATGGCGTCTGGGCACGAACGGCAGCCAGCGAAGCTTCAGAACAGCAGGCTGTTCTGCTCAGCGTACGAGCCTGAAGTGAGTGGCAAGGGCTAAGGGGTCAGTTCCAAGGCATCTAGCTTTCCTGCTAGCAATGCCATTTCTACCCTGCTGTGGAAAACATTGTCCTCTGCCCTTCTGCTCCGAGAGGCAGAGAGCACCTCGGCAGACGCAGTGCAGAGGGAAAGGACACAGTATCCGAGGGAGCGTGACGCCACTTAGGCGGGCAAAGCAGAAAGGTGCCGCCCGGCACTGGCTTTGACTCCCTGAGCTTCCTTGCTAGGACAGCAGCTGCCGAAAGCTGGCAACTAGGCTGCCAGAGTGCAGAATGTAGGCGGTCTGGCACGCCTGCTTGCCGAAAGCCAGGATCAGCGAGACAGCGTGCTAGGCTCTGTTTCACAGCACCTTGGAGAACACGCCCTTGAAGAATGCCGTCTCTGTTCCGCAAAAGCTCTGCCACAGTGAAGCTGGAAGAAGCAGCCTGTGGCCACGGGCAGAGCTGGTCAACAGCTGCGCCTAACTTTCCCAAGCTGCGAGAGCATTCTCAGCCGAGTTCTGCTTTGACAGAGCTAGTGCTGAACTTTTGCAGTCCCGGAGGCTGCTGAAACCAAGGCTGTGTTCTGCCTCTTCATTCTTGCCTTCCTGTGCTCCAGCGAGAAGTGAAGCTCTGGCACGGCATTCAGCTTTGCCGCCTCTCTGCACGGAAAGCACTAGACCGAACTAGTGTGCTTCGTGCATGCTCTCTCCTCGCTTTTATGGTCACTGCTCTGCTTTTTGCTTGGCAGCGTTCCAAGGGTCCACGGCATACCTCTTGCACAGCGAGAGGTGGCCGGCGAGGAATACTTGCTGGCTTAAGTCGTTCCATGCTCAAGGCATTCATCGGAGCAACACCATGGGGGAAAAGAGGGGGGAATATTGCAGGACAAATTTCTATGCTGGAACATGATTGTCTGCGAGACAGCTCTCCGCAGCGCTAGTATTTGGCCAGGCTGAAATCAGCGCCACGGGAAGCCAATCTGACAAGCGGAGTGCAACGAGCGCGGCGATATGGGGCCACTTGGCAGGTGGCCGAAGAAAGACGGCTGCCCCGCGAATGGGGTGCCAGAAGGCAAGTTTCAGCAGGGCGTTCCGGGCGAGCTTAATGTGTAGCCGCAGTTGTTCTAGGCGAGATTGTAGCCGAGAAGCTTTCCGTCTCCATTCACGAGACAAGAAAAGCAGAACGCAATGGTCTAGAGGGTTGAGAAGAAAAGTGCTCGTAGCGAGCTCGTTGCGGCAGAAGCGAAAGCCAGGAGCAGCGTGCTCGCTGCGAGAAGTAGACGGCGCTTCGCCTCCTTGGGAAGGAAATCGCGTCTGGGCACGAACGGCAGCCAGCGAAGCTTCAGAACAGCAGGCTGTTCTGCTCAGCGTACGAGCCTGAAGTGAGTGGCAAGGGCTAAGGGGTCAGTCCCAAGGCATCTAGCCTTCCTGCTAGCAATGCCACTTCTACCCTGCTGTGGAAAACATTGTCCTTTGCCCTTCTGCTCCGAGAGGCAGAGAGCACCTCGGCAGACGCAGTGCAGAGGGAAAGGACACAGTATCCGAGGGAGCGTGACGCCACTTAGGCGGGCAAAGCAGAAAGGTGCCGCCCGGCACTGGCTTTGACTCCCTGAGCTTCCTTGCTAGGACAGCAGCTGCCGAAAGCTGGCAACTAGGCTGTCAGAGTGCAGAATGTAGGCGGTCTGGCACGCCTGCTTGCCGAAAGCCAGGATCAGCGAGACAGCGTGCTAGGCTCTGTTTCACAGCACCTTGGAGAACACGCCCTTGAAGAATGCCGTCTCTGTTCCGCAAAAGCTCTGCCACAGTGAAGGTGGAAGAAGCAGCCTGTGGCCACGGGCAGAGCTGGTCAACAGCTGCGCCTAACTTTCCCAAGCTGCGAGAGCATTCTCAGCCGAGTTCTGCTTTGACAGAGCTATTGCTGAACTTTTGCAGCCCCGGAGGCTGCTGAAACCAAGGCTGTGTTCTGCCTCTTCATTCTTGCCTTCCTGTGCTCCAGCGAGAAGTGAAGCTCTGGCACGGCATTCAGCTTTGCCGCCTCTCTGCACGGAAAGCACTAGACCGAACTAGTGTGCTTCGTGCATGCTCTCTCCTCGCTTTTATGGTCACTGCTCTGCTTTTTGCTTGGCAGCGTTCCAAGGGTCCACGGCATACCTCTTGCACAGCGAGAGGTGGCCGGCGAGGAATACTTGCTGGCTTAAGTCGTTCCATGCTCAAGGCATTCATCGGAGCAACACCATGGGGGAAAAGAGGGGGGAACATTGCAGGACAAATTTCTATGCTGGAACATGATTGTCTGCGAGACAGCTCTCCGCAGCGCTAGTATTTGGCCAGGCTGAAATCAGCGCCAATGGAAGCCAATCTGACAAGCGGAGTACAACGAGCGCGGCGATATGGGGCCACTTGGCAGGTGGCCGAAGAAAGACGGCCGCCCCGCGAATGTGGTGCCAGAAGGCAAGTTTCAGCAGGGCGTTGCGGGCGAGCTTAATGTGTAGCCGCAGTTGTTCTAGGCGAGATTGTAGCCGAGAAGCTTTCCGTCTCCATTCACGAGACAAGAAAAGCAGAACGCAATGGTCTAGAGGGTTGAGAAGAAAAGTGCTCGTAGCGAGCTCGTTGCGGCAGAAGCGAAAGCCAGGAGCAGCGTGCTCGCTGCGAGAAGTAGACGGCGCTTCGCCTCCTTGGGAAGGAAATCGCGTCTGGGCACGAACGGCAGCCAGCGAAGCTTCAGAACAGCAGGCTGTTCTGCTCAGCGTACGAGCCTGAAGTGAGTGGCAAGGGCTAAGGGGTCAGTTCCAAGGCATCTAGCTTTCCTGCTAGCAATGCCATTTCTACCCTGCTGTGGAAAACATTGTCCTCTGCCCTTCTCCTCCGAGAGGCAGAGAGCACTTCGGCAGACGCAGTGCAGAGGGAAAGGACACATTATCCGAGGGAGCGTGACGCCGCTTAGGCGGGCAAAGCAGAAAGGTGCCGCCCGGCACTGGCTTTGACTCCCTGAGCTTCCTTGCTAGGACAGCAGCTGCCGAAAGCTGGCAACTAGGCTGCCAGAGTGCAGAATGTCGGCGGTCTGGCACGCCTGCTTGCCGAAAGCCAGGATCAGCGAGACAGCGTGCTAGGCTCTGTTTCACAGCACCTTGGAGAACACGGCCTTGAAGAATGCCGTCTCTCTTCCGCAAAAGCTCTGCCACAGTGAAGGTGGAAGAAGCAGCCTGTGGCCACGGGCAGAGCTGGTCAACAGCTGCGCCTAACTTTCCCAAGCTGCGAGAGCATTCTCAGCCGAGTTCTGCTTTGACAGAGCTATTGCTGAACTTTTGCAGCCCCGGAGGCTGCTGAAACCAAGGCTGTGTTCTGCCTCTTCATTCTTGCCTTCCTGTGCTCCAGCGAGAAGTGAAGCTCTGGCACGGCATTCAGCTTTGCCGCCTCTCTTCACGGAAAGCGCTAGACCGAACTAGTGTGCTTCGTGCATGCTCTCTCCTCGCTTTTATGGTCACTGCTCTGCTTTTTGCTTGGCAGCGTTCCAAGGGTCCACGGCATACCTCTTGCACAGCGAGAGGTGGCCGGCGAGGAATACTTGCTGGCTTAAGTCGTTCCATGCTCAAGGCATTCATCGGAGCAACACCATGGGGGAAAAGAGGGGGGAACATTGCAGGACAAATTTCTATGCTGGAACATGATTGTCTGCGAGACAGCTCTCCGCAGCGCTAGTATTTGGCCAGGCTGAAATCAGCGCCAATGGAAGCCAATCTGACAAGCGGAGTACAACGAGCGCGGCGATATGGGGCCACTTGGCAGGTGGCCGAAGAAAGACGGCCGCCCCGCGAATGTGGTGCCAGAAGGCAAGTTTCAGCAGGGCGTTGCGGGCGAGCTTAATGTGTAGCCGCAGTTGTTCTAGGCGAGATTGTAGCCGAGAAGCTTTCCGTCTCCATTCACGAGACAAGAAAAGCAGAACGCAATGGTCTAGAGGGTTGAGAAGAAAAGTGCTCGTAGCGAGCTCGTTGCGGCAGAAGCGAAAGCCAGGAGCAGCGTGCTCGCTGCGAGAAGTAGACGGCGCTTCGCCTCCTTGGGAAGGAAATCGCGTCTGGGCACGAACGGCAGCCAGCGAAGCTTCAGAACAGCAGGCTGTTCTGCTCAGCGTACGAGCCTGAAGTGAGTGGCAAGGGCTAAGGGGTCAGTTCCAAGGCATCTAGCTTTCCTGCTAGCAATGCCATTTCTACCCTGCTGTGGAAAACATTGTCCTCTGCCCTTCTGCTCCGAGAGGCAGAGAGCACCTCGGCAGACGCAGTGCAGAGGGAAAGGACACAGTATCCGAGGGAGCGTGACGCCACTTAGGCGGGCAAAGCAGAAAGGTGCCGCCCGGCACTGGCTTTGACTCCCTGAGCTTCCTTGCTAGGACAGCAGCTGCCGAAAGCTGGCAACTAGGCTGCCAGAGTGCAGAATGTAGGCGGTCTGGCACGCCTGCTTGCCGAAAGCCAGGATCAGCGAGACAGCGTGCTAGGCTCTGTTTCACAGCACCTTGGAGAACACGGCCTTGAAGAATGCCGTCTCTGTTCCGCAAAAGCTCTGCCACAGTGAAGGTGGAAGAAGCAGCCTGTGGCCACGGGCAGAGCTGGTCAACAGCTGCGCCTAACTTTCCCAAGCTGCGAGAGCATTCTCAGCCGAGTTCTGCTTTGACAGAGCTATTGCTGAACTTTTGCAGCCCCGGAGGCTGCTGAAACCAAGGCTGTGTTCTGCCTCTTCATTCTTGCCTTCCTGTGCTCCAGCGAGAAGTGAAGCTCTGGCACGGCATTCAGCTTTGCCGCCTCTCTGCACGGAAAGCACTAGACCGAACTAGTGTGCTTCGTGCATGCTCTCTCCTCGCTTTTATGGTCACTGCTCTGCTTTTTGCTTGGCAGCGTTCCAAGGGTCCACGGCATACCTCTTGCACAGCGAGAGGTGGCCGGCGAGGAATACTTGCTGGCTTAAGTCGTTCCATGCTCAAGGCATTCATCGGAGCAACACCATGGGGGAAAAGAGGGGGGAACATTGCAGGACAAATTTCTATGCTGGAACATGATTGTCTGCGAGACAGCTCTCCGCAGCGCTAGTATTTGGCCAGGCTGAAATCAGCGCCACGGGAAGCCAATCTGACAAGCGGAGTGCAACGAGCGCGGCGATATGGGGCCACTTGGCAGGTGGCCGAAGAAAGACGGCTGCCCCGCGAATGTGGTGCCAGAAGGCAAGTTTCAGCAGGGCGTTGCGGGCGAGCTTAATGTGTAGCCGCAGTTGTTCTAGGCGAGATTGTAGCCGAGAAGCTTTCCGTCTCCATTCACGAGACAAGAAAAGCAGAACGCAATGGTCTAGAGGGTTGAGAAGAAAAGTGCTCGTAGCGAGCTCGTTGCGGCAGAAGCGAAAGCCAGGAGCAGCGTGCTCGCTGCGAGAAGTAGACGGCGCTTCGCCTCCTTGGGAAGGCAATGGCGTCTGGGCACGAACGGCAGCCAGCGAAGCTTCAGAACAGCAGGCTGTTCTGCTCAGCGTACGAGCCTGAAGTGAGTGGCAAGGGCTAAGGGGTCAGTTCCAAGGCATCTAGCTTTCCTGCTAGCAATGCCATTTCTACCCTGCTGTGGAAAACATTGTCCTTTGCCCTTCTGCTCCGAGAGGCAGAGAGCACTTCGGCAGACGCAGTGCAGAGGGAAAGGACACATTATCCGAGGGAGCGTGACGCCGCTTAGGCGGGCAAAGCAGAAAGGTGCCGCCCGGCACTGGCTTTGACTCCCTGAGCTTCCTTGCTAGGACAGCAGCTGCCGAAAGCTGGCAACTAGGCTGCCAGAGTGCAGAATGTCGGCGGTCTGGCACGCCTGCTTGCCGAAAGCCAGGATCAGCGAGACAGCGTGCTAGGCTCTGTTTCACAGCACCCTGGAGAACACGCCCTTGAAGAATGCCGTCTCTGTTCCGCAAAAGCTCTGCCACAGTGAAGGTGGAAGAAGCAGCCTGTGGCCACGGGCAGAGCTGGTCAACAGCTGCGCCTAACTTTCCCAAGCTGCGAGAGCATTCTCAGCCGAGTTCTGCTTTGACAGAGCTATTGCTGAACTTTTGCAGCCCCGGAGGCTGCTGAAACCAAGGCTGTGTTCTGCCTCTTCATTCTTGCCTTCCTGTGCTCCAGCGAGAAGTGAAGCTCTGGCACGGCATTCAGCTTTGCCGCCTCTCTGCACGGAAAGCACTAGACCGAACTAGTGTGCTTCGTGCATGCTCTCTCCTCGCTTTTATGGTCACTGCTCTGCTTTTTGCTTGGCAGCGTTCCAAGGGTCCACGGCATACCTCTTGCACAGCGAGAGGTGGCCGGCGAGGAATACTTGCTGGCTTAAGTCGTTCCATGCTCAAGGCATTCATCGGAGCAACACCATGGGGGAAAAGAGGGGGGAACATTGCAGGACAAATTTCTATGCTGGAACATGATTGTCTGCGAGACAGCTCTCCGCAGCGCTAGTATTTGGCCAGGCTGAAATCAGCGCCAATGGAAGCCAATCTGACAAGCGGAGTACAACGAGCGCGGCGATATGGGGCCACTTGGCAGGTGGCCGAAGAAAGACGGCCGCCCCGCGAATGTGGTGCCAGAAGGCAAGTTTCAGCAGGGCGTTGCGGGCGAGCTTAATGTGTAGCCGCAGTTGTTCTAGGCGAGATTGTAGCCGAGAAGCTTTCCGTCTCCATTCACGAGACAAGAAAAGCAGAACGCAATGGTCTAGAGGGTTGAGAAGAAAAGTGCTCGTAGCGAGCTCGTTGCGGCAGAAGCGAAAGCCAGGAGCAGCGTGCTCGCTGCGAGAAGTAGACGGCGCTTCGCCTCCTTGGGAAGGCAATGGCGTCTGGGCACGAACGGCAGCCAGCGAAGCTTCAGAACAGCAGGCTGTTCTGCTCAGCGTACGAGCCTGAAGTGAGTGGCAAGGGCTAAGGGGTCAGTTCCAAGGCATCTAGCTTTCCTGCTAGCAATGCCATTTCTACCCTGCTGTGGAAAACATTGTCCTTTGCCCTTCTGCTCCGAGAGGCAGAGAGCACTTCGGCAGACGCAGTGCAGAGGGAAAGGACACAGTATCCGAGGGAGCGTGACGCCGCTTAGGCGGGCAAAGCAGAAAGGTGCCGCCCGGCACTGGCTTTGACTCCCTGAGCTTCCTTGCTAGGACAGCAGCTGCCGAAAGCTGGCAACTAGGCTGCCAGAGTGCAGAATGTCGGCGGTCTGGCACGCCTGCTTGCCGAAAGCCAGGATCAGCGAGACAGCGTGCTAGGCTCTGTTTCACAGCACCCTGGAGAACACGCCCTTGAAGAATGCCGTCTCTGTTCCGCAAAAGCTCTGCCACAGTGAAGGTGGAAGAAGCAGCCTGTGGCCACGGGCAGAGCTGGTCAACAGCTGCGCCTAACTTTCCCAAGCTGCGAGAGCATTCTCAGCCGAGTTCTGCTTTGACAGAGCTATTGCTGAACTTTTGCAGCCCCGGAGGCTGCTGAAACCAAGGCTGTGTTCTGCCTCTTCATTCTTGCCTTCCTGTGCTCCAGCGAGAAGTGAAGCTCTGGCACGGCATTCAGCTTTGCCGCCTCTCTGCACGGAAAGCACTAGACCGAACTAGTGTGCTTCGTGCATGCTCTCTCCTCGCTTTTATGGTCACTGCTCTGCTTTTTGCTTGGCAGCGTTCCAAGGGTCCACGGCATACCTCTTGCACAGCGAGAGGTGGCCGGCGAGGAATACTTGCTGGCTTAAGTCGTTCCATGCTCAAGGCATTCATCGGAGCAACACCATGGGGGAAAAGAGGGGGGAACATTGCAGGACAAATTTCTATGCTGGAACATGATTGTCTGCGAGACAGCTCTCCGCAGCGCTAGTATTTGGCCAGGCTGAAATCAGCGCCAATGGAAGCCAATCTGACAAGCGGACTACAACGAGCGCGGCGATATGGGGCCACTTGGCAGGTGGCCGAAGAAAGACGGCCGCCCCGCGAATGTGGTGCCAGAAGGCAAGTTTCAGCAGGGCGTTGCGGGCGAGCTTAATGTGTAGCCGCAGTTGTTCTAGGCGAGATTGTAGCCGAGAAGCTTTCCGTCTCCATTCACGAGACAAGAAAAGCAGAACGCAATGGTCTAGAGGGTTGAGAAGAAAAGTGCTCGTAGCGAGCTCGTTGCGGCAGAAGCGAAAGCCAGGAGCAGCGTGCTCGCTGCGAGAAGTAGACGGCGCTTCGCCTCCTTGGGAAGGAAATCGCGTCTGGGCACGAACGGCAGCCAGCGAAGCTTCAGAACAGCAGGCTGTTCTGCTCAGCGTACGAGCCTGAAGTGAGTGGCAAGGGCTAAGGGGACAGTCCCAAGGCATCTAGCTTTCCTGCTAGCAATGCCATTTCTACCCTGCTGTGGAAAACATTGTCCTTTGCCCTTCTGCTCCGAGAGGCAGAGAGCACCTCGGCAGACGCAGTGCAGAGGGAAAGGACACAGTATCCGAGGGAGCGTGACGCCACTTAGGCGGGCAAAGCAGAAAGGTGCCGCCCGGCACTGGCTTTGACTCCCTGAGCTTCCTTGCTAGGACAGCAGCTGCCGAAAGCTGGCAACTAGGCTGCCAGAGTGCAGAATGTCGGCGGTCTGGCACGCCTGCTTGCCGAAAGCCAGGATCAGCGAGACAGCGTGCTAGGCTCTGTTTCACAGCACCTTGGAGAACACGGCCTTGAAGAATGCCGTCTCTGTTCCGCAAAAGCTCTGCCACAGTGAAGGTGGAAGAAGCAGCCTGTGGCCACGGGCAGAGCTGGTCAACAGCTGCGCCTAACTTTCCCAAGCTGCGAGAGCATTCTCAGCCGAGTTCTGCTTTGACAGAGCTATTGCTGAACTTTTGCAGCCCCGGAGGCTGCTGAAACCAAGGCTGTGTTCTGCCTCTTCATTCTTGCCTTCCTGTGCTCCAGCGAGAAGTGAAGCTCTGGCACGGCATTCAGCTTTGCCGCCTCTCTGCACGGAAAGCACTAGACCGAACTAGTGTGCTTCGTGCATGCTCTCTCCTCGCTTTTATGGTCACTGCTCTGCTTTTTGCTTGGCAGCGTTCCAAGGGTCCACGGCATACCTCTTGCACAGCGAGAGGTGGCCGGCGAGGAATACTTGCTGGCTTAAGTCGTTCCATGCTCAAGGCATTCATCGGAGCAACACCATGGGGGAAAAGAGGGGGGAACATTGCAGGACAAATTTCTATGCTGGAACATGATTGTCTGCGAGACAGCTCTCCGCAGCGCTAGTATTTGGCCAGGCTGAAATCAGCGCCACGGGAAGCCAATCTGACAAGCGGAGTGCAACGAGCGCGGCGATATGGGGCCACTTGGCAGGTGGCCGAAGAAAGACGGCTGCCCCGCGAATGTGGTGCCAGAAGGCAAGTTTCAGCAGGGCGTTGCGGGCGAGCTTAATGTGTAGCCGCAGTTGTTCTAGGCGAGATTGTAGCCGAGAAGCTTTCCGTCTCCATTCACGAGACAAGAAAAGCAGAACGCAATGGTCTAGAGGGTTGAGAAGAAAAGTGCTCGTAGCGAGCTCGTTGCGGCAGAAGCGAAAGCCAGGAGCAGCGTGCTCGCTGCGAGAAGTAGACGGCGCTTCGCCTCCTTGGGAAGGCAATGGCGTCTGGGCACGAACGGCAGCCAGCGAAGCTTCAGAACAGCAGGCTGTTCTGCTCAGCGTACGAGCCTGAAGTGAGTGGCAAGGGCTAAGGGGTCAGTTCCAAGGCATCTAGCTTTCCTGCTAGCAATGCCATTTCTACCCTGCTGTGGAAAACATTGTCCTTTGCCCTTCTGCTCCGAGAGGCAGAGAGCACTTCGGCAGACGCAGTGCAGAGGGAAAGGACACATTATCCGAGGGAGCGTGACGCCGCTTAGGCGGGCAAAGCAGAAA
This sequence comes from Cinclus cinclus, assembly GCF_963662255.1. Classification (NCBI taxonomy): domain Eukaryota; kingdom Metazoa; phylum Chordata; class Aves; order Passeriformes; family Cinclidae; genus Cinclus; species Cinclus cinclus. The sequence goes on from NW_026912147.1 coordinate 152,347, forward strand.
GGTGCCGCCCGGCACTGGCTTTGACTCCCTGAGCTTCCTTGCTAGGACAGCAGCTGCCGAAAGCTGGCAACTAGGCTGCCAGAGTGCAGAATGTCGGCGGTCTGGCACGCCTGCTTGCCGAAAGCCAGGATCAGCGAGACAGCGTGCTAGGCTCTGTTTCACAGCACCCTGGAGAACACGCCCTTGAAGAATGCCGTCTCTGTTCCGCAAAAGCTCTGCCACAGTGAAGGTGGAAGAAGCAGCCTGTGGCCACGGGCAGAGCTGGTCAACAGCTGCGCCTAACTTTCCCAAGCTGCGAGAGCATTCTCAGCCGAGTTCTGCTTTGACAGAGCTATTGCTGAACTTTTGCAGCCCCGGAGGCTGCTGAAACCAAGGCTGTGTTCTGCCTCTTCATTCTTGCCTTCCTGTGCTCCAGCGAGAAGTGAAGCTCTGGCACGGCATTCAGCTTTGCCGCCTCTCTGCACGGAAAGCACTAGACCGAACTAGTGTGCTTCGTGCATGCTCTCTCCTCGCTTTTATGATCACTGCTCTGCTTTTTGCTTGGCAGCGTTCCAAGGGTCCACGGCATACCTCTTGCACAGCGAGAGGTGGCCGGCGAGGAATACTTGCTGGCTTAAGTCGTTCCATGCTCAAGGCATTCATCGGAGCAACACCATGGGGGAAAAGAGGGGGGAACATTGCAGGACAAATTTCTATGCTGGAACATGATTGTCTGCGAGACAGCTCTCCGCAGCGCTAGTATTTGGCCAGGCTGAAATCAGCGCCAATGGAAGCCAATCTGACAAGCGGACTACAACGAGCGCGGCGATATGGGGCCACTTGGCAGGTGGCCGAAGAAAGACGGCCGCCCCGCGAATGTGGTGCCAGAAGGCAAGTTTCAGCAGGGCGTTGCGGGCGAGCTTAATGTGTAGCCGCAGTTGTTCTAGGCGAGATTGTAGCCGAGAAGCTTTCCGTCTCCATTCACGAGACAAGAAAAGCAGAACGCAATGGTCTAGAGGGTTGAGAAGAAAAGTGCTCGTAGCGAGCTCGTTGCGGCAGAAGCGAAAGCCAGGAGCAGCGTGCTCGCTGCGAGAAGTAGACGGCGCTTCGCCTCCTTGGGAAGGAAATGGCGTCTGGGCACGAACGGCAGCCAGCGAAGCTTCAGAACAGCAGGCTGTTCTGCTCAGCGTACGAGCCTGAAGTGAGTGGCAAGGGCTAAGGGGTCAGTTCCAAGGCATCTAGCTTTCCTGCTAGCAATGCCATTTCTACCCTGCTGTGGAAAACATTGTCCTCTGCCCTTCTGCTCCGAGAGGCAGAGAGCACCTCGGCAGACGCAGTGCAGAGGGAAAGGACACAGTATCCGAGGGAGCGTGACGCCACTTAGGCGGGCAAAGCAGAAAGGTGCCGCCCGGCACTGGCTTTGACTCCCTGAGCTTCCTTGCTAGGACAGCAGCTGCCGAAAGCTGGCAACTAGGCTGCCAGAGTGCAGAATGTAGGCGGTCTGGCACGCCTGCTTGCCGAAAGCCAGGATCAGCGAGACAGCGTGCTAGGCTCTGTTTCACAGCACCTTGGAGAACACGCCCTTGAAGAATGCCGTCTCTGTTCCGCAAAAGCTCTGCCACAGTGAAGGTGGAAGAAGCAGCCTGTGGCCACGGGCAGAGCTGGTCAACAGCTGCGCCTAACTTTCCCAAGCTGCGAGAGCATTCTCAGCCGAGTTCTGCTTTGACAGAGCTAGTGCTGAACTTTTGCAGTCCCGGAGGCTGCTGAAACCAAGGCTGTGTTCTGCCTCTTCATTCTTGCCTTCCTGTGCTCCAGCGAGAAGTGAAGCTCTGGCACGGCATTCAGCTTTGCCGCCTCTCTGCACGGAAAGCACTAGACCGAACTAGTGTGCTTCGTGCATGCTCTCTCCTCGCTTTTATGGTCACTGCTCTGCTTTTTGCTTGGCAGCGTTCCAAGGGTCCACGGCATACCTCTTGCAGAGCGAGAGGTGGCCGGCGAGGAATACTTGCTGGCTTAAGTCGTTCCATGCTCAAGGCATTCATCGGAGCAACACCATGGGGGAAAAGAGGGGGGAATATTGCAGGACAAATTTCTATGCTGGAACATGATTGTCTGCGAGACAGCTCTCCGCAGCGCTAGTATTTGGCCAGGCTGAAATCAGCGCCACGGGAAGCCAATCTGACAAGCGGAGTGCAACGAGCGCGGCGATATGGGGCCACTTGGCAGGTGGCCGAAGAAAGACGGCTGCCCCGCGAATGGGGTGCCAGAAGGCAAGTTTCAGCAGGGCGTTCCGGGCGAGCTTAATGTGTAGCCGCAGTTGTTCTAGGCGAGATTGTAGCCGAGAAGCTTTCCGTCTCCATTCACGAGACAAGAAAAGCAGAACGCAATGGTCTAGAGGGTTGAGAAGAAAAGTGCTCGTAGCGAGCTCGTTGCGGCAGAAGCGAAAGCCAGGAGCAGCGTGCTCGCTGCGAGAAGTAGACGGCGCTTCGCCTCCTTGGGAAGGCAATGGCGTCTGGGCACGAACGGCAGCCAGCGAAGCTTCAGAACAGCAGGCTGTTCTGCTCAGCGTACGAGCCTGAAGTGAGTGGCAAGGGCTAAGGGGTCAGTTCCAAGGCATCTAGCTTTCCTGCTAGCAATGCCATTTCTACCCTGCTGTGGAAAACATTGTCCTCTGCCCTTCTCCTCCGAGAGGCAGAGAGCACTTCGGCAGACGCAGTGCAGAGGGAAAGGACACATTATCCGAGGGAGCGTGACGCCGCTTAGGCGGGCAAAGCAGAAAGGTGCCGCCCGGCACTGGCTTTGACTCCCTGAGCTTCCTTGCTAGGACAGCAGCTGCCGAAAGCTGGCAACTAGGCTGTCAGAGTGCAGAATGTAGGTGGTCTGGCACGCCTGCTTGCCGAAAGCCAGGATCAGCGAGACAGCGTGCTAGGCTCTGTTTCACAGCACCTTGGAGAACACGCCCTTGAAGAATGCCGTCTCTGTTCCGCAAAAGCTCTGCCACAGTGAAGCTGGAAGAAGCAGCCTGTGGCCACGGGCAGAGCTGGTCAACAGCTGCGCCTAACTTTCCCAAGCTGCGAGAGCATTCTCAGCCGAGTTCTGCTTTGACAGAGCTATTGCTGAACTTTTGCAGCCCCGGAGGCTGCTGAAACCAAGGCTGTGTTCTGCCTCTTCATTCTTGCCTTCCTGTGCTCCAGCGAGAAGTGAAGCTCTGGCACGGCATTCAGCTTTGCCGCCTCTCTGCACGGAAAGCACTAGACCGAACTAGTGTGCTTCGTGCATGCTCTCTCCTCGCTTTTATGGTCACTGCTCTGCTTTTTGCTTGGCAGCGTTCCAAGGGTCCACGGCATACCTCTTGCACAGCGAGAGGTGGCCGGCGAGGAATACTTGCTGGCTTAAGTCGTTCCATGCTCAAGGCATTCATCGGAGCAACACCATGGGGGAAAAGAGGGGGGAACATTGCAGGACAAATTTCTATGCTGGAACATGATTGTCTGCGAGACAGCTCTCCGCAGCGCTAGTATTTGGCCAGGCTGAAATCAGCGCCACGGGAAGCCAATCTGACAAGCGGAGTGCAACGAGCGCGGCGATATGGGGCCACTTGGCAGGTGGCCGAAGAAAGACGGCTGCCCCGCGAATGTGGTGCCAGAAGGCAAGTTTCAGCAGGGCGTTGCGGGCGAGCTTAATGTGTAGCCGCAGTTGTTCTAGGCGAGATTGTAGCCGAGAAGCTTTCCGTCTCCATTCACGAGACAAGAAAAGCAGAACGCAATGGTCTAGAGGGTTGAGAAGAAAAGTGCTCGTAGCGAGCTCGTTGCGGCAGAAGCGAAAGCCAGGAGCAGCGTGCTCGCTGCGAGAAGTAGACGGCGCTTCGCCTCCTTGGGAAGGCAATGGCGTCTGGGCACGAACGGCAGCCAGCGAAGCTTCAGAACAGCAGGCTGTTCTGCTCAGCGTACGAGCCTGAAGTGAGTGGCAAGGGCTAAGGGGTCAGTTCCAAGGCATCTAGCTTTCCTGCTAGCAATGCCATTTCTACCCTGCTGTGGAAAACATTGTCCTTTGCCCTTCTGCTCCGAGAGGCAGAGAGCACTTCGGCAGACGCAGTGCAGAGGGAAAGGACACATTATCCGAGGGAGCGTGACGCCGCTTAGGCGGGCAAAGCAGAAAGGTGCCGCCCGGCACTGGCTTTGACTCCCTGAGCTTCCTTGCTAGGACAGCAGCTGCCGAAAGCTGGCAACTAGGCTGCCAGAGTGCAGAATGTCGGCGGTCTGGCACGCCTGCTTGCCGAAAGCCAGGATCAGCGAGACAGCGTGCTAGGCTCTGTTTCACAGCACCCTGGAGAACACGCCCTTGAAGAATGCCGTCTCTGTTCCGCAAAAGCTCTGCCACAGTGAAGGTGGAAGAAGCAGCCTGTGGCCACGGGCAGAGCTGGTCAACAGCTGCGCCTAACTTTCCCAAGCTGCGAGAGCATTCTCAGCCGAGTTCTGCTTTGACAGAGCTATTGCTGAACTTTTGCAGCCCCGGAGGCTGCTGAAACCAAGGCTGTGTTCTGCCTCTTCATTCTTGCCTTCCTGTGCTCCAGCGAGAAGTGAAGCTCTGGCACGGCATTCAGCTTTGCCGCCTCTCTGCACGGAAAGCACTAGACCGAACTAGTGTGCTTCGTGCATGCTCTCTCCTCGCTTTTATGGTCACTGCTCTGCTTTTTGCTTGGCAGCGTTCCAAGGGTCCACGGCATACCTCTTGCACAGCGAGAGGTGGCCGGCGAGGAATACTTGCTGGCTTAAGTCGTTCCATGCTCAAGGCATTCATCGGAGCAACACCATGGGGGAAAAGAGGGGGGAACATTGCAGGACAAATTTCTATGCTGGAACATGATTGTCTGCGAGACAGCTCTCCGCAGCGCTAGTATTTGGCCAGGCTGAAATCAGCGCCAATGGAAGCCAATCTGACAAGCGGACTACAACGAGCGCGGCGATATGGGGCCACTTGGCAGGTGGCCGAAGAAAGACGGCCGCCCCGCGAATGTGGTGCCAGAAGGCAAGTTTCAGCAGGGCGTTGCGGGCGAGCTTAATGTGTAGCCGCAGTTGTTCTAGGCGAGATTGTAGCCGAGAAGCTTTCCGTCTCCATTCACGAGACAAGAAAAGCAGAACGCAATGGTCTAGAGGGTTGAGAAGAAAAGTGCTCGTAGCGAGCTCGTTGCGGCAGAAGCGAAAGCCAGGAGCAGCGTGCTCGCTGCGAGAAGTAGACGGCGCTTCGCCTCCTTGGGAAGGCAATGGCGTCTGGGCACGAACGGCAGCCAGCGAAGCTTCAGAACAGCAGGCTGTTCTGCTCAGCGTACGAGCCTGAAGTGAGTGGCAAGGGCTAAGGGGTCAGTTCCAAGGCATCTAGCTTTCCTGCTAGCAATGCCATTTCTACCCTGCTGTGGAAAATATTGTCCTCTGCCCTTCTGCTCCGAGAGGCAGAGAGCACCTCGGCAGACGCAGTGCAGAGGGAAAGGACACAGTATCCGAGGGAGCGTGACGCCACTTAGGCGGGCAAAGCAGAAAGGTGCCGCCCGGCACTGGCTTTGACTCCCTGAGCTTCCTTGCTAGGACAGCAGCTGCCGAAAGCTGGCAACTAGGCTGCCAGAGTGCAGAATGTAGGCGGTCTGGCACGCCTGCTTGCCGAAAGCCAGGATCAGCGAGACAGCGTGCTAGGCTCTGTTTCACAGCACCTTGGAGAACACGCCCTTGAAGAATGCCGTCTCTGTTCCGCAAAAGCTCTGCCACAGTGAAGCTGGAAGAAGCAGCCTGTGGCCACGGGCAGAGCTGGTCAACAGCTGCGCCTAACTTTCCCAAGCTGCGAGAGCATTCTCAGCCGAGTTCTGCTTTGACAGAGCTAGTGCTGAACTTTTGCAGTCCCGGAGGCTGCTGAAACCAAGGCTGTGTTCTGCCTCTTCATTCTTGCCTTCCTGTGCTCCAGCGAGAAGTGAAGCTCTGGCACGGCATTCAGCTTTGCCGCCTCTCTGCACGGAAAGCACTAGACCGAACTAGTGTGCTTCGTGCATGCTCTCTCCTCGCTTTTATGGTCACTGCTCTGCTTTTTGCTTGGCAGCGTTCCAAGGGTCCACGGCATACCTCTTGCAGAGCGAGAGGTGGCCGGCGAGGAATACTTGCTGGCTTAAGTCGTTCCATGCTCAAGGCATTCATCGGAGCAACACCATGGGGGAAAAGAGGGGGGAATATTGCAGGACAAATTTCTATGCTGGAACATGATTGTCTGCGAGACAGCTCTCCGCAGCGCTAGTATTTGGCCAGGCTGAAATCAGCGCCACGGGAAGCCAATCTGACAAGCGGAGTGCAACGAGCGCGGCGATATGGGGCCACTTGGCAGGTGGCCGAAGAAAGACGGCTGCCCCGCGAATGGGGTGCCAGAAGGCAAGTTTCAGCAGGGCGTTGCGGGCGAGCTTAATGTGTAGCCGCAGTTGTTCTAGGCGAGATTGTAGCCGAGAAGCTTTCCGTCTCCATTCACGAGACAAGAAAAGCAGAACGCAATGGTCTAGAGGGTTGAGAAGAAAAGTGCTCGTAGCGAGCTCGTTGCGGCAGAAGCGAAAGCCAGGAGCAGCGTGCTCGCTGCGAGAAGTAGACGGCGCTTCGCCTCCTTGGGAAGGCAATGGCGTCTGGGCACGAACGGCAGCCAGCGAAGCTTCAGAACAGCAGGCTGTTCTGCTCAGCGTACGAGCCTGAAGTGAGTGGCAAGGGCTAAGGGGACAGTCCCAAGGCATCTAGCTTTCCTGCTAGCAATGCCATTTCTACCCTGCTGTGGAAAACATTGTCCTTTGCCCTTCTGCTCCGAGAGGCAGAGAGCACCTCGGCAGACGCAGTGCAGAGGGAAAGGACACAGTATCCGAGGGAGCGTGACGCCACTTAGGCGGGCAAAGCAGAAAGGTGCCGCCCGGCACTGGCTTTGACTCCCTGAGCTTCCTTGCTAGGACAGCAGCTGCCGAAAGCTGGCAACTAGGCTGCCAGAGTGCAGAATGTCGGCGGTCTGGCACGCCTGCTTGCCGAAAGCCAGGATCAGCGAGACAGCGTGCTAGGCTCTGTTTCACAGCACCTTGGAGAACACGCCCTTGAAGAATGCCGTCTCTGTTCCGCAAAAGCTCTGCCACAGTGAAGGTGGAAGAAGCAGCCTGTGGCCACGGGCAGAGCTGGTCAACAGCTGCGCCTAACTTTCCCAAGCTGCGAGAGCATTCTCAGCCGAGTTCTGCTTTGACAGAGCTAGTGCTGAACTTTTGCAGCCCCGGAGGCTGCTGAAACCAAGGCTGTGTTCTGCCTCTTCATTCTTGCCTTCCTGTGCTCCAGCGAGAAGTGAAGCTCTGGCACGGCATTCAGCTTTGCCGCCTCTCTGCACGGAAAGCACTAGACCGAACTAGTGTGCTTCGTGCATGCTCTCTCCTCGCTTTTATGGTCACTGCTCTGCTTTTTGCTTGGCAGCGTTCCAAGGGTCCACGGCATACCTCTTGCACAGCGAGAGGTGGCCGGCGAGGAATACTTGCTGGCTTAAGTCGTTCCATGCTCAAGGCATTCATCGGAGCAACACCATGGGGGAAAAGAGGGGGGAACATTGCAGGACAAATTTCTATGCTGGAACATGATTGTCTGCGAGACAGCTCTCCGCAGCGCTAGTATTTGGCCAGGCTGAAATCAGCGCCACGGGAAGCCAATCTGACAAGCGGAGTGCAACGAGCGCGGCGATATGGGGCCACTTGGCAGGTGGCCGAAGAAAGACGGCTGCCCCGCGAATGGGGTGCCAGAAGGCAAGTTTCAGCAGGGCGTTGCGGGCGAGCTTAATGTGTAGCCGCAGTTGTTCTAGGCGAGATTGTAGCCGAGAAGCTTTCCGTCTCCATTCACGAGACAAGAAAAGCAGAACGCAATGGTCTAGAGGGTTGAGAAGAAAAGTGCTCGTAGCGAGCTCGTTGCGGCAGAAGCGAAAGCCAGGAGCAGCGTGCTCGCTGCGAGAAGTAGACGGCGCTTCGCCTCCTTGGGAAGGCAATGGCGTCTGGGCACGAACGGCAGCCAGCGAAGCTTCAGAACAGCAGGCTGTTCTGCTCAGCGTACGAGCCTGAAGTGAGTGGCAAGGGCTAAGGGGTCAGTTCCAAGGCATCTAGCTTTCCTGCTAGCAATGCCATTTCTACCCTGCTGTGGAAAACATTGTCCTTTGCCCTTCTGCTCCGAGAGGCAGAGAGCACTTCGGCAGACGCAGTGCAGAGGGAAAGGACACATTATCCGAGGGAGCGTGACGCCGCTTAGGCGGGCAAAGCAGAAAGGTGCCGCCCGGCACTGGCTTTGACTCCCTGAGCTTCCTTGCTAGGACAGCAGCTGCCGAAAGCTGGCAACTAGGCTGCCAGAGTGCAGAATGTCGGCGGTCTGGCACGCCTGCTTGCCGAAAGCCAGGATCAGCGAGACAGCGTGCTAGGCTCTGTTTCACAGCACCCTGGAGAACACGCCCTTGAAGAATGCCGTCTCTGTTCCGCAAAAGCTCTGCCACAGTGAAGCTGGAAGAAGCAGCCTGTGGCCACGGGCAGAGCTGGTCAACAGCTGCGCCTAACTTTCCCAAGCTGCGAGAGCATTCTCAGCCGAGTTCTGCTTTGACAGAGCTATTGCTGAACTTTTGCAGCCCCGGAGGCTGCTGAAACCAAGGCTGTGTTCTGCCTCTTCATTCTTGCCTTCCTGTGCTCCAGCGAGAAGTGAAGCTCTGGCACGGCATTCAGCTTTGCCGCCTCTCTGCACGGAAAGCACTAGACCGAACTAGTGTGCTTCGTGCATGCTCTCTCCTCGCTTTTATGGTCACTGCTCTGCTTTTTGCTTGGCAGCGTTCCAAGGGTCCACGGCATACCTCTTGCACAGCGAGAGGTGGCCGGCGAGGAATACTTGCTGGCTTAAGTCGTTCCATGCTCAAGGCATTCATCGGAGCAACACCATGGGGGAAAAGAGGGGGGAACATTGCAGGACAAATTTCTATGCTGGAACATGATTGTCTGCGAGACAGCTCTCCGCAGCGCTAGTATTTGGCCAGGCTGAAATCAGCGCCACGGGAAGCCAATCTGACAAGCGGAGTGCAACGAGCGCGGCGATATGGGGCCACTTGGCAGGTGGCCGAAGAAAGACGGCTGCCCCGCGAATGGGGTGCCAGAAGGCAAGTTTCAGCAGGGCGTTGCGGGCGAGCTTAATGTGTAGCCGCAGTTGTTCTAGGCGAGATTGTAGCCGAGAAGCTTTCCGTCTCCATTCACGAGACAAGAAAAGCAGAACGCAATGGTCTAGAGGGTTGAGAAGAAAAGTGCTCGTAGCGAGCTCGTTGCGGCAGAAGCGAAAGCCAGGAGCAGCGTGCTCGCTGCGAGAAGTAGACGGCGCTTCGCCTCCTTGGGAAGGAAATCGCGTCTGGGCACGAACGGCAGCCAGCGAAGCTTCAGAACAGCAGGCTGTTCTGCTCAGCGTACGAGCCTGAAGTGAGTGGCAAGGGCTAAGGGGACAGTCCCAAGGCATCTAGCTTTCCTGCTAGCAATGCCATTTCTACCCTGCTGTGGAAAACATTGTCCTTTGCCCTTCTGCTCCGAGAGGCAGAGAGCACCTCGGCAGACGCAGTGCAGAGGGAAAGGACACAGTATCCGAGGGAGCGTGACGCCACTTAGGCGGGCAAAGCAGAAAGGTGCCGCCCGGCACTGGCTTTGACTCCCTGAGCTTCCTTGCTAGGACAGCAGCTGCCGAAAGCTGGCAACTAGGCTGCCAGAGTGCAGAATGTCGGCGGTCTGGCACGCCTGCTTGCCGAAAGCCAGGATCAGCGAGACAGCGTGCTAGGCTCTGTTTCACAGCACCTTGGAGAACACGCCCTTGAAGAATGCCGTCTCTGTTCCGCAAAAGCTCTGCCACAGTGAAGGTGGAAGAAGCAGCCTGTGGCCACGGGCAGAGCTGGTCAACAGCTGCGCCTAACTTTCCCAAGCTGCGAGAGCATTCTCAGCCGAGTTCTGCTTTGACAGAGCTAGTGCTGAACTTTTGCAGCCCCGGAGGCTGCTGAAACCAAGGCTGTGTTCTGCCTCTTCATTCTTGCCTTCCTGTGCTCCAGCGAGAAGTGAAGCTCTGGCACGGCATTCAGCTTTGCCGCCTCTCTGCACGGAAAGCACTAGACCGAACTAGTGTGCTTCGTGCATGCTCTCTCCTCGCTTTTATGGTCACTGCTCTGCTTTTTGCTTGGCAGCGTTCCAAGGGTCCACGGCATACCTCTTGCACAGCGAGAGGTGGCCGGCGAGGAATACTTGCTGGCTTAAGTCGTTCCATGCTCAAGGCATTCATCGGAGCAACACCATGGGGGAAAAGAGGGGGGAACATTGCAGGACAAATTTCTATGCTGGAACATGATTGTCTGCGAGACAGCTCTCCGCAGCGCTAGTATTTGGCCAGGCTGAAATCAGCGCCACGGGAAGCCAATCTGACAAGCGGAGTGCAACGAGCGCGGCGATATGGGGCCACTTGGCAGGTGGCCGAAGAAAGACGGCTGCCCCGCGAATGGGGTGCCAGAAGGCAAGTTTCAGCAGGGCGTTGCGGGCGAGCTTAATGTGTAGCCGCAGTTGTTCTAGGCGAGATTGTAGCCGAGAAGCTTTCCGTCTCCATTCACGAGACAAGAAAAGCAGAACGCAATGGTCTAGAGGGTTGAGAAGAAAAGTGCTCGTAGCGAGCTCGTTGCGGCAGAAGCGAAAGCCAGGAGCAGCGTGCTCGCTGCGAGAAGTAGACGGCGCTTCGCCTCCTTGGGAAGGCAATGGCGTCTGGGCACGAACGGCAGCCAGCGAAGCTTCAGAACAGCAGGCTGTTCTGCTCAGCGTACGAGCCTGAAGTGAGTGGCAAGGGCTAAGGGGTCAGTTCCAAGGCATCTAGCTTTCCTGCTAGCAATGCCATTTCTACCCTGCTGTGGAAAACATTGTCCTTTGCCCTTCTGCTCCGAGAGGCAGAGAGCACTTCGGCAGACGCAGTGCAGAGGGAAAGGACACATTATCCGAGGGAGCGTGACGCCGCTTAGGCGGGCAAAGCAGAAAGGTGCCGCCCGGCACTGGCTTTGACTCCCTGAGCTTCCTTGCTAGGACAGCAGCTGCCGAAAGCTGGCAACTAGGCTGCCAGAGTGCAGAATGTCGGCGGTCTGGCACGCCTGCTTGCCGAAAGCCAGGATCAGCGAGACAGCGTGCTAGGCTCTGTTTCACAGCACCCTGGAGAACACGCCCTTGAAGAATGCCGTCTCTGTTCCGCAAAAGCTCTGCCACAGTGAAGGTGGAAGAAGCAGCCTGTGGCCACGGGCAGAGCTGGTCAACAGCTGCGCCTAACTTTCCCAAGCTGCGAGAGCATTCTCAGCCGAGTTCTGCTTTGACAGAGCTATTGCTGAACTTTTGCAGCCCCGGAGGCTGCTGAAACCAAGGCTGTGTTCTGCCTCTTCATTCTTGCCTTCCTGTGCTCCAGCGAGAAGTGAAGCTCTGGCACGGCATTCAGCTTTGCCGCCTCTCTGCACGGAAAGCACTAGACCGAACTAGTGTGCTTCGTGCATGCTCTCTCCTCGCTTTTATGGTCACTGCTCTGCTTTTTGCTTGGCAGCGTTCCAAGGGTCCACGGCATACCTCTTGCACAGCGAGAGGTGGCCGGCGAGGAATACTTGCTGGCTTAAGTCGTTCCATGCTCAAGGCATTCATCGGAGCAACACCATGGGGGAAAAGAGGGGGGAACATTGCAGGACAAATTTCTATGCTGGAACATGATTGTCTGCGAGACAGCTCTCCGCAGCGCTAGTATTTGGCCAGGCTGAAATCAGCGCCAATGGAAGCCAATCTGACAAGCGGACTACAACGAGCGCGGCGATATGGGGCCACTTGGCAGGTGGCCGAAGAAAGACGGCCGCCCCGCGAATGTGGTGCCAGAAGGCAAGTTTCAGCAGGGCGTTGCGGGCGAGCTTAATGTGTAGCCGCAGTTGTTCTAGGCGAGATTGTAGCCGAGAAGCTTTCCGTCTCCATTCACGAGACAAGAAAAGCAGAACGCAATGGTCTAGAGGGTTGAGAAGAAAAGTGCTCGTAGCGAGCTCGTTGCGGCAGAAGCGAAAGCCAGGAGCAGCGTGCTCGCTGCGAGAAGTAGACGGCGCTTCGCCTCCTTGGGAAGGAAATGGCGTCTGGGCACGAACGGCAGCCAGCGAAGCTTCAGAACAGCAGGCTGTTCTGCTCAGCGTACGAGCCTGAAGTGAGTGGCAAGGGCTAAGGGGTCAGTTCCAAGGCATCTAGCTTTCCTGCTAGCAATGCCATTTCTACCCTGCTGTGGAAAATATTGTCCTCTGCCCTTCTGCTCCGAGAGGCAGAGAGCACCTCGGCAGACGCAGTGCAGAGGGAAAGGACACAGTATCCGAGGGAGCGTGACGCCACTTAGGCGGGCAAAGCAGAAAGGTGCCGCCCGGCACTGGCTTTGACTCCCTGAGCTTCCTTGCTAGGACAGCAGCTGCCGAAAGCTGGCAACTAGGCTGCCAGAGTGCAGAATGTAGGCGGTCTGGCACGCCTGCTTGCCGAAAGCCAGGATCAGCGAGACAGCGTGCTAGGCTCTGTTTCACAGCACCTTGGAGAACACGCCCTTGAAGAATGCCGTCTCTGTTCCGCAAAAGCTCTGCCACAGTGAAGCTGGAAGAAGCAGCCTGTGGCCACGGGCAGAGCTGGTCAACAGCTGCGCCTAACTTTCCCAAGCTGCGAGAGCATTCTCAGCCGAGTTCTGCTTTGACAGAGCTAGTGCTGAACTTTTGCAGTCCCGGAGGCTGCTGAAACCAAGGCTGTGTTCTGCCTCTTCATTCTTGCCTTCCTGTGCTCCAGCGAGAAGTGACGCTCTGGCACGGCATTCAGCTTTGCCGCCTCTCTGCACGGAAAGCACTAGACCGAACTAGTGTGCTTCGTGCATGCTCTCTCCTCGCTTTTATGGTCACTGCTCTGCTTTTTGCTTGGCAGCGTTCCAAGGGTCCACGGCATACCTCTTGCAGAGCGAGAGGTGGCCGGCGAGGAATACTTGCTGGCTTAAGTCGTTCCATGCTCAAGGCATTCATCGGAGCAACACCATGGGGGAAAAGAGGGGGGAATATTGCAGGACAAATTTCTATGCTGGAACATGATTGTCTGCGAGACAGCTCTCCGCAGCGCTAGTATTTGGCCAGGCTGAAATCAGCGCCACGGGAAGCCAATCTGACAAGCGGAGTGCAACGAGCGCGGCGATATGGGGCCACTTGGCAGGTGGCCGAAGAAAGACGGCTGCCCCGCGAATGTGGTGCCAGAAGGCAAGTTTCAGCAGGGCGTTCCGGGCGAGCTTAATGTGTAGCCGCAGTTGTTCTAGGCGAGATTGTAGCCGAGAAGCTTTCCGTCTCCATTCACGAGACAAGAAAAGCAGAACGCAATGGTCTAGAGGGTTGAGAAGAAAAGTGCTCGTAGCGAGCTCGTTGCGGCAGAAGCGAAAGCCAGGAGCAGCGTGCTCGCTGCGAGAAGTAGACGGCGCTTCGCCTCCTTGGGAAGGAAATCGCGTCTGGGCACGAACGGCAGCCAGCGAAGCTTCAGAACAGCAGGCTGTTCTGCTCAGCGTACGAGCCTGAAGTGAGTGGCAAGGGCTAAGGGGTCAGTCCCAAGGCATCTAGCTTTCCTGCTAGCAATGCCATTTCTACCCTGCTGTGGAAAACATTGTCCTTTGCCCTTCTGCTCCGAGAGGCAGAGAGCACCTCGGCAGACGCAGTGCAGAGGGAAAGGACACAGTATCCGAGGGAGCGTGACGCCACTTAGGCGGGCAAAGCAGAAAGGTGCCGCCCGGCACTGGCTTTGACTCCCTGAGCTTCCTTGCTAGGACAGCAGCTGCCGAAAGCTGGCAACTAGGCTGTCAGAGTGCAGAATGTAGGCGGTCTGGCACGCCTGCTTGCCGAAAGCCAGGATCAGCGAGACAGCGTGCTAGGCTCTGTTTCACAGCACCTTGGAGAACACGCCCTTGAAGAATGCCGTCTCTGTTCCGCAAAAGCTCTGCCACAGTGAAGGTGGAAGAAGCAGCCTGTGGCCACGGGCAGAGCTGGTCAACAGCTGCGCCTAACTTTCCCAAGCTGCGAGAGCATTCTCAGCCGAGTTCTGCTTTGACAGAGCTATTGCTGAACTTTTGCAGTCCCGGAGGCTGCTGAAACCAAGGCTGTGTTCTGCCTCTTCATTCTTGCCTTCCTGTGCTCCAGCGAGAAGTGAAGCTCTGGCACGGCATTCAGCTTTGCCGCCTCTCTGCACGGAAAGCACTAGACCGAACTAGTGTGCTTCGTGCATGCTCTCTCCTCGCTTTTATGGTCACTGCTCTGCTTTTTGCTTGGCAGCGTTCCAAGGGTCCACGGCATACCTCTTGCAGAGCGAGAGGTGGCCGGCGAGGAATACTTGCTGGCTTAAGTCGTTCCATGCTCAAGGCATTCATCGGAGCAACACCATGGGGGAAAAGAGGGGGGAACATTGCAGGACAAATTTCTATGCTGGAACATGATTGTCTGCGAGACAGCTCTCCGCAGCGCTAGTATTTGGCCAGGCTGAAATCAGCGCCACGGGAAGCCAATCTGACAAGCGGAGTGCAACGAGCGCGGCGATATGGGGCCACTTGGCAGGTGGCCGAAGAAAGACGGCCGCCCCGCGAATGTGGTGCCAGAAGGCAAGTTTCAGCAGGGCGTTGCGGGCGAGCTTAATGTGTAGCCGCAGTTGTTCTAGGCGAGATTGTAGCCGAGAAGCTTTCCGTCTCCATTCACGAGACAAGAAAAGCAGAACGCAATGGTCTAGAGGGTTGAGAAGAAAAGTGCTCGTAGCGAGCTCGTTGCGGCAGAAGCGAAAGCCAGGAGCAGCGTGCTCGCTGCGAGAAGTAGACGGCGCTTCGCCTCCTTGGGAAGGCAATGGCGTCTGGGCACGAACGGCAGCCAGCGAAGCTTCAGAACAGCAGGCTGTTCTGCTCAGCGTACGAGCCTGAAGTGAGTGGCAAGGGCTAAGGGGTCAGTTCCAAGGCATCTAGCTTTCCTGCTAGCAATGCCATTTCTACCCTGCTGTGGAAAACATTGTCCTCTGCCCTTCTCCTCCGAGAGGCAGAGAGCACTTCGGCAGACGCAGTGCAGAGGGAAAGGACACATTATCCGAGGGAGCGTGACGCCGCTTAGGCGGGCAAAGCAGAAAGGTGCCGCCCGGCACTGGCTTTGACTCCCTGAGCTTCCTTGCTAGGACAGCAGCTGCCGAAAGCTGGCAACTAGGCTGTCAGAGTGCAGAATGTAGGTGGTCTGGCACGCCTGCTTGCCGAAAGCCAGGATCAGCGAGACAGCGTGCTAGGCTCTGTTTCACAGCACCTTGGAGAACACGCCCTTGAAGAATGCCGTCTCTGTTCCGCAAAAGCTCTGCCACAGTGAAGCTGGAAGAAGCAGCCTGTGGCCACGGGCAGAGCTGGTCAACAGCTGCGCCTAACTTTCCCAAGCTGCGAGAGCATTCTCAGCCGAGTTCTGCTTTGACAGAGCTAGTGCTGAACTTTTGCAGCCCCGGAGGCTGCTGAAACCAAGGCTGTGTTCTGCCTCTTCATTCTTGCCTTCCTGTGCTCCAGCGAGAAGTGAAGCTCTGGCACGGCATTCAGCTTTGCCGCCTCTCTGCACGGAAAGCACTAGACCGAACTAGTGTGCTTCGTGCATGCTCTCTCCTCGCTTTTATGGTCACTGCTCTGCTTTTTGCTTGGCAGCGTTCCAAGGGTCCACGGCATACCTCTTGCACAGCGAGAGGTGGCCGGCGAGGAATACTTGCTGGCTTAAGTCGTTCCATGCTCAAGGCATTCATCGGAGCAACACCATGGGGGAAAAGAGGGGGGAACATTGCAGGACAAATTTCTATGCTGGAACATGATTGTCTGCGAGACAGCTCTCCGCAGCGCTAGTATTTGGCCAGGCTGAAATCAGCGCCACGGGAAGCCAATCTGACAAGCGGAGTGCAACGAGCGCGGCGATATGGGGCCACTTGGCAGGTGGCCGAAGAAAGACGGCTGCCCCGCGAATGGGGTGCCAGAAGGCAAGTTTCAGCAGGGCGTTGCGGGCGAGCTTAATGTGTAGCCGCAGTTGTTCTAGGCGAGATTGTAGCCGAGAAGCTTTCCGTCTCCATTCACGAGACAAGAAAAGCAGAACGCAATGGTCTAGAGGGTTGAGAAGAAAAGTGCTCGTAGCGAGCTCGTTGCGGCAGAAGCGAAAGCCAGGAGCAGCGTGCTCGCTGCGAGAAGTAGACGGCGCTTCGCCTCCTTGGGAAGGCAATGGCGTCTGGGCACGAACGGCAGCCAGCGAAGCTTCAGAACAGCAGGCTGTTCTGCTCAGCGTACGAGCCTGAAGTGAGTGGCAAGGGCTAAGGGGTCAGTTCCAAGGCATCTAGCTTTCCTGCTAGCAATGCCATTTCTACCCTGCTGTGGAAAACATTGTCCTTTGCCCTTCTGCTCCGAGAGGCAGAGAGCACTTCGGCAGACGCAGTGCAGAGGGAAAGGACACATTATCCGAGGGAGCGTGACGCCGCTTAGGCGGGCAAAGCAGAAAGGTGCCGCCCGGCACTGGCTTTGACTCCCTGAGCTTCCTTGCTAGGACAGCAGCTGCCGAAAGCTGGCAACTAGGCTGCCAGAGTGCAGAATGTCGGCGGTCTGGCACGCCTGCTTGCCGAAAGCCAGGATCAGCGAGACAGCGTGCTAGGCTCTGTTTCACAGCACCCTGGAGAACACGCCCTTGAAGAATGCCGTCTCTGTTCCGCAAAAGCTCTGCCACAGTGAAGGTGGAAGAAGCAGCCTGTGGCCACGGGCAGAGCTGGTCAACAGCTGCGCCTAACTTTCCCAAGCTGCGAGAGCATTCTCAGCCGAGTTCTGCTTTGACAGAGCTATTGCTGAACTTTTGCAGCCCCGGAGGCTGCTGAAACCAAGGCTGTGTTCTGCCTCTTCATTCTTGCCTTCCTGTGCTCCAGCGAGAAGTGAAGCTCTGGCACGGCATTCAGCTTTGCCGCCTCTCTGCACGGAAAGCACTAGACCGAACTAGTGTGCTTCGTGCATGCTCTCTCCTCGCTTTTATGGTCACTGCTCTGCTTTTTGCTTGGCAGCGTTCCAAGGGTCCACGGCATACCTCTTGCACAGCGAGAGGTGGCCGGCGAGGAATACTTGCTGGCTTAAGTCGTTCCATGCTCAAGGCATTCATCGGAGCAACACCATGGGGGAAAAGAGGGGGGAACATTGCAGGACAAATTTCTATGCTGGAACATGATTGTCTGCGAGACAGCTCTCCGCAGCGCTAGTATTTGGCCAGGCTGAAATCAGCGCCAATGGAAGCCAATCTGACAAGCGGACTACAACGACCGCGGCGATATGGGGCCACTTGGCAGGTGGCCGAAGAAAGACGGCCGCCCCGCGAATGTGGTGCCAGAAGGCAAGTTTCAGCAGGGCGTTGCGGGCGAGCTTAATGTGTAGCCGCAGTTGTTCTAGGCGAGATTGTAGCCGAGAAGCTTTCCGTCTCCATTCACGAGACAAGAAAAGCAGAACGCAATGGTCTAGAGGGTTGAGAAGAAAAGTGCTCGTAGCGAGCTCGTTGCGGCAGAAGCGAAAGCCAGGAGCAGCGTGCTCGCTGCGAGAAGTAGACGGCGCTTCGCCTCCTTGGGAAGGCAATGGCGTCTGGGCACGAACGGCAGCCAGCGAAGCTTCAGAACAGCAGGCTGTTCTGCTCAGCGTACGAGCCTGAAGTGAGTGGCAAGGGCTAAGGGGTCAGTTCCAAGGCATCTAGCTTTCCTGCTAGCAATGCCATTTCTACCCTGCTGTGGAAAACATTGTCCTTTGCCCTTCTGCTCCGAGAGGCAGAGAGCACTTCGGCAGACGCAGTGCAGAGGGAAAGGACACATTATCCGAGGGAGCGTGACGCCGCTTAGGCGGGCAAAGCAGAAAGGTGCCGCCCGGCACTGGCTTTGACTCCCTGAGCTTCCTTGCTAGGACAGCAGCTGCCGAAAGCTGGCAACTAGGCTGCCAGAGTGCAGAATGTCGGCGGTCTGGCACGCCTGCTTGCCGAAAGCCAGGATCAGCGAGACAGCGTGCTAGGCTCTGTTTCACAGCACCCTGGAGAACACGCCCTTGAAGAATGCCGTCTCTGTTCCGCAAAAGCTCTGCCACAGTGAAGGTGGAAGAAGCAGCCTGTGGCCACGGGCAGAGCTGGTCAACAGCTGCGCCTAACTTTCCCAAGCTGCGAGAGCATTCTCAGCCGAGTTCTGCTTTGACAGAGCTATTGCTGAACTTTTGCAGCCCCGGAGGCTGCTGAAACCAAGGCTGTGTTCTGCCTCTTCATTCTTGCCTTCCTGTGCTCCAGCGAGAAGTGAAGCTCTGGCACGGCATTCAGCTTTGCCGCCTCTCTGCACGGAAAGCACTAGACCGAACTAGTGTGCTTCGTGCATGCTCTCTCCTCGCTTTTATGGTCACTGCTCTGCTTTTTGCTTGGCAGCGTTCCAAGGGTCCACGGCATACCTCTTGCACAGCGAGAGGTGGCCGGCGAGGAATACTTGCTGGCTTAAGTCGTTCCATGCTCAAGGCATTCATCGGAGCAACACCATGGGGGAAAAGAGGGGGGAACATTGCAGGACAAATTTCTATGCTGGAACATGATTGTCTGCGAGACAGCTCTCCGCAGCGCTAGTATTTGGCCAGGCTGAAATCAGCGCCAATGGAAGCCAATCTGACAAGCGGACTACAACGACCGCGGCGATATGGGGCCACTTGGCAGGTGGCCGAAGAAAGACGGCCGCCCCGCGAATGTGGTGCCAGAAGGCAAGTTTCAGCAGGGCGTTGCGGGCGAGCTTAATGTGTAGCCGCAGTTGTTCTAGGCGAGATTGTAGCCGAGAAGCTTTCCGTCTCCATTCACGAGACAAGAAAAGCAGAACGCAATGGTCTAGAGGGTTGAGAAGAAAAGTGCTCGTAGCGAGCTCGTTGCGGCAGAAGCGAAAGCCAGGAGCAGCGTGCTCGCTGCGAGAAGTAGACGGCGCTTCGCCTCCTTGGGAAGGAAATGGCGTCTGGGCACGAACGGCAGCCAGCGAAGCTTCAGAACAGCAGGCTGTTCTGCTCAGCGTACGAGCCTGAAGTGAGTGGCAAGGGCTAAGGGGTCAGTCCCAAGGCATCTAGCTTTCCTGCTAGCAATGCCATTTCTACCCTGCTGTGGAAAACATTGTCCTTTGCCCTTCTGCTCCGAGAGGCAGAGAGCACCTCGGCAGACGCAGTGCAGAGGGAAAGGACACAGTATCCGAGGGAGCGTGACGCCACTTAGGCGGGCAAAGCAGAAAGGTGCCGCCCGGCACTGGCTTTGACTCCCTGAGCTTCCTTGCTAGGACAGCAGCTGCCGAAAGCTGGCAACTAGGCTGCCAGAGTGCAGAATGTAGGCGGTCTGGCACGCCTGCTTGCCGAAAGCCAGGATCAGCGAGACAGCGTGCTAGGCTCTGTTTCACAGCACCTTGGAGAACACGCCCTTGAAGAATGCCGTCTCTGTTCCGCAAAAGCTCTGCCACAGTGAAGGTGGAAGAAGCAGCCTGTGGCCACGGGCAGAGCTGGTCAACAGCTGCGCCTAACTTTCCCAAGCTGCGAGAGCATTCTCAGCCGAGTTCTGCTTTGACAGAGCTAGTGCTGAACTTTTGCAGCCCCGGAGGCTGCTGAAACCAAGGCTGTGTTCTGCCTCTTCATTCTTGCCTTCCTGTGCTCCAGCGAGAAGTGAAGCTCTGGCACGGCATTCAGCTTTGCCGCCTCTCTGCACGGAAAGCACTAGACCGAACTAGTGTGCTTCGTGCATGCTCTCTCCTCGCTTTTATGGTCACTGCTCTGCTTTTTGCTTGGCAGCGTTCAAAGGGTCCACGGCATACCTCTTGCAGAGCGAGAGGTGGCCGGCGAGGAATACTTGCTGGCTTAAGTCGTTCCATGCTCAAGGCATTCATCGGAGCAACACCATGGGGGAAAAGAGGGGGGAACATTGCAGGACAAATTTCTATGCTGGAACATGATTGTCTGCGAGACAGCTCTCCGCAGCGCTAGTATTTGGCCAGGCTGAAATCAGCGCCAATGGAAGCCAATCTGACAAGCGGAGTGCAACGAGCGCGGCGATATGGGGCCACTTGGCAGGTGGCCGAAGAAAGACGGCTGCCCCGCGAATGTGGTGCCAGAAGGCAAGTTTCAGCAGGGCGTTGCGGGCGAGCTTAATGTGTAGCCGCAGTTGTTCTAGGCGAGATTGTAGCCGAGAAGCTTTCCGTCTCCATTCACGAGACAAGAAAAGCAGAACGCAATGGTCTAGAGGGTTGAGAAGAAAAGTGCTCGTAGCGAGCTCGTTGCGGCAGAAGCGAAAGCCAGGAGCAGCGTGCTCGCTGCGAGAAGTAGACGGCGCTTCGCCTCCTTGGGAAGGAAATCGCGTCTGGGCACGAACGGCAGCCAGCGAAGCTTCAGAACAGCAGGCTGTTCTGCTCAGCGTACGAGCCTGAAGTGAGTGGCAAGGGCTAAGGGGTCAGTTCCAAGGCATCTAGCTTTCCTGCTAGCAATGCCATTTCTACCCTGCTGTGGAAAACATTGTCCTCTGCCCTTCTGCTCCGAGAGGCAGAGAGCACTTCGGCAGACGCAGTGCAGAGGGAAAGGACACATTATCCGAGGGAGCGTGACGCCGCTTAGGCGGGCAAAGCAGAAAGGTGCCGCCCGGCACTGGCTTTGACTCCCTGAGCTTCCTTGCTAGGACAGCAGCTGCCGAAAGCTGGCAACTAGGCTGCCAGAGTGCAGAATGTCGGCGGTCTGGCACGCCTGCTTGCCGAAAGCCAGGATCAGCGAGACAGCGTGCTAGGCTCTGTTTCACAGCACCCTGGAGAACACGCCCTTGAAGAATGCCGTCTCTGTTCCGCAAAAGCTCTGCCACAGTGAAGGTGGAAGAAGCAGCCTGTGGCCACGGGCAGAGCTGGTCAACAGCTGCGCCTAACTTTCCCAAGCTGCGAGAGCATTCTCAGCCGAGTTCTGCTTTGACAGAGCTATTGCTGAACTTTTGCAGCCCCGGAGGCTGCTGAAACCAAGGCTGTGTTCTGCCTCTTCATTCTTGCCTTCCTGTGCTCCAGCGAGAAGTGAAGCTCTGGCACGGCATTCAGCTTTGCCGCCTCTCTGCACGGAAAGCACTAGACCGAACTAGTGTGCTTCGTGCATGCTCTCTCCTCGCTTTTATGGTCACTGCTCTGCTTTTTGCTTGGCAGCGTTCCAAGGGTCCACGGCATACCTCTTGCACAGCGAGAGGTGGCCGGCGAGGAATACTTGCTGGCTTAAGTCGTTCCATGCTCAAGGCATTCATCGGAGCAACACCATGGGGGAAAAGAGGGGGGAACATTGCAGGACAAATTTCTATGCTGGAACATGATTGTCTGCGAGACAGCTCTCCGCAGCGCTAGTATTTGGCCAGGCTGAAATCAGCGCCAATGGAAGCCAATCTGACAAGCGGACTACAACGACCGCGGCGATATGGGGCCACTTGGCAGGTGGCCGAAGAAAGACGGCCGCCCCGCGAATGTGGTGCCAGAAGGCAAGTTTCAGCAGGGCGTTGCGGGCGAGCTTAATGTGTAGCCGCAGTTGTTCTAGGCGAGATTGTAGCCGAGAAGCTTTCCGTCTCCATTCACGAGACAAGAAAAGCAGAACGCAATGGTCTAGAGGGTTGAGAAGAAAAGTGCTCGTAGCGAGCTCGTTGCGGCAGAAGCGAAAGCCAGGAGCAGCGTGCTCGCTGCGAGAAGTAGACGGCGCTTCGCCTCCTTGGGAAGGAAATCGCGTCTGGGCACGAACGGCAGCCAGCGAAGCTTCAGAACAGCAGGCTGTTCTGCTCAGCGTACGAGCCTGAAGTGAGTGGCAAGGGCTAAGGGGTCAGTTCCAAGGCATCTAGCTTTCCTGCTAGCAATGCCATTTCTACCCTGCTGTGGAAAATATTGTCCTCTGCCCTTCTGCTCCGAGAGGCAGAGAGCACCTCGGCAGACGCAGTGCAGAGGGAAAGGACACAGTATCCGAGGGAGCGTGACGCTACTTAGGCGGGCAAAGCAGAAAGGTGCCGCCCGGCACTGGCTTTGACTCCCTGAGCTTCCTTGCTAGGACAGCAGCTGCCGAAAGCTGGCAACTAGGCTGCCAGAGTGCAGAATGTAGGCGGTCTGGCACGCCTGCTTGCCGAAAGCCAGGATCAGCGAGACAGCGTGCTAGGCTCTGTTTCACAGCACCTTGGAGAACACGGCCTTGAAGAATGCCGTCTCTGTTCCGCAAAAGCTCTGCCACAGTGAAGCTGGAAGAAGCAGCCTGTGGCCACGGGCAGAGCTGGTCAACAGCTGCGCCTAACTTTCCCAAGCTGCGAGAGCATTCTCAGCCGAGTTCTGCTTTGACAGAGCTATTGCTGAACTTTTGCAGTCCCGGAGGCTGCTGAAACCAAGGCTGTGTTCTGCCTCTTCATTCTTGCCTTCCTGTGCTCCAGCGAGAAGTGAAGCTCTGGCACGGCATTCAGCTTTGCCGCCTCTCTGCACGGAAAGCACTAGACCGAACTAGTGTGCTTCGTGCATGCTCTCTCCTCGCTTTTATGGTCACTGCTCTGCTTTTTGCTTGGCAGCGTTCCAAGGGTCCACGGCATACCTCTTGCACAGCGAGAGGTGGCCGGCGAGGAATACTTGCTGGCTTAAGTCGTTCCATGCTCAAGGCATTCATCGGAGCAACACCATGGGGGAAAAGAGGGGGGAACATTGCAGGACAAATTTCTATGCTGGAACATGATTGTCTGCGAGACAGCTCTCCGCAGCGCTAGTATTTGGCCAGGCTGAAATCAGCGCCACGGGAAGCCAATCTGACAAGCGGAGTGCAACGAGCGCGGCGATATGGGGCCACTTGGCAGGTGGCCGAAGAAAGACGGCTGCCCCGCGAATGTGGTGCCAGAAGGCAAGTTTCAGCAGGGCGTTGCGGGCGAGCTTAATGTGTAGCCGCAGTTGTTCTAGGCGAGATTGTAGCCGAGAAGCTTTCCGTCTCCATTCACGAGACAAGAAAAGCAGAACGCAATGGTCTAGAGGGTTGAGAAGAAAAGTGCTCGTAGCGAGCTCGTTGCGGCAGAAGCGAAAGCCAGGAGCAGCGTGCTCGCTGCGAGAAGTAGACGGCGCTTCGCCTCCTTGGGAAGGAAATGGCGTCTGGGCACGAACGGCAGCCAGCGAAGCTTCAGAACAGCAGGCTGTTCTGCTCAGCGTACGAGCCTGAAGTGAGTGGCAAGGGCTAAGGGGTCAGTTCCAAGGCATCTAGCTTTCCTGCTAGCAATGCCATTTCTACCCTGCTGTGGAAAACATTGTCCTCTGCCCTTCTGCTCCGAGAGGCAGAGAGCACCTCGGCAGACGCAGTGCAGAGGGAAAGGACACAGTATCCGAGGGAGCGTGACGCCGCTTAGGCGGGCAAAGCAGAAAGGTGCCGCCCGGCACTGGCTTTGACTCCCTGAGCTTCCTTGCTAGGACAGCAGCTGCCGAAAGCTGGCAACTAGGCTGTCAGAGTGCAGAATGTAGGTGGTCTGGCACGCCTGCTTGCCGAAAGCCAGGATCAGCGAGACAGCGTGCTAGGCTCTGTTTCACAGCACCTTGGAGAACACGCCCTTGAAGAATGCCGTCTCTGTTCCGCAAAAGCTCTGCCACAGTGAAGCTGGAAGAAGCAGCCTGTGGCCACGGGCAGAGCTGGTCAACAGCTGCGCCTAACTTTCCCAAGCTGCGAGAGCATTCTCAGCCGAGTTCTGCTTTGACAGAGCTAGTGCTGAACTTTTGCAGTCCCGGAGGCTGCTGAAACCAAGGCTGTGTTCTGCCTCTTCATTCTTGCCTTCCTGTGTTCCAGCGAGAAGTGAAGCTCTGGCACGGCATTCAGCTTTGCCGCCTCTCTGCACGGAAAGCACTAGACCGAACTAGTGTGCTTCGTGCATGCTCTCTCCTCGCTTTTATGGTCACTGCTCTGCTTTTTGCTTGGCAGCGTTCCAAGGGTCCACGGCATACCTCTTGCAGAGCGAGAGGTGGCCGGCGAGGAATACTTGCTGGCTTAAGTCGTTCCATGCTCAAGGCATTCATCGGAGCAACACCATGGGGGAAAAGAGGGGGGAATATTGCAGGACAAATTTCTATGCTGGAACATGATTGTCTGCGAGACAGCTCTCCGCAGCGCTAGTATTTGGCCAGGCTGAAATCAGCGCCACGGGAAGCCAATCTGACAAGCGGAGTGCAACGAGCGCGGCGATATGGGGCCACTTGGCAGGTGGCCGAAGAAAGACGGCTGCCCCG
Organism: Cinclus cinclus; assembly: GCF_963662255.1. Taxonomy (NCBI): domain Eukaryota; kingdom Metazoa; phylum Chordata; class Aves; order Passeriformes; family Cinclidae; genus Cinclus; species Cinclus cinclus. The sequence goes on from NW_026912147.1 coordinate 176,642, forward strand.
CGAATGGGGTGCCAGAAGGCAAGTTTCAGCAGGGCGTTCCGGGCGAGCTTAATGTGTAGCCGCAGTTGTTCTAGGCGAGATTGTAGCCGAGAAGCTTTCCGTCTCCATTCACGAGACAAGAAAAGCAGAACGCAATGGTCTAGAGGGTTGAGAAGAAAAGTGCTCGTAGCGAGCTCGTTGCGGCAGAAGCGAAAGCCAGGAGCAGCGTGCTCGCTGCGAGAAGTAGACGGCGCTTCGCCTCCTTGGGAAGGAAATGGCGTCTGGGCACGAACGGCAGCCAGCGAAGCTTCAGAACAGCAGGCTGTTCTGCTCAGCGTACGAGCCTGAAGTGAGTGGCAAGGGCTAAGGGGTCAGTCCCAAGGCATCTAGCTTTCCTGCTAGCAATGCCATTTCTACCCTGCTGTGGAAAACATTGTCCTTTGCCCTTCTGCTCCGAGAGGCAGAGAGCACCTCGGCAGACGCAGTGCAGAGGGAAAGGACACAGTATCCGAGGGAGCGTGACGCCACTTAGGCGGGCAAAGCAGAAAGGTGCCGCCCGGCACTGGCTTTGACTCCCTGAGCTTCCTTGCTAGGACAGCAGCTGCCGAAAGCTGGCAACTAGGCTGCCAGAGTGCAGAATGTCGGCGGTCTGGCACGCCTGCTTGCCGAAAGCCAGGATCAGCGAGACAGCGTGCTAGGCTCTGTTTCACAGCACCTTGGAGAACACGGCCTTGAAGAATGCCGTCTCTGTTCCGCAAAAGCTCTGCCACAGTGAAGCTGGAAGAAGCAGCCTGTGGCCACGGGCAGAGCTGGTCAACAGCTGCGCCTAACTTTCCCAAGCTGCGAGAGCATTCTCAGCCGAGTTCTGCTTTGACAGAGCTAGTGCTGAACTTTTGCAGCCCCGGAGGCTGCTGAAACCAAGGCTGTGTTCTGCCTCTTCATTCTTGCCTTCCTGTGCTCCAGCGAGAAGTGAAGCTCTGGCACGGCATTCAGCTTTGCCGCCTCTCTGCACGGAAAGCACTAGACCGAACTAGTGTGCTTCGTGCATGCTCTCTCCTCGCTTTTATGGTCACTGCTCTGCTTTTTGCTTGGCAGCGTTCCAAGGGTCCACGGCATACCTCTTGCAGAGCGAGAGGTGGCCGGCGAGGAATACTTGCTGGCTTAAGTCGTTCCATGCTCAAGGCATTCATCGGAGCAACACCATGGGGGAAAAGAGGGGGGAACATTGCAGGACAAATTTCTATGCTGGAACATGATTGTCTGCGAGACAGCTCTCCGCAGCGCTAGTATTTGGCCAGGCTGAAATCAGCGCCACGGGAAGCCAATCTGACAAGCGGAGTGCAACGAGCGCGGCGATATGGGGCCACTTGGCAGGTGGCCGAAGAAAGACGGCTGCCCCGCGAATGTGGTGCCAGAAGGCAAGTTTCAGCAGGGCGTTGCGGGCGAGCTTAATGTGTAGCCGCAGTTGTTCTAGGCGAGATTGTAGCCGAGAAGCTTTCCGTCTCCATTCACGAGACAAGAAAAGCAGAACGCAATGGTCTAGAGGGTTGAGAAGAAAAGTGCTCGTAGCGAGCTCGTTGCGGCAGAAGCGAAAGCCAGGAGCAGCGTGCTCGCTGCGAGAAGTAGACGGCGCTTCGCCTCCTTGGGAAGGAAATCGCGTCTGGGCACGAACGGCAGCCAGCGAAGCTTCAGAACAGCAGGCTGTTCTGCTCAGCGTACGAGCCTGAAGTGAGTGGCAAGGGCTAAGGGGTCAGTTCCAAGGCATCTAGCTTTCCTGCTAGCAATGCCATTTCTACCCTGCTGTGGAAAACATTGTCCTTTGCCCTTCTGCTCCGAGAGGCAGAGAGCACTTCGGCAGACGCAGTGCAGAGGGAAAGGACACATTATCCGAGGGAGCGTGACGCCGCTTAGGCGGGCAAAGCAGAAAGGTGCCGCCCGGCACTGGCTTTGACTCCCTGAGCTTCCTTGCTAGGACAGCAGCTGCCGAAAGCTGGCAACTAGGCTGCCAGAGTGCAGAATGTCGGCGGTCTGGCACGCCTGCTTGCCGAAAGCCAGGATCAGCGAGACAGCGTGCTAGGCTCTGTTTCACAGCACCCTGGAGAACACGCCCTTGAAGAATGCCGTCTCTGTTCCGCAAAAGCTCTGCCACAGTGAAGGTGGAAGAAGCAGCCTGTGGCCACGGGCAGAGCTGGTCAACAGCTGCGCCTAACTTTCCCAAGCTGCGAGAGCATTCTCAGCCGAGTTCTGCTTTGACAGAGCTATTGCTGAACTTTTGCAGCCCCGGAGGCTGCTGAAACCAAGGCTGTGTTCTGCCTCTTCATTCTTGCCTTCCTGTGCTCCAGCGAGAAGTGAAGCTCTGGCACGGCATTCAGCTTTGCCGCCTCTCTGCACGGAAAGCACTAGACCGAACTAGTGTGCTTCGTGCATGCTCTCTCCTCGCTTTTATGGTCACTGCTCTGCTTTTTGCTTGGCAGCGTTCCAAGGGTCCACGGCATACCTCTTGCACAGCGAGAGGTGGCCGGCGAGGAATACTTGCTGGCTTAAGTCGTTCCATGCTCAAGGCATTCATCGGAGCAACACCATGGGGGAAAAGAGGGGGGAACATTGCAGGACAAATTTCTATGCTGGAACATGATTGTCTGCGAGACAGCTCTCCGCAGCGCTAGTATTTGGCCAGGCTGAAATCAGCGCCAATGGAAGCCAATCTGACAAGCGGACTACAACGAGCGCGGCGATATGGGGCCACTTGGCAGGTGGCCGAAGAAAGACGGCCGCCCCGCGAATGTGGTGCCAGAAGGCAAGTTTCAGCAGGGCGTTGCGGGCGAGCTTAATGTGTAGCCGCAGTTGTTCTAGGCGAGATTGTAGCCGAGAAGCTTTCCGTCTCCATTCACGAGACAAGAAAAGCAGAACGCAATGGTCTAGAGGGTTGAGAAGAAAAGTGCTCGTAGCGAGCTCGTTGCGGCAGAAGCGAAAGCCAGGAGCAGCGTGCTCGCTGCGAGAAGTAGACGGCGCTTCGCCTCCTTGGGAAGGAAATGGCGTCTGGGCACGAACGGCAGCCAGCGAAGCTTCAGAACAGCAGGCTGTTCTGCTCAGCGTACGAGCCTGAAGTGAGTGGCAAGGGCTAAGGGGTCAGTTCCAAGGCATCTAGCTTTCCTGCTAGCAATGCCATTTCTACCCTGCTGTGGAAAATATTGTCCTCTGCCCTTCTGCTCCGAGAGGCAGAGAGCACCTCGGCAGACGCAGTGCAGAGGGAAAGGACACAGTATCCGAGGGAGCGTGACGCCACTTAGGCGGGCAAAGCAGAAAGGTGCCGCCCGGCACTGGCTTTGACTCCCTGAGCTTCCTTGCTAGGACAGCAGCTGCCGAAAGCTGGCAACTAGGCTGCCAGAGTGCAGAATGTAGGCGGTCTGGCACGCCTGCTTGCCGAAAGCCAGGATCAGCGAGACAGCGTGCTAGGCTCTGTTTCACAGCACCTTGGAGAACACGCCCTTGAAGAATGCCGTCTCTGTTCCGCAAAAGCTCTGCCACAGTGAAGGTGGAAGAAGCAGCCTGTGGCCACGGGCAGAGCTGGTCAACAGCTGCGCCTAACTTTCCCAAGCTGCGAGAGCATTCTCAGCCGAGTTCTGCTTTGACAGAGCTATTGCTGAACTTTTGCAGTCCCGGAGGCTGCTGAAACCAAGGCTGTGTTCTGCCTCTTCATTCTTGCCTTCCTGTGCTCCAGCGAGAAGTGAAGCTCTGGCACGGCATTCAGCTTTGCCGCCTCTCTGCACGGAAAGCACTAGACCGAACTAGTGTGCTTCGTGCATGCTCTCTCCTCGCTTTTATGGTCACTGCTCTGCTTTTTGCTTGGCAGCGTTCCAAGGGTCCACGGCATACCTCTTGCAGAGCGAGAGGTGGCCGGCGAGGAATACTTGCTGGCTTAAGTCGTTCCATGCTCAAGGCATTCATCGGAGCAACACCATGGGGGAAAAGAGGGGGGAACATTGCAGGACAAATTTCTATGCTGGAACATGATTGTCTGCGAGACAGCTCTCCGCAGCGCTAGTATTTGGCCAGGCTGAAATCAGCGCCACGGGAAGCCAATCTGACAAGCGGAGTGCAACGAGCGCGGCGATATGGGGCCACTTGGCAGGTGGCCGAAGAAAGACGGCCGCCCCGCGAATGTGGTGCCAGAAGGCAAGTTTCAGCAGGGCGTTGCGGGCGAGCTTAATGTGTAGCCGCAGTTGTTCTAGGCGAGATTGTAGCCGAGAAGCTTTCCGTCTCCATTCACGAGACAAGAAAAGCAGAACGCAATGGTCTAGAGGGTTGAGAAGAAAAGTGCTCGTAGCGAGCTCGTTGCGGCAGAAGCGAAAGCCAGGAGCAGCGTGCTCGCTGCGAGAAGTAGACGGCGCTTCGCCTCCTTGGGAAGGCAATGGCGTCTGGGCACGAACGGCAGCCAGCGAAGCTTCAGAACAGCAGGCTGTTCTGCTCAGCGTACGAGCCTGAAGTGAGTGGCAAGGGCTAAGGGGTCAGTTCCAAGGCATCTAGCTTTCCTGCTAGCAATGCCATTTCTACCCTGCTGTGGAAAACATTGTCCTCTGCCCTTCTCCTCCGAGAGGCAGAGAGCACTTCGGCAGACGCAGTGCAGAGGGAAAGGACACATTATCCGAGGGAGCGTGACGCCGCTTAGGCGGGCAAAGCAGAAAGGTGCCGCCCGGCACTGGCTTTGACTCCCTGAGCTTCCTTGCTAGGACAGCAGCTGCCGAAAGCTGGCAACTAGGCTGTCAGAGTGCAGAATGTAGGTGGTCTGGCACGCCTGCTTGCCGAAAGCCAGGATCAGCGAGACAGCGTGCTAGGCTCTGTTTCACAGCACCTTGGAGAACACGCCCTTGAAGAATGCCGTCTCTGTTCCGCAAAAGCTCTGCCACAGTGAAGCTGGAAGAAGCAGCCTGTGGCCACGGGCAGAGCTGGTCAACAGCTGCGCCTAACTTTCCCAAGCTGCGAGAGCATTCTCAGCCGAGTTCTGCTTTGACAGAGCTAGTGCTGAACTTTTGCAGTCCCGGAGGCTGCTGAAACCAAGGCTGTGTTCTGCCTCTTCATTCTTGCCTTCCTGTGCTCCAGCGAGAAGTGAAGCTCTGGCACGGCATTCAGCTTTGCCGCCTCTCTGCACGGAAAGCACTAGACCGAACTAGTGTGCTTCGTGCATGCTCTCTCCTCGCTTTTATGGTCACTGCTCTGCTTTTTGCTTGGCAGCGTTCCAAGGGTCCACGGCATACCTCTTGCAGAGCGAGAGGTGGCCGGCGAGGAATACTTGCTGGCTTAAGTCGTTCCATGCTCAAGGCATTCATCGGAGCAACACCATGGGGGAAAAGAGGGGGGAACATTGCAGGACAAATTTCTATGCTGGAACATGATTGTCTGCGAGACAGCTCTCCGCAGCGCTAGTATTTGGCCAGGCTGAAATCAGCGCCACGGGAAGCCAATCTGACAAGCGGAGTGCAACGAGCGCGGCGATATGGGGCCACTTGGCAGGTGGCCGAAGAAAGACGGCTGCCCCGCGAATGGGGTGCCAGAAGGCAAGTTTCAGCAGGGCGTTGCGGGCGAGCTTAATGTGTAGCCGCAGTTGTTCTAGGCGAGATTGTAGCCGAGAAGCTTTCCGTCTCCATTCACGAGACAAGAAAAGCAGAACGCAATGGTCTAGAGGGTTGAGAAGAAAAGTGCTCGTAGCGAGCTCGTTGCGGCAGAAGCGAAAGCCAGGAGCAGCGTGCTCGCTGCGAGAAGTAGACGGCGCTTCGCCTCCTTGGGAAGGCAATGGCGTCTGGGCACGAACGGCAGCCAGCGAAGCTTCAGAACAGCAGGCTGTTCTGCTCAGCGTACGAGCCTGAAGTGAGTGGCAAGGGCTAAGGGGTCAGTTCCAAGGCATCTAGCTTTCCTGCTAGCAATGCCATTTCTACCCTGCTGTGGAAAACATTGTCCTTTGCCCTTCTGCTCCGAGAGGCAGAGAGCACTTCGGCAGACGCAGTGCAGAGGGAAAGGACACATTATCCGAGGGAGCGTGACGCCGCTTAGGCGGGCAAAGCAGAAAGGTGCCGCCCGGCACTGGCTTTGACTCCCTGAGCTTCCTTGCTAGGACAGCAGCTGCCGAAAGCTGGCAACTAGGCTGCCAGAGTGCAGAATGTAGGCGGTCTGGCACGCCTGCTTGCCGAAAGCCAGGATCAGCGAGACAGCGTGCTAGGCTCTGTTTCACAGCACCTTGGAGAACACGCCCTTGAAGAATGCCGTCTCTGTTCCGCAAAAGCTCTGCCACAGTGAAGCTGGAAGAAGCAGCCTGTGGCCACGGGCAGAGCTGGTCAACAGCTGCGCCTAACTTTCCCAAGCTGCGAGAGCATTCTCAGCCGAGTTCTGCTTTGACAGAGCTAGTGCTGAACTTTTGCAGTCCCGGAGGCTGCTGAAACCAAGGCTGTGTTCTGCCTCTTCATTCTTGCCTTCCTGTGCTCCAGCGAGAAGTGAAGCTCTGGCACGGCATTCAGCTTTGCCGCCTCTCTGCACGGAAAGCACTAGACCGAACTAGTGTGCTTCGTGCATGCTCTCTCCTCGCTTTTATGGTCACTGCTCTGCTTTTTGCTTGGCAGCGTTCAAAGGGTCCACGGCATACCTCTTGCAGAGCGAGAGGTGGCCGGCGAGGAATACTTGCTGGCTTAAGTCGTTCCATGCTCAAGGCATTCATCGGAGCAACACCATGGGGGAAAAGAGGGGGGAATATTGCAGGACAAATTTCTATGCTGGAACATGATTGTCTGCGAGACAGCTCTCCGCAGCCCTAGTATTTGGCCAGGCTGAAATCAGCGCCACGGGAAGCCAATCTGACAAGCGGAGTGCAACGAGCGCGGCGATATGGGGCCACTTGGCAGGTGGCCGAAGAAAGACGGCTGCCCCGCGAATGGGGTGCCAGAAGGCAAGTTTCAGCAGGGCGTTCCGGGCGAGCTTAATGTGTAGCCGCAGTTGTTCTAGGCGAGATTGTAGCCGAGAAGCTTTCCGTCTCCATTCACGAGACAAGAAAAGCAGAACGCAATGGTCTAGAGGGTTGAGAAGAAAAGTGCTCGTAGCGAGCTCGTTGCGGCAGAAGCGAAAGCCAGGAGCAGCGTGCTCGCTGCGAGAAGTAGACGGCGCTTCGCCTCCTTGGGAAGGAAATCGCGTCTGGGCACGAACGGCAGCCAGCGAAGCTTCAGAACAGCAGGCTGTTCTGCTCAGCGTACGAGCCTGAAGTGAGTGGCAAGGGCTAAGGGGTCAGTCCCAAGGCATCTAGCTTTCCTGCTAGCAATGCCATTTCTACCCTGCTGTGGAAAACATTGTCCTTTGCCCTTCTGCTCCGAGAGGCAGAGAGCACCTCGGCAGACGCAGTGCAGAGGGAAAGGACACAGTATCCGAGGGAGCGTGACGCCACTTAGGCGGGCAAAGCAGAAAGGTGCCGCCCGGCACTGGCTTTGACTCCCTGAGCTTCCTTGCTAGGACAGCAGCTGCCGAAAGCTGGCAACTAGGCTGCCAGAGTGCAGAATGTAGGCGGTCTGGCACGCCTGCTTGCCGAAAGCCAGGATCAGCGAGACAGCGTGCTAGGCTCTGTTTCACAGCACCTTGGAGAACACGCCCTTGAAGAATGCCGTCTCTGTTCCGCAAAAGCTCTGCCACAGTGAAGGTGGAAGAAGCAGCCTGTGGCCACGGGCAGAGCTGGTCAACAGCTGCGCCTAACTTGCCCAAGCTGCGAGAGCATTCTCAGCCGAGTTCTGCTTTGACAGAGCTATTGCTGAACTTTTGCAGCCCCGGAGGCTGCTGAAACCAAGGCTGTGTTCTGCCTCTTCATTCTTGCCTTCCTGTGCTCCAGCGAGAAGTGAAGCTCTGGCACGGCATTCAGCTTTGCCGCCTCTCTGCACGGAAAGCACTAGACCGAACTAGTGTGCTTCGTGCATGCTCTCTCCTCGCTTTTATGGTCACTGCTCTGCTTTTTGCTTGGCAGCGTTCCAAGGGTCCACGGCATACCTCTTGCACAGCGAGAGGTGGCCGGCGAGGAATACTTGCTGGCTTAAGTCGTTCCATGCTCAAGGCATTCATCGGAGCAACACCATGGGGGAAAAGAGGGGGGAACATTGCAGGACAAATTTCTATGCTGGAACATGATTGTCTGCGAGACAGCTCTCCGCAGCGCTAGTATTTGGCCAGGCTGAAATCAGCGCCAATGGAAGCCAATCTGACAAGCGGTGTACAACGAGCGCGGCGATATGGGGCCACTTGGCAGGTGGCCGAAGAAAGACGGCCGCCCCGCGAATGGGGTGCCAGAAGGCAAGTTTCAGCAGGGCGTTGCGGGCGAGCTTAATGTGTAGCCGCAGTTGTTCTAGGCGAGATTGTAGCCGAGAAGCTTTCCGTCTCCATTCACGAGACAAGAAAAGCAGAACGCAATGGTCTAGAGGGTTGAGAAGAAAAGTGCTCGTAGCGAGCTCGTTGCGGCAGAAGCGAAAGCCAGGAGCAGCGTGCTCGCTGCGAGAAGTAGACGGCGCTTCGCCTCCTTGGGAAGGAAATCGCGTCTGGGCACGAACGGCAGCCAGCGAAGCTTCAGAACAGCAGGCTGTTCTGCTCAGCGTACGAGCCTGAAGTGAGTGGCAAGGGCTAAGGGGTCAGTTCCAAGGCATCTAGCTTTCCTGCTAGCAATGCCATTTCTACCCTGCTGTGGAAAACATTGTCCTCTGCCCTTCTGCTCCGAGAGGCAGAGAGCACCTCGGCAGACGCAGTGCAGAGGGAAAGGACACAGTATCCGAGGGAGCGTGACGCCACTTAGGCGGGCAAAGCAGAAAGGTGCCGCCCGGCACTGGCTTTGACTCCCTGAGCTTCCTTGCTAGGACAGCAGCTGCCGAAAGCTGGCAACTAGGCTGCCAGAGTGCAGAATGTCGGCGGTCTGGCACGCCTGCTTGCCGAAAGCCAGGATCAGCGAGACAGCGTGCTAGGCTCTGTTTCACAGCACCTTGGAGAACACGGCCTTGAAGAATGCCGTCTCTGTTCCGCAAAAGCTCTGCCACAGTGAAGCTGGAAGAAGCAGCCTGTGGCCACGGGCAGAGCTGGTCAACAGCTGCGCCTAACTTTCCCAAGCTGCGAGAGCATTCTCAGCCGAGTTCTGCTTTGACAGAGCTATTGCTGAACTTTTGCAGTCCCGGAGGCTGCTGAAACCAAGGCTGTGTTCTGCCTCTTCATTCTTGCCTTCCTGTGCTCCAGCGAGAAGTGAAGCTCTGGCACGGCATTCAGCTTTGCCGCCTCTCTGCACGGAAAGCACTAGACCGAACTAGTGTGCTTCGTGCATGCTCTCTCCTCGCTTTTATGGTCACTGCTCTGCTTTTTGCTTGGCAGCGTTCCAAGGGTCCACGGCATACCTCTTGCACAGCGAGAGGTGGCCGGCGAGGAATACTTGCTGGCTTAAGTCGTTCCATGCTCAAGGCATTCATCGGAGCAACACCATGGGGGAAAAGAGGGGGGAACATTGCAGGACAAATTTCTATGCTGGAACATGATTGTCTGCGAGACAGCTCTCCGCAGCGCTAGTATTTGGCCAGGCTGAAATCAGCGCCAATGGAAGCCAATCTGACAAGCGGACTACAACGAGCGCGGCGATATGGGGCCACTTGGCAGGTGGCCGAAGAAAGACGGCCGCCCCGCGAATGGGGTGCCAGAAGGCAAGTTTCAGCAGGGCGTTGCGGGCGAGCTTAATGTGTAGCCGCAGTTGTTCTAGGCGAGATTGTAGCCGAGAACCTTTCCGTCTCCATTCACGAGACAAGAAAAGCAGAACGCAATGGTCTAGAGGGTTGAGAAGAAAAGTGCTCGTAGCGAGCTCGTTGCGGCAGAAGCGAAAGCCAGGAGCAGCGTGCTCGCTGCGAGAAGTAGACGGCGCTTCGCCTCCTTGGGAAGGCAATGGCGTCTGGGCACGAACGGCAGCCAGCGAAGCTTCAGAACAGCAGGCTGTTCTGCTCAGCGTACGAGCCTGAAGTGAGTGGCAAGGGCTAAGGGGTCAGTTCCAAGGCATCTAGCTTTCCTGCTAGCAATGCCATTTCTACCCTGCTGTGGAAAACATTGTCCTCTGCCCTTCTCCTCCGAGAGGCAGAGAGCACTTCGGCAGACGCAGTGCAGAGGGAAAGGACACATTATCCGAGGGAGCGTGACGCCGCTTAGGCGGGCAAAGCAGAAAGGTGCCGCCCGGCACTGGCTTTGACTCCCTGAGCTTCCTTGCTAGGACAGCAGCTGCCGAAAGCTGGCAACTAGGCTGCCAGAGTGCAGAATGTAGGTGGTCTGGCACGCCTGCTTGCCGAAAGCCAGGATCAGCGAGACAGCGTGCTAGGCTCTGTTTCACAGCACCCTGGAGAACACGCCCTTGAAGAATGCCGTCTCTGTTCCGCAAAAGCTCTGCCACAGTGAAGGTGGAAGAAGCAGCCTGTGGCCACGGGCAGAGCTGGTCAACAGCTGCGCCTAACTTTCCCAAGCTGCGAGAGCATTCTCAGCCGAGTTCTGCTTTGACAGAGCTAGTGCTGAACTTTTGCAGCCCCGGAGGCTGCTGAAACCAAGGCTGTGTTCTGCCTCTTCATTCTTGCCTTCCTGTGCTCCAGCGAGAAGTGAAGCTCTGGCACGGCATTCAGCTTTGCCGCCTCTCTGCACGGAAAGCACTAGACCGAACTAGTGTGCTTCGTGCATGCTCTCTCCTCGCTTTTATGGTCACTGCTCTGCTTTTTGCTTGGCAGCGTTCCAAGGGTCCACGGCATACCTCTTGCACAGCGAGAGGTGGCCGGCGAGGAATACTTGCTGGCTTAAGTCGTTCCATGCTCAAGGCATTCATCGGAGCAACACCATGGGGGAAAAGAGGGGGGAACATTGCAGGACAAATTTCTATGCTGGAACATGATTGTCTGCGAGACAGCTCTCCGCAGCGCTAGTATTTGGCCAGGCTGAAATCAGCGCCAATGGAAGCCAATCTGACAAGCGGACTACAACGAGCGCGGCGATATGGGGCCACTTGGCAGGTGGCCGAAGAAAGACGGCCGCCCCGCGAATGTGGTGCCAGAAGGCAAGTTTCAGCAGGGCGTTGCGGGCGAGCTTAATGTGTAGCCGCAGTTGTTCTAGGCGAGATTGTAGCCGAGAACCTTTCCGTCTCCATTCACGAGACAAGAAAAGCAGAACGCAATGGTCTAGAGGGTTGAGAAGAAAAGTGCTCGTAGCGAGCTCGTTGCGGCAGAAGCGAAAGCCAGGAGCAGCGTGCTCGCTGCGAGAAGTAGACGGCGCTTCGCCTCCTTGGGAAGGAAATGGCGTCTGGGCACGAACGGCAGCCAGCGAAGCTTCAGAACAGCAGGCTGTTCTGCTCAGCGTACGAGCCTGAAGTGAGTGGCAAGGGCTAAGGGGTCAGTTCCAAGGCATCTAGCTTTCCTGCTAGCAATGCCATTTCTACCCTGCTGTGGAAAACATTGTCCTCTGCCCTTCTGCTCCGAGAGGCAGAGAGCACCTCGGCAGACGCAGTGCAGAGGGAAAGGACACAGTATCCGAGGGAGCGTGACGCCGCTTAGGCGGGCAAAGCAGAAAGGTGCCGCCCGGCACTGGCTTTGACTCCCTGAGCTTCCTTGCTAGGACAGCAGCTGCCGAAAGCTGGCAACTAGGCTGCCAGAGTGCAGAATGTAGGTGGTCTGGCACGCCTGCTTGCCGAAAGCCAGGATCAGCGAGACAGCGTGCTAGGCTCTGTTTCACAGCACCTTGGAGAACACGCCCTTGAAGAATGCCGTCTCTGTTCCGCAAAAGCTCTGCCACAGTGAAGCTGGAAGAAGCAGCCTGTGGCCACGGGCAGAGCTGGTCAACAGCTGCGCCTAACTTTCCCAAGCTGCGAGAGCATTCTCAGCCGAGTTCTGCTTTGACAGAGCTAGTGCTGAACTTTTGCAGCCCCGGAGGCTGCTGAAACCAAGGCTGTGTTCTGCCTCTTCATTCTTGCCTTCCTGTGCTCCAGCGAGAAGTGAAGCTCTGGCACGGCATTCAGCTTTGCCGCCTCTCTGCACGGAAAGCACTAGACCGAACTAGTGTGCTTCGTGCATGCTCTCTCCTCGCTTTTATGGTCACTGCTCTGCTTTTTGCTTGGCAGCGTTCCAAGGGTCCACGGCATACCTCTTGCAGAGCGAGAGGTGGCCGGCGAGGAATACTTGCTGGCTTAAGTCGTTCCATGCTCAAGGCATTCATCGGAGCAACACCATGGGGGAAAAGAGGGGGGAACATTGCAGGACAAATTTCTATGCTGGAACATGATTGTCTGCGAGACAGCTCTCCGCAGCGCTAGTATTTGGCCAGGCTGAAATCAGCGCCACGGGAAGCCAATCTGACAAGCGGAGTGCAACGAGCGCGGCGATATGGGGCCACTTGGCAGGTGGCCGAAGAAAGACGGCTGCCCCGCGAATGGGGTGCCAGAAGGCAAGTTTCAGCAGGGCGTTCCGGGCGAGCTTAATGTGTAGCCGCAGTTGTTCTAGGCGAGATTGTAGCCGAGAAGCTTTCCGTCTCCATTCACGAGACAAGAAAAGCAGAACGCAATGGTCTAGAGGGTTGAGAAGAAAAGTGCTCGTAGCGAGCTCGTTGCGGCAGAAGCGAAAGCCAGGAGCAGCGTGCTCGCTGCGAGAAGTAGACGGCGCTTCGCCTCCTTGGGAAGGAAATGGCGTCTGGGCACGAACGGCAGCCAGCGAAGCTTCAGAACAGCAGGCTGTTCTGCTCAGCGTACGAGCCTGAAGTGAGTGGCAAGGGCTAAGGGGTCAGTCCCAAGGCATCTAGCTTTCCTGCTAGCAATGCCATTTCTACCCTGCTGTGGAAAACATTGTCCTTTGCCCTTCTGCTCCGAGAGGCAGAGAGCACCTCGGCAGACGCAGTGCAGAGGGAAAGGACACAGTATCCGAGGGAGCGTGACGCCACTTAGGCGGGCAAAGCAGAAAGGTGCCGCCCGGCACTGGCTTTGACTCCCTGAGCTTCCTTGCTAGGACAGCAGCTGCCGAAAGCTGGCAACTAGGCTGCCAGAGTGCAGAATGTCGGCGGTCTGGCACGCCTGCTTGCCGAAAGCCAGGATCAGCGAGACAGCGTGCTAGGCTCTGTTTCACAGCACCTTGGAGAACACGGCCTTGAAGAATGCCGTCTCTGTTCCGCAAAAGCTCTGCCACAGTGAAGCTGGAAGAAGCAGCCTGTGGCCACGGGCAGAGCTGGTCAACAGCTGCGCCTAACTTTCCCAAGCTGCGAGAGCATTCTCAGCCGAGTTCTGCTTTGACAGAGCTAGTGCTGAACTTTTGCAGCCCCGGAGGCTGCTGAAACCAAGGCTGTGTTCTGCCTCTTCATTCTTGCCTTCCTGTGCTCCAGCGAGAAGTGAAGCTCTGGCACGGCATTCAGCTTTGCCGCCTCTCTGCACGGAAAGCACTAGACCGAACTAGTGTGCTTCGTGCATGCTCTCTCCTCGCTTTTATGGTCACTGCTCTGCTTTTTGCTTGGCAGCGTTCCAAGGGTCCACGGCATACCTCTTGCACAGCGAGAGGTGGCCGGCGAGGAATACTTGCTGGCTTAAGTCGTTCCATGCTCAAGGCATTCATCGGAGCAACACCATGGGGGAAAAGAGGGGGGAACATTGCAGGACAAATTTCTATGCTGGAACATGATTGTCTGCGAGACAGCTCTCCGCAGCGCTAGTATTTGGCCAGGCTGAAATCAGCGCCAATGGAAGCCAATCTGACAAGCGGACTACAACGAGCGCGGCGATATGGGGCCACTTGGCAGGTGGCCGAAGAAAGACGGCCGCCCCGCGAATGGGGTGCCAGAAGGCAAGTTTCAGCAGGGCGTTGCGGGCGAGCTTAATGTGTAGCCGCAGTTGTTCTAGGCGAGATTGTAGCCGAGAAGCTTTCCGTCTCCATTCACGAGACAAGAAAAGCAGAACGCAATGGTCTAGAGGGTTGAGAAGAAAAGTGCTCGTAGCGAGCTCGTTGCGGCAGAAGCGAAAGCCAGGAGCAGCGTGCTCGCTGCGAGAAGTAGACGGCGCTTCGCCTCCTTGGGAAGGAAATCGCGTCTGGGCACGAACGGCAGCCAGCGAAGCTTCAGAACAGCAGGCTGTTCTGCTCAGCGTACGAGCCTGAAGTGAGTGGCAAGGGCTAAGGGGTCAGTTCCAAGGCATCTAGCTTTCCTGCTAGCAATGCCATTTCTACCCTGCTGTGGAAAACATTGTCCTCTGCCCTTCTGCTCCGAGAGGCAGAGAGCACCTCGGCAGACGCAGTGCAGAGGGAAAGGACACAGTATCCGAGGGAGCGTGACGCCGCTTAGGCGGGCAAAGCAGAAAGGTGCCGCCCGGCACTGGCTTTGACTCCCTGAGCTTCCTTGCTAGGACAGCAGCTGCCGAAAGCTGGCAACTAGGCTGTCAGAGTGCAGAATGTAGGTGGTCTGGCACGCCTGCTTGCCGAAAGCCAGGATCAGCGAGACAGCGTGCTAGGCTCTGTTTCACAGCACCTTGGAGAACACGCCCTTGAAGAATGCCGTCTCTGTTCCGCAAAAGCTCTGCCACAGTGAAGCTGGAAGAAGCAGCCTGTGGCCACGGGCAGAGCTGGTCAACAGCTGCGCCTAACTTTCCCAAGCTGCGAGAGCATTCTCAGCCGAGTTCTGCTTTGACAGAGCTAGTGCTGAACTTTTGCAGTCCCGGAGGCTGCTGAAACCAAGGCTGTGTTCTGCCTCTTCATTCTTGCCTTCCTGTGCTCCAGCGAGAAGTGAAGCTCTGGAACGGCATTCAGCTTTGCCGCCTCTCTGCACGGAAAGCACTAGACCGAACTAGTGTGCTTCGTGCATGCTCTCTCCTCGCTTTTATGGTCACTGCTCTGCTTTTTGCTTGGCAGCGTTCCAAGGGTCCACGGCATACCTCTTGCACAGCGAGAGGTGGCCGGCGAGGAATACTTGCTGGCTTAAGTCGTTCCATGCTCAAGGCATTCATCGGAGCAACACCATGGGGGAAAAGAGGGGGGAACATTGCAGGACAAATTTCTATGCTGGAACATGATTGTCTGCGAGACAGCTCTCCGCAGCGCTAGTATTTGGCCAGGCTGAAATCAGCGCCACGGGAAGCCAATCTGACAAGCGGAGTGCAACGAGCGCGGCGATATGGGGCCACTTGGCAGGTGGCCGAAGAAAGACGGCTGCCCCGCGAATGGGGTGCCAGAAGGCAAGTTTCAGCAGGGCGTTCCGGGCGAGCTTAATGTGTAGCCGCAGTTGTTCTAGGCGAGATTGTAGCCGAGAAGCTTTCCGTCTCCATTCACGAGACAAGAAAAGCAGAACGCAATGGTCTAGAGGGTTGAGAAGAAAAGTGCTCGTAGCGAGCTCGTTGCGGCAGAAGCGAAAGCCAGGAGCAGCGTGCTCGCTGCGAGAAGTAGACGGCGCTTCGCCTCCTTGGGAAGGAAATCGCGTCTGGGCACGAACGGCAGCCAGCGAAGCTTCAGAACAGCAGGCTGTTCTGCTCAGCGTACGAGCCTGAAGTGAGTGGCAAGGGCTAAGGGGACAGTCCCAAGGCATCTAGCTTTCCTGCTAGCAATGCCATTTCTACCCTGCTGTGGAAAACATTGTCCTTTGCCCTTCTGCTCCGAGAGGCAGAGAGCACCTCGGCAGACGCAGTGCAGAGGGAAAGGACACAGTATCCGAGGGAGCGTGACGCCACTTAGGCGGGCAAAGCAGAAAGGTGCCGCCCGGCACTGGCTTTGACTCCCTGAGCTTCCTTGCTAGGACAGCAGCTGCCGAAAGCTGGCAACTAGGCTGCCAGAGTGCAGAATGTAGGCGGTCTGGCACGCCTGCTTGCCGAAAGCCAGGATCAGCGAGACAGCGTGCTAGGCTCTGTTTCACAGCACCTTGGAGAACACGCCCTTGAAGAATGCCGTCTCTGTTCCGCAAAAGCTCTGCCACAGTGAAGCTGGAAGAAGCAGCCTGTGGCCACGGGCAGAGCTGGTCAACAGCTGCGCCTAACTTTCCCAAGCTGCGAGAGCATTCTCAGCCGAGTTCTGCTTTGACAGAGCTAGTGCTGAACTTTTGCAGCCCCGGAGGCTGCTGAAACCAAGGCTGTGTTCTGCCTCTTCATTCTTGCCTTCCTGTGCTCCAGCGAGAAGTGAAGCTCTGGCACGGCATTCAGCTTTGCCGCCTCTCTGCACGGAAAGCACTAGACCGAACTAGTGTGCTTCGTGCATGCTCTCTCCTCGCTTTTATGGTCACTGCTCTGCTTTTTGCTTGGCAGCGTTCCAAGGGTCCACGGCATACCTCTTGCACAGCGAGAGGTGGCCGGCGAGGAATACTTGCTGGCTTAAGTCGTTCCATGCTCAAGGCATTCATCGGAGCAACACCATGGGGGAAAAGAGGGGGGAACATTGCAGGACAAATTTCTATGCTGGAACATGATTGTCTGCGAGACAGCTCTCCGCAGCGCTAGTATTTGGCCAGGCTGAAATCAGCGCCAATGGAAGCCAATCTGACAAGCGGACTACAACGAGCGCGGCGATATGGGGCCACTTGGCAGGTGGCCGAAGAAAGACGGCCGCCCCGCGAATGTGGTGCCAGAAGGCAAGTTTCAGCAGGGCGTTGCGGGCGAGCTTAATGTGTAGCCGCAGTTGTTCTAGGCGAGATTGTAGCCGAGAACCTTTCCGTCTCCATTCACGAGACAAGAAAAGCAGAACGCAATGGTCTAGAGGGTTGAGAAGAAAAGTGCTCGTAGCGAGCTCGTTGCGGCAGAAGCGAAAGCCAGGAGCAGCGTGCTCGCTGCGAGAAGTAGACGGCGCTTCGCCTCCTTGGGAAGGAAATGGCGTCTGGGCACGAACGGCAGCCAGCGAAGCTTCAGAACAGCAGGCTGTTCTGCTCAGCGTACGAGCCTGAAGTGAGTGGCAAGGGCTAAGGGGTCAGTTCCAAGGCATCTAGCTTTCCTGCTAGCAATGCCATTTCTACCCTGCTGTGGAAAACATTGTCCTCTGCCCTTCTGCTCCGAGAGGCAGAGAGCACCTCGGCAGACGCAGTGCAGAGGGAAAGGACACAGTATCCGAGGGAGCGTGACGCCGCTTAGGCGGGCAAAGCAGAAAGGTGCCGCCCGGCACTGGCTTTGACTCCCTGAGCTTCCTTGCTAGGACAGCAGCTGCCGAAAGCTGGCAACTAGGCTGTCAGAGTGCAGAATGTAGGTGGTCTGGCACGCCTGCTTGCCGAAAGCCAGGATCAGCGAGACAGCGTGCTAGGCTCTGTTTCACAGCACCTTGGAGAACACGCCCTTGAAGAATGCCGTCTCTGTTCCGCAAAAGCTCTGCCACAGTGAAGCTGGAAGAAGCAGCCTGTGGCCACGGGCAGAGCTGGTCAACAGCTGCGCCTAACTTTCCCAAGCTGCGAGAGCATTCTCAGCCGAGTTCTGCTTTGACAGAGCTAGTGCTGAACTTTTGCAGCCCCGGAGGCTGCTGAAACCAAGGCTGTGTTCTGCCTCTTCATTCTTGCCTTCCTGTGCTCCAGCGAGAAGTGAAGCTCTGGCACGGCATTCAGCTTTGCCGCCTCTCTGCACGGAAAGCACTAGACCGAACTAGTGTGCTTCGTGCATGCTCTCTCCTCGCTTTTATGGTCACTGCTCTGCTTTTTGCTTGGCAGCGTTCCAAGGGTCCACGGCATACCTCTTGCAGAGCGAGAGGTGGCCGGCGAGGAATACTTGCTGGCTTAAGTCGTTCCATGCTCAAGGCATTCATCGGAGCAACACCATGGGGGAAAAGAGGGGGGAACATTGCAGGACAAATTTCTATGCTGGAACATGATTGTCTGCGAGACAGCTCTCCGCAGCGCTAGTATTTGGCCAGGCTGAAATCAGCGCCACGGGAAGCCAATCTGACAAGCGGAGTGCAACGAGCGCGGCGATATGGGGCCACTTGGCAGGTGGCCGAAGAAAGACGGCTGCCCCGCGAATGGGGTGCCAGAAGGCAAGTTTCAGCAGGGCGTTCCGGGCGAGCTTAATGTGTAGCCGCAGTTGTTCTAGGCGAGATTGTAGCCGAGAAGCTTTCCGTCTCCATTCACGAGACAAGAAAAGCAGAACGCAATGGTCTAGAGGGTTGAGAAGAAAAGTGCTCGTAGCGAGCTCGTTGCGGCAGAAGCGAAAGCCAGGAGCAGCGTGCTCGCTGCGAGAAGTAGACGGCGCTTCGCCTCCTTGGGAAGGAAATGGCGTCTGGGCACGAACGGCAGCCAGCGAAGCTTCAGAACAGCAGGCTGTTCTGCTCAGCGTACGAGCCTGAAGTGAGTGGCAAGGGCTAAGGGGTCAGTCCCAAGGCATCTAGCTTTCCTGCTAGCAATGCCATTTCTACCCTGCTGTGGAAAACATTGTCCTTTGCCCTTCTGCTCCGAGAGGCAGAGAGCACCTCGGCAGACGCAGTGCAGAGGGAAAGGACACAGTATCCGAGGGAGCGTGACGCCACTTAGGCGGGCAAAGCAGAAAGGTGCCGCCCGGCACTGGCTTTGACTCCCTGAGCTTCCTTGCTAGGACAGCAGCTGCCGAAAGCTGGCAACTAGGCTGCCAGAGTGCAGAATGTCGGCGGTCTGGCACGCCTGCTTGCCGAAAGCCAGGATCAGCGAGACAGCGTGCTAGGCTCTGTTTCACAGCACCTTGGAGAACACGCCCTTGAAGAATGCCGTCTCTGTTCCGCAAAAGCTCTGCCACAGTGAAGGTGGAAGAAGCAGCCTGTGGCCACGGGCAGAGCTGGTCAACAGCTGCGCCTAACTTTCCCAAGCTGCGAGAGCATTCTCAGCCGAGTTCTGCTTTGACAGAGCTATTGCTGAACTTTTGCAGCCCCGGAGGCTGCTGAAACCAAGGCTGTGTTCTGCCTCTTCATTCTTGCCTTCCTGTGCTCCAGCGAGAAGTGAAGCTCTGGCACGGCATTCAGCTTTGCCGCCTCTCTGCACGGAAAGCACTAGACCGAACTAGTGTGCTTCGTGCATGCTCTCTCCTCGCTTTTATGGTCACTGCTCTGCTTTTTGCTTGGCAGCGTTCCAAGGGTCCACGGCATACCTCTTGCAGAGCGAGAGGTGGCCGGCGAGGAATACTTGCTGGCTTAAGTCGTTCCATGCTCAAGGCATTCATCGGAGCAACACCATGGGGGAAAAGAGGGGGGAACATTGCAGGACAAATTTCTATGCTGGAACATGATTGTCTGCGAGACAGCTCTCCGCAGCGCTAGTATTTGGCCAGGCTGAAATCAGCGCCAATGGAAGCCAATCTGACAAGCGGAGTACAACGAGCGCGGCGATATGGGGCCACTTGGCAGGTGGCCGAAGAAAGACGGCCGCCCCGCGAATGGGGTGCCAGAAGGCAAGTTTCAGCAGGGCGTTGCGGGCGAGCTTAATGTGTAGCCGCAGTTGTTCTAGGCGAGATTGTAGCCGAGAAGCTTTCCGTCTCCATTCACGAGACAAGAAAAGCAGAACGCAATGGTCTAGAGGGTTGAGAAGAAAAGTGCTCGTAGCGAGCTCGTTGCGGCAGAAGCGAAAGCCAGGAGCAGCGTGCTCGCTGCGAGAAGTAGACGGCGCTTCGCCTCCTTGGGAAGGAAATCGCGTCTGGGCACGAACGGCAGCCAGCGAAGCTTCAGAACAGCAGGCTGTTCTGCTCAGCGTACGAGCCTGAAGTGAGTGGCAAGGGCTAAGGGGTCAGTTCCAAGGCATCTAGCTTTCCTGCTAGCAATGCCATTTCTACCCTGCTGTGGAAAACATTGTCCTCTGCCCTTCTCCTCCGAGAGGCAGAGAGCACTTCGGCAGACGCAGTGCAGAGGGAAAGGACACATTATCCGAGGGAGCGTGACGCCGCTTAGGCGGGCAAAGCAGAAAGGTGCCGCCCGGCACTGGCTTTGACTCCCTGAGCTTCCTTGCTAGGACAGCAGCTGCCGAAAGCTGGCAACTAGGCTGCCAGAGTGCAGAATGTCGGCGGTCTGGCACGCCTGCTTGCCGAAAGCCAGGATCAGCGAGATAGCGTGCTAGGCTCTGTTTCACAGCACCCTGGAGAACACGCCCTTGAAGAATGCCGTCTCTGTTCCGCAAAAGCTCTGCCACAGTGAAGGTGGAAGAAGCAGCCTGTGGCCACGGGCAGAGCTGGTCAACAGCTGCGCCTAACTTTCCCAAGCTGCGAGAGCATTCTCAGCCGAGTTCTGCTTTGACAGAGCTATTGCTGAACTTTTGCAGCCCCGGAGGCTGCTGAAACCAAGGCTGTGTTCTGCCTCTTCATTCTTGCCTTCCTGTGCTCCAGCGAGAAGTGAAGCTCTGGCACGGCATTCAGCTTTGCCGCCTCTCTGCACGGAAAGCACTAGACCGAACTAGTGTGCTTCGTGCATGCTCTCTCCTCGCTTTTATGGTCACTGCTCTGCTTTTTGCTTGGCAGCGTTCCAAGGGTCCACGGCATACCTCTTGCACAGCGAGAGGTGGCCGGCGAGGAATACTTGCTGGCTTAAGTCGTTCCATGCTCAAGGCATTCATCGGAGCAACACCATGGGGGAAAAGAGGGGGGAATATTGCAGGACAAATTTCTATGCTGGAACATGATTGTCTGCGAGACAGCTCTCCGCAGCGCTAGTATTTGGCCAGGCTGAAATCAGCGCCAATGGAAGCCAATCTGACAAGCGGACTACAACGAGCGCGGCGATATGGGGCCACTTGGCAGGTGGCCGAAGAAAGACGGCCGCCCCGCGAATGTGGTGCCAGAAGGCAAGTTTCAGCAGGGCGTTGCGGGCGAGCTTAATGTGTAGCCGCAGTTGTTCTAGGCGAGATTGTAGCCGAGAAGCTTTCCGTCTCCATTCACGAGACAAGAAAAGCAGAACGCAATGGTCTAGAGGGTTGAGAAGAAAAGTGCTCGTAGCGAGCTCGTTGCGGCAGAAGCGAAAGCCAGGAGCAGCGTGCTCGCTGCGAGAAGTAGACGGCGCTTCGCCTCCTTGGGAAGGAAATGGCGTCTGGGCACGAACGGCAGCCAGCGAAGCTTCAGAACAGCAGGCTGTTCTGCTCAGCGTACGAGCCTGAAGTGAGTGGCAAGGGCTAAGGGGACAGTCCCAAGGCATCTAGCTTTCCTGCTAGCAATGCCATTTCTACCCTGCTGTGGAAAACATTGTCCTCTGCCCTTCTGCTCCGAGAGGCAGAGAGCACCTCGGCAGACGCAGTGCAGAGGGAAAGGACACAGTATCCGAGGGAGCGTGACGCCGCTTAGGCGGGCAAAGCAGAAAGGTGCCGCCCGGCACTGGCTTTGACTCCCTGAGCTTCCTTGCTAGGACAGCAGCTGCCGAAAGCTGGCAACTAGGCTGTCAGAGTGCAGAATGTAGGTGGTCTGGCACGCCTGCTTGCCGAAAGCCAGGATCAGCGAGACAGCGTGCTAGGCTCTGTTTCACAGCACCTTGGAGAACACGCCCTTGAAGAATGCCGTCTCTGTTCCGCAAAAGCTCTGCCACAGTGAAGCTGGAAGAAGCAGCCTGTGGCCACGGGCAGAGCTGGTCAACAGCTGCGCCTAACTTTCCCAAGCTGCGAGAGCATTCTCAGCCGAGTTCTGCTTTGACAGAGCTAGTGCTGAACTTTTGCAGTCCCGGAGGCTGCTGAAACCAAGGCTGTGTTCTGCCTCTTCATTCTTGCCTTCCTGTGCTCCAGCGAGAAGTGAAGCTCTGGAACGGCATTCAGCTTTGCCGCCTCTCTGCACGGAAAGCACTAGACCGAACTAGTGTGCTTCGTGCATGCTCTCTCCTCGCTTTTATGGTCACTGCTCTGCTTTTTGCTTGGCAGCGTTCCAAGGGTCCACGGCATACCTCTTGCACAGCGAGAGGTGGCCGGCGAGGAATACTTGCTGGCTTAAGTCGTTCCATGCTCAAGGCATTCATCGGAGCAACACCATGGGGGAAAAGAGGGGGGAACATTGCAGGACAAATTTCTATGCTGGAACATGATTGTCTGCGAGACAGCTCTCCGCAGCGCTAGTATTTGGCCAGGCTGAAATCAGCGCCACGGGAAGCCAATCTGACAAGCGGAGTGCAACGAGCGCGGCGATATGGGGCCACTTGGCAGGTGGCCGAAGAAAGACGGCTGCCCCGCGAATGGGGTGCCAGAAGGCAAGTTTCAGCAGGGCGTTCCGGGCGAGCTTAATGTGTAGCCGCAGTTGTTCTAGGCGAGATTGTAGCCGAGAAGCTTTCCGTCTCCATTCACGAGACAAGAAAAGCAGAACGCAATGGTCTAGAGGGTTGAGAAGAAAAGTGCTCGTAGCGAGCTCGTTGCGGCAGAAGCGAAAGCCAGGAGCAGCGTGCTCGCTGCGAGAAGTAGACGGCGCTTCGCCTCCTTGGGAAGGAAATCGCGTCTGGGCACGAACGGCAGCCAGCGAAGCTTCAGAACAGCAGGCTGTTCTGCTCAGCGTACGAGCCTGAAGTGAGTGGCAAGGGCTAAGGGGACAGTCCCAAGGCATCTAGCTTTCCTGCTAGCAATGCCATTTCTACCCTGCTGTGGAAAACATTGTCCTTTGCCCTTCTGCTCCGAGAGGCAGAGAGCACCTCGGCAGACGCAGTGCAGAGGGAAAGGACACAGTATCCGAGGGAGCGTGACGCCACTTAGGCGGGCAAAGCAGAAAGGTGCCGCCCGGCACTGGCTTTGACTCCCTGAGCTTCCTTGCTAGGACAGCAGCTGCCGAAAGCTGGCAACTAGGCTGCCAGAGTGCAGAATGTAGGCGGTCTGGCACGCCTGCTTGCCGAAAGCCAGGATCAGCGAGACAGCGTGCTAGGCTCTGTTTCACAGCACCTTGGAGAACACGCCCTTGAAGAATGCCGTCTCTGTTCCGCAAAAGCTCTGCCACAGTGAAGCTGGAAGAAGCAGCCTGTGGCCACGGGCAGAGCTGGTCAACAGCTGCGCCTAACTTTCCCAAGCTGCGAGAGCATTCTCAGCCGAGTTCTGCTTTGACAGAGCTATTGCTGAACTTTTGCAGCCCCGGAGGCTGCTGAAACCAAGGCTGTGTTCTGCCTCTTCATTCTTGCCTTCCTGTGCTCCAGCGAGAAGTGAAGCTCTGGCACGGCATTCAGCTTTGCCGCCTCTCTGCACGGAAAGCACTAGACCGAACTAGTGTGCTTCGTGCATGCTCTCTCCTCGCTTTTATGGTCACTGCTCTGCTTTTTGCTTGGCAGCGTTCCAAGGGTCCACGGCATACCTCTTGCACAGCGAGAGGTGGCCGGCGAGGAATACTTGCTGGCTTAAGTCGTTCCATGCTCAAGGCATTCATCGGAGCAACACCATGGGGGAAAAGAGGGGGGAACATTGCAGGACAAATTTCTATGCTGGAACATGATTGTCTGCGAGACAGCTCTCCGCAGCGCTAGTATTTGGCCAGGCTGAAATCAGCGCCAATGGAAGCCAATCTGACAAGCGGAGTACAACGAGCGCGGCGATATGGGGCCACTTGGCAGGTGGCCGAAGAAAGACGGCCGCCCCGCGAATGTGGTGCCAGAAGGCAAGTTTCAGCAGGGCGTTGCGGGCGAGCTTAATGTGTAGCCGCAGTTGTTCTAGGCGAGATTGTAGCCGAGAAGCTTTCCGTCTCCATTCACGAGACAAGAAAAGCAGAACGCAATGGTCTAGAGGGTTGAGAAGAAAAGTGCTCGTAGCGAGCTCGTTGCGGCAGAAGCGAAAGCCAGGAGCAGCGTGCTCGCTGCGAGAAGTAGACGGCGCTTCGCCTCCTTGGGAAGGAAATCGCGTCTGGGCACGAACGGCAGCCAGCGAAGCTTCAGAACAGCAGGCTGTTCTGCTCAGCGTACGAGCCTGAAGTGAGTGGCAAGGGCTAAGGGGTCAGTTCCAAGGCATCTAGCTTTCCTGCTAGCAATGCCATTTCTACCCTGCTGTGGAAAACATTGTCCTCTGCCCTTCTGCTCCGAGAGGCAGAGAGCACCTCGGCAGACGCAGTGCAGAGGGAAAGGACACAGTATCCGAGGGAGCGTGACGCCACTTAGGCGGGCAAAGCAGAAAGGTGCCGCCCGGCACTGGCTTTGACTCCCTGAGCTTCCTTGCTAGGACAGCAGCTGCCGAAAGCTGGCAACTAGGCTGCCAGAGTGCAGAATGTAGGTGGTCTGGCACGCCTGCTTGCCGAAAGCCAGGATCAGCGAGACAGCGTGCTAGGCTCTGTTTCACAGCACCTTGGAGAACACGCCCTTGAAGAATGCCGTCTCTGTTCCGCAAAAGCTCTGCCACAGTGAAGCTGGAAGAAGCAGCCTGTGGCCACGGGCAGAGCTGGTCAACAGCTGCGCCTAACTTTCCCAAGCTGCGAGAGCATTCTCAGCCGAGTTCTGCTTTGACAGAGCTAGTGCTGAACTTTTGCAGTCCCGGAGGCTGCTGAAACCAAGGCTGTGTTCTGCCTCTTCATTCTTGCCTTCCTGTGCTCCAGCGAGAAGTGAAGCTCTGGCACGGCATTCAGCTTTGCCGCCTCTCTGCACGGAAAGCACTAGACAGAACTAGTGTGCTTCGTGCATGCTCTCTCCTCGCTTTTATGGTCACTGCTCTGCTTTTTGCTTGGCAGCGTTCAAAGGGTCCACGGCATACCTCTTGCAGAGCGAGAGGTGGCCGGCGAGGAATACTTGCTGGCTTAAGTCGTTCCATGCTCAAGGCATTCATCGGAGCAACACCATGGGGGAAAAGAGGGGGGAATATTGCAGGACAAATTTCTATGCTGGAACATGATTGTCTGCGAGACAGCTCTCCGCAGCGCTAGTATTTGGCCAGGCTGAAATCAGCGCCACGGGAAGCCAATCTGACAAGCGGAGTGCAACGAGCGCGGCGATATGGGGCCACTTGGCAGGTGGCCGAAGAAAGACGGCTGCCCCGCGAATGGGGTGCCAGAAGGCAAGTTTCAGCAGGGCGTTCCGGGCGAGCTTAATGTGTAGCCGCAGTTGTTCTAGGCGAGATTGTAGCCGAGAAGCTTTCCGTCTCCATTCACGAGACAAGAAAAGCAGAACGCAATGGTCTAGAGGGTTGAGAAGAAAAGTGCTCGTAGCGAGCTCGTTGCGGCAGAAGCGAAAGCCAGGAGCAGCGTGCTCGCTGCGAGAAGTAGACGGCGCTTCGCCTCCTTGGGAAGGAAATGGCGTCTGGGCACGAACGGCAGCCAGCGAAGCTTCAGAACAGCAGGCTGTTCTGCTCAGCGTACGAGCCTGAAGTGAGTGGCAAGGGCTAAGGGGTCAGTTCCAAGGCATCTAGCTTTCCTGCTAGCAATGCCATTTCTACCCTGCTGTGGAAAACATTGTCCTCTGCCCTTCTGCTCCGAGAGGCAGAGAGCACCTCGGCAGACGCAGTGCAGAGGGAAAGGACACAGTATCCGAGGGAGCGTGACGCCGCTTAGGCGGGCAAAGCAGAAAGGTGCCGCCCGGCACTGGCTTTGACTCCCTGAGCTTCCTTGCTAGGACAGCAGCTGCCGAAAGCTGGCAACTAGGCTGCCAGAGTGCAGAATGTAGGTGGTCTGGCACGCCTGCTTGCCGAAAGCCAGGATCAGCGAGACAGCGTGCTAGGCTCTGTTTCACAGCACCTTGGAGAACACGCCCTTGAAGAATGCCGTCTCTGTTCCGCAAAAGCTCTGCCACAGTGAAGCTGGAAGAAGCAGCCTGTGGCCACGGGCAGAGCTGGTCAACAGCTGCGCCTAACTTTCCCAAGCTGCGAGAGCATTCTCAGCCGAGTTCTGCTTTGACAGAGCTAGTGCTGAACTTTTGCAGTCCCGGAGGCTGCTGAAACCAAGGCTGTGTTCTGCCTCTTCATTCTTGCCTTCCTGTGCTCCAGCGAGAAGTGAAGCTCTGGCACGGCATTCAGCTTTGCCGCCTCTCTGCACGGAAAGCACTAGACAGAACTAGTGTGCTTCGTGCATGCTCTCTCCTCGCTTTTATGGTCACTGCTCTGCTTTTTGCTTGGCAGCGTTCAAAGGGTCCACGGCATACCTCTTGCAGAGCGAGAGGTGGCCGGCGAGGAATACTTGCTGGCTTAAGTCGTTCCATGCTCAAGGCATTCATCGGAGCAACACCATGGGGGAAAAGAGGGGGGAATATTGCAGGACAAATTTCTATGCTGGAACATGATTGTCTGCGAGACAGCTCTCCGCAGCGCTAGTATTTGGCCAGGCTGAAATCAGCGCCACGGGAAGCCAATCTGACAAGCGGAGTGCAACGAGCGCGGCGATATGGGGCCACTTGGCAGGTGGCCGAAGAAAGACGGCTGCCCCGCGAATGGGGTGCCAGAAGGCAAGTTTCAGCAGGGCGTTGCGGGCGAGCTTAATGTGTAGCCGCAGTTGTTCTAGGCGAGATTGTAGCCGAGAAGCTTTCCGTCTCCATTCACGAGACAAGAAAAGCAGAACGCAATGGTCTAGAGGGTTGAGAAGAAAAGTGCTCGTAGCGAGCTCGTTGCGGCAGAAGCGAAAGCCAGGAGCAGCGTGCTCGCTGCGAGAAGTAGACGGCGCTTCGCCTCCTTGGGAAGGCAATGGCGTCTGGGCACGAACGGCAGCCAGCGAAGCTTCAGAACAGCAGGCTGTTCTGCTCAGCGTACGAGCCTGAAGTGAGTGGCAAGGGCTAAGGGGTCAGTTCCAAGGCATCTAGCTTTCCTGCTAGCAATGCCATTTCTACCCTGCTGTGGAAAACATTGTCCTCTGCCCTTCTGCTCCGAGAGGCAGAGAGCACCTCGGCAGACGCAGTGCAGAGGGAAAGGACACAGTATCCGAGGGAGCGTGACGCCGCTTAGGCGGGCAAAGCAGAAAGGTGCCGCCCGGCACTGGCTTTGACTCCCTGAGCTTCCTTGCTAGGACAGCAGCTGCCGAAAGCTGGCAACTAGGCTGCCAGAGTGCAGAATGTAGGTGGTCTGGCACGCCTGCTTGCCGAAAGCCAGGATCAGCGAGACAGCGTGCTAGGCTCTGTTTCACAGCACCTTGGAGAACACGCCCTTGAAGAATGCCGTCTCTGTTCCGCAAAAGCTCTGCCACAGTGAAGCTGGAAGAAGCAGCCTGTGGCCACGGGCAGAGCTGGTCAACAGCTGCGCCTAACTTTCCCAAGCTGCGAGAGCATTCTCAGCCGAGTTCTGCTTTGACAGAGCTAGTGCTGAACTTTTGCAGTCCCGGAGGCTGCTGAAACCAAGGCTGTGTTCTGCCTCTTCATTCTTGCCTTCCTGTGCTCCAGCGAGAAGTGAAGCTCTGGCACGGCATTCAGCTTTGCCGCCTCTCTGCACGGAAAGCACTAGACAGAACTAGTGTGCTTCGTGCATGCTCTCTCCTCGCTTTTATGGTCACTGCTCTGCTTTTTGCTTGGCAGCGTTCAAAGGGTCCACGGCATACCTCTTGCAGAGCGAGAGGTGGCCGGCGAGGAATACTTGCTGGCTTAAGTCGTTCCATGCTCAAGGCATTCATCGGAGCAACACCATGGGGGAAAAGAGGGGGGAATATTGCAGGACAAATTTCTATGCTGGAACATGATTGTCTGCGAGACAGCTCTCCGCAGCGCTAGTATTTGGCCAGGCTGAAATCAGCGCCACGGGAAGCCAATCTGACAAGCGGAGTGCAACGAGCGCGGCGATATGGGGCCACTTGGCAGGTGGCCGAAGAAAGACGGCTGCCCCGCGAATGGGGTGCCAGAAGGCAAGTTTCAGCAGGGCGTTGCGGGCGAGCTTAATGTGTAGCCGCAGTTGTTCTAGGCGAGATTGTAGCCGAGAAGCTTTCCGTCTCCATTCACGAGACAAGAAAAGCAGAACGCAATGGTCTAGAGGGTTGAGAAGAAAAGTGCTCGTAGCGAGCTCGTTGCGGCAGAAGCGAAAGCCAGGAGCAGCGTGCTCGCTGCGAGAAGTAGACGGCGCTTCGCCTCCTTGGGAAGGCAATGGCGTCTGGGCACGAACGGCAGCCAGCGAAGCTTCAGAACAGCAGGCTGTTCTGCTCAGCGTACGAGCCTGAAGTGAGTGGCAAGGGCTAAGGGGTCAGTTCCAAGGCATCTAGCTTTCCTGCTAGCAATGCCATTTCTACCCTGCTGTGGAAAACATTGTCCTCTGCCCTTCTCCTCCGAGAGGCAGAGAGCACTTCGGCAGACGCAGTGCAGAGGGAAAGGACACATTATCCGAGGGAGCGTGACGCCGCTTAGGCGGGCAAAGCAGAAAGGTGCCGCCCGGCACTGGCTTTGACTCCCTGAGCTTCCTTGCTAGGACAGCAGCTGCCGAAAGCTGGCAACTAGGCTGCCAGAGTGCAGAATGTAGGCGGTCTGGCACGCCTGCTTGCCGAAAGCCAGGATCAGCGAGACAGCGTGCTAGGCTCTGTTTCACAGCACCTTGGAGAACACGCCCTTGAAGAATGCCGTCTCTGTTCCGCAAAAGCTCTGCCACAGTGAAGGTGGAAGAAGCAGCCTGTGGCCACGGGCAGAGCTGGTCAACAGCTGCGCCTAACTTTCCCAAGCTGCGAGAGCATTCTCAGCCGAGTTCTGCTTTGACAGAGCTATTGCTGAACTTTTGCAGCCCCGGAGGCTGCTGAAACCAAGGCTGTGTTCTGCCTCTTCATTCTTGCCTTCCTGTGCTCCAGCGAGAAGTGAAGCTCTGGCACGGCATTCAGCTTTGCCGCCTCTCTGCACGGAAAGCACTAGACCGAACTAGTGTGCTTCGTGCATGCTCTCTCCTCGCTTTTATGGTCACTGCTCTGCTTTTTGCTTGGCAGCGTTCAAAGGGTCCACGGCATACCTCTTGCACAGCGAGAGGTGGCCGGCGAGGAATACTTGCTGGCTTAAGTCGTTCCATGCTCAAGGCATTCATCAGAGCAACACCATGCGGGAAAAGAGGGGGGAACATTGCAGGACAAATTTCTATGCTGGAACATGATTGTCTGCGAGACAGCTCTCCGCAGCGCTAGTATTTGGCCAGGCTGAAATCAGCGCCAATGGAAGCCAATCTGACAAGCGGACTACAACGAGCGCGGCGATATGGGGCCACTTGGCAGGTGGCCGAAGAAAGACGGCCGCCCCGCGAATGTGGTGCCAGAAGGCAAGTTTCAGCAGGGCGTTGCGGGCGAGCTTAATGTGTAGCCGCAGTTGTTCTAGGCGAGATTGTAGCCGAGAAGCTTTCCGTCTCCATTCACGAGACAAGAAAAGCAGAACGCAATGGTCTAGAGGGTTGAGAAGAAAAGTGCTCGTAGCGAGCTCGTTGCGGCAGAAGCGAAAGCCAGGAGCAGCGTGCTCGCTGCGAGAAGTAGACGGCGCTTCGCCTCCTTGGGAAGGAAATCGCGTCTGGGCACGAACGGCAGCCAGCGAAGCTTCAGAACAGCAGGCTGTTCTGCTCAGCGTACGAGCCTGAAGTGAGTGGCAAGGGCTAAGGGGTCAGTTCCAAGGCATCTAGCTTTCCTGCTAGCAATGCCATTTCTACCCTGCTGTGGAAAACATTGTCCTCTGCCCTTCTGCTCCGAGAGGCAGAGAGCACCTCGGCAGACGCAGTGCAGAGGGAAAGGACACAGTATCCGAGGGAGCGTGACGCCACTTAGGCGGGCAAAGCAGAAAGGTGCCGCCCGGCACTGGCTTTGACTCCCTGAGCTTCCTTGCTAGGACAGCAGCTGCCGAAAGCTGGCAACTAGGCTGCCAGAGTGCAGAATGTCGGCGGTCTGGCACGCCTGCTTGCCGAAAGCCAGGATCAGCGAGACAGCGTGCTAGGCTCTGTTTCACAGCACCTTGGAGAACACGCCCTTGAAGAATGCCGTCTCTGTTCCGCAAAAGCTCTGCCACAGTGAAGGTGGAAGAAGCAGCCTGTGGCCACGGGCAGAGCTGGTCAACAGCTGCGCCTAACTTTCCCAAGCTGCGAGAGCATTCTCAGCCGAGTTCTGCTTTGACAGAGCTAGTGCTGAACTTTTGCAGTCCCGGAGGCTGCTGAAACCAAGGCTGTGTTCTGCCTCTTCATTCTTGCCTTCCTGTGCTCCAGCGAGAAGTGAAGCTCTGGAACGGCATTCAGCTTTGCCGCCTCTCTGCACGGAAAGCACTAGACAGAACTAGTGTGCTTCGTGCATGCTCTCTCCTCGCTTTTATGGTCACTGCTCTGCTTTTTGCTTGGCAGCGTTCAAAGGGTCCACGGCATACCTCTTGCAGAGCGAGAGGTGGCCGGCGAGGAATACTTGCTGGCTTAAGTCGTTCCATGCTCAAGGCATTCATCGGAGCAACACCATGGGGGAAAAGAGGGGGGAATATTGCAGGACAAATTTCTATGCTGGAACATGATTGTCTGCGAGACAGCTCTCCGCAGCGCTAGTATTTGGCCAGGCTGAAATCAGCGCCACGGGAAGCCAATCTGACAAG
Organism: Cinclus cinclus; assembly: GCF_963662255.1. Lineage (NCBI taxonomy): Eukaryota > Metazoa > Chordata > Aves > Passeriformes > Cinclidae > Cinclus > Cinclus cinclus. The sequence goes on from NW_026912147.1 coordinate 206,914, forward strand.
CGGAGTGCAACGAGCGCGGCGATATGGGGCCACTTGGCAGGTGGCCGAAGAAAGACGGCTGCCCCGCGAATGGGGTGCCAGAAGGCAAGTTTCAGCAGGGCGTTGCGGGCGAGCTTAATGTGTAGCCGCAGTTGTTCTAGGCGAGATTGTAGCCGAGAAGCTTTCCGTCTCCATTCACGAGACAAGAAAAGCAGAACGCAATGGTCTAGAGGGTTGAGAAGAAAAGTGCTCGTAGCGAGCTCGTTGCGGCAGAAGCGAAAGCCAGGAGCAGCGTGCTCGCTGCGAGAAGTAGACGGCGCTTCGCCTCCTTGGGAAGGAAATGGCGTCTGGGCACGAACGGCAGCCAGCGAAGCTTCAGAACAGCAGGCTGTTCTGCTCAGCGTACGAGCCTGAAGTGAGTGGCAAGGGCTAAGGGGTCAGTTCCAAGGCATCTAGCTTTCCTGCTAGCAATGCCATTTCTACCCTGCTGTGGAAAACATTGTCCTCTGCCCTTCTGCTCCGAGAGGCAGAGAGCACCTCGGCAGACGCAGTGCAGAGGGAAAGGACACAGTATCCGAGGGAGCGTGACGCCGCTTAGGCGGGCAAAGCAGAAAGGTGCCGCCCGGCACTGGCTTTGACTCCCTGAGCTTCCTTGCTAGGACAGCAGCTGCCGAAAGCTGGCAACTAGGCTGCCAGAGTGCAGAATGTAGGTGGTCTGGCACGCCTGCTTGCCGAAAGCCAGGATCAGCGAGACAGCGTGCTAGGCTCTGTTTCACAGCACCTTGGAGAACACGCCCTTGAAGAATGCCGTCTCTGTTCCGCAAAAGCTCTGCCACAGTGAAGCTGGAAGAAGCAGCCTGTGGCCACGGGCAGAGCTGGTCAACAGCTGCGCCTAACTTTCCCAAGCTGCGAGAGCATTCTCAGCCGAGTTCTGCTTTGACAGAGCTAGTGCTGAACTTTTGCAGTCCCGGAGGCTGCTGAAACCAAGGCTGTGTTCTGCCTCTTCATTCTTGCCTTCCTGTGCTCCAGCGAGAAGTGAAGCTCTGGCACGGCATTCAGCTTTGCCGCCTCTCTGCACGGAAAGCACTAGACAGAACTAGTGTGCTTCGTGCATGCTCTCTCCTCGCTTTTATGGTCACTGCTCTGCTTTTTGCTTGGCAGCGTTCAAAGGGTCCACGGCATACCTCTTGCAGAGCGAGAGGTGGCCGGCGAGGAATACTTGCTGGCTTAAGTCGTTCCATGCTCAAGGCATTCATCGGAGCAACACCATGGGGGAAAAGAGGGGGGAATATTGCAGGACAAATTTCTATGCTGGAACATGATTGTCTGCGAGACAGCTCTCCGCAGCGCTAGTATTTGGCCAGGCTGAAATCAGCGCCACGGGAAGCCAATCTGACAAGCGGAGTGCAACGAGCGCGGCGATATGGGGCCACTTGGCAGGTGGCCGAAGAAAGACGGCTGCCCCGCGAATGGGGTGCCAGAAGGCAAGTTTCAGCAGGGCGTTGCGGGCGAGCTTAATGTGTAGCCGCAGTTGTTCTAGGCGAGATTGTAGCCGAGAAGCTTTCCGTCTCCATTCACGAGACAAGAAAAGCAGAACGCAATGGTCTAGAGGGTTGAGAAGAAAAGTGCTCGTAGCGAGCTCGTTGCGGCAGAAGCGAAAGCCAGGAGCAGCGTGCTCGCTGCGAGAAGTAGACGGCGCTTCGCCTCCTTGGGAAGGCAATGGCGTCTGGGCACGAACGGCAGCCAGCGAAGCTTCAGAACAGCAGGCTGTTCTGCTCAGCGTACGAGCCTGAAGTGAGTGGCAAGGGCTAAGGGGTCAGTTCCAAGGCTTCTAGCTTTCCTGCTAGCAATGCCATTTCTACCCTGCTGTGGAAAACATTGTCCTCTGCCCTTCTCCTCCGAGAGGCAGAGAGCACTTCGGCAGACGCAGTGCAGAGGGAAAGGACACATTATCCGAGGGAGCGTGACGCCGCTTAGGCGGGCAAAGCAGAAAGGTGCCGCCCGGCACTGGCTTTGACTCCCTGAGCTTCCTTGCTAGGACAGCAGCTGCCGAAAGCTGGCAACTAGGCTGCCAGAGTGCAGAATGTCGGCGGTCTGGCACGCCTGCTTGCCGAAAGCCAGGATCAGCGAGACAGCGTGCTAGGCTCTGTTTCACAGCACCCTGGAGAACACGCCCTTGAAGAATGCCGTCTCTGTTCCGCAAAAGCTCTGCCACAGTGAAGGTGGAAGAAGCAGCCTGTGGCCACGGGCAGAGCTGGTCAACAGCTGCGCCTAACTTTCCCAAGCTGCGAGAGCATTCTCAGCCGAGTTCTGCTTTGACAGAGCTATTGCTGAACTTTTGCAGCCCCGGAGGCTGCTGAAACCAAGGCTGTGTTCTGCCTCTTCATTCTTGCCTTCCTGTGCTCCAGCGAGAAGTGAAGCTCTGGCACGGCATTCAGCTTTGCCGCCTCTCTGCACGGAAAGCACTAGACCGAACTAGTGTGCTTCGTGCATGCTCTCTCCTCGCTTTTATGGTCACTGCTCTGCTTTTTGCTTGGCAGCGTTCCAAGGGTCCACGGCATACCTCTTGCACAGCGAGAGGTGGCCGGCGAGGAATACTTGCTGGCTTAAGTCGTTCCATGCTCAAGGCATTCATCGGAGCAACACCATGGGGGAAAAGAGGGGGGAACATTGCAGGACAAATTTCTATGCTGGAACATGATTGTCTGCGAGACAGCTCTCCGCAGCGCTAGTATTTGGCCAGGCTGAAATCAGCGCCACGGGAAGCCAATCTGACAAGCGGAGTGCAACGAGCGCGGCGATATGGGGCCACTTGGCAGGTGGCCGAAGAAAGACGGCTGCCCCGCGAATGGGGTGCCAGAAGGCAAGTTTCAGCAGGGCGTTGCGGGCGAGCTTAATGTGTAGCCGCAGTTGTTCTAGGCGAGATTGTAGCCGAGAAGCTTTCCGTCTCCATTCACGAGACAAGAAAAGCAGAACGCAATGGTCTAGAGGGTTGAGAAGAAAAGTGCTCGTAGCGAGCTCGTTGCGGCAGAAGCGAAAGCCAGGAGCAGCGTGCTCGCTGCGAGAAGTAGACGGCGCTTCGCCTCCTTGGGAAGGAAATCGCGTCTGGGCACGAACGGCAGCCAGCGAAGCTTCAGAACAGCAGGCTGTTCTGCTCAGCGTACGAGCCTGAAGTGAGTGGCAAGGGCTAAGGGGACAGTCCCAAGGCATCTAGCTTTCCTGCTAGCAATGCCATTTCTACCCTGCTGTGGAAAACATTGTCCTTTGCCCTTCTGCTCCGAGAGGCAGAGAGCACCTCGGCAGACGCAGTGCAGAGGGAAAGGACACAGTATCCGAGGGAGCGTGACGCCACTTAGGCGGGCAAAGCAGAAAGGTGCCGCCCGGCACTGGCTTTGACTCCCTGAGCTTCCTTGCTAGGACAGCAGCTGCCGAAAGCTGGCAACTAGGCTGCCAGAGTGCAGAATGTCGGCGGTCTGGCACGCCTGCTTGCCGAAAGCCAGGATCAGCGAGACAGCGTGCTAGGCTCTGTTTCACAGCACCTTGGAGAACACGGCCTTGAAGAATGCCGTCTCTGTTCCGCAAAAGCTCTGCCACAGTGAAGCTGGAAGAAGCAGCCTGTGGCCACGGGCAGAGCTGGTCAACAGCTGCGCCTAACTTTCCCAAGCTGCGAGAGCATTCTCAGCCGAGTTCTGCTTTGACAGAGCTATTGCTGAACTTTTGCAGTCCCGGAGGCTGCTGAAACCAAGGCTGTGTTCTGCCTCTTCATTCTTGCCTTCCTGTGCTCCAGCGAGAAGTGAAGCTCTGGCACGGCATTCAGCTTTGCCGCCTCTCTGCACGGAAAGCACTAGACCGAACTAGTGTGCTTCGTGCATGCTCTCTCCTCGCTTTTATGGTCACTGCTCTGCTTTTTGCTTGGCAGCGTTCAAAGGGTCCACGGCATACCTCTTGCAGAGCGAGAGGTGGCCGGCGAGGAATACTTGCTGGCTTAAGTCGTTCCATGCTCAAGGCATTCATCGGAGCAAAACCATGGGGGAAAAGAGGGGGGAACATTGCAGGACAAATTTCTATGCTGGAACATGATTGTCTGCGAGACAGCTCTCCGCAGCTCTAGTATTTGGCCAGGCTGAAATCAGCGCCACGGGAAGCCAATCTGACAAGCGGAGTGCAACGAGCGCGGCGATATGGGGCCACTTGGCAGGTGGCCGAAGAAAGACGGCCGCCCCGCGAATGGGGTGCCAGAAGGCAAGTTTCAGCAGGGCGTTGCGGGCGAGCTTAATGTGTAGCCGCAGTTGTTCTAGGCGAGATTGTAGCCGAGAAGCTTTCCGTCTCCATTCACGAGACAAGAAAAGCAGAACGCAATGGTCTAGAGGGTTGAGAAGAAAAGTGCTCGTAGCGAGCTCGTTGCGGCAGAAGCGAAAGCCAGGAGCAGCGTGCTCGCTGCGAGAAGTAGACGGCGCTTCGCCTCCTTGGGAAGGAAATCGCGTCTGGGCACGAACGGCAGCCAGCGAAGCTTCAGAACAGCAGGCTGTTCTGCTCAGCGTACGAGCCTGAAGTGAGTGGCAAGGGCTAAGGGGACAGTCCCAAGGCATCTAGCTTTCCTGCTAGCAATGCCATTTCTACCCTGCTGTGGAAAACATTGTCCTTTGCCCTTCTGCTCCGAGAGGCAGAGAGCACCTCGGCAGACGCAGTGCAGAGGGAAAGGACACAGTATCCGAGGGAGCGTGACGCCACTTAGGCGGGCAAAGCAGAAAGGTGCCGCCCGGCACTGGCTTTGACTCCCTGAGCTTCCTTGCTAGGACAGCAGCTGCCGAAAGCTGGCAACTAGGCTGCCAGAGTGCAGAATGTAGGCGGTCTGGCACGCCTGCTTGCCGAAAGCCAGGATCAGCGAGACAGCGTGCTAGGCTCTGTTTCACAGCACCTTGGAGAACACGCCCTTGAAGAATGCCGTCTCTGTTCCGCAAAAGCTCTGCCACAGTGAAGGTGGAAGAAGCAGCCTGTGGCCACGGGCAGAGCTGGTCAACAGCTGCGCCTAACTTTCCCAAGCTGCGAGAGCATTCTCAGCCGAGTTCTGCTTTGACAGAGCTATTGCTGAACTTTTGCAGTCCCGGAGGCTGCTGAAACCAAGGCTGTGTTCTGCCTCTTCATTCTTGCCTTCCTGTGCTCCAGCGAGAAGTGAAGCTCTGGCACGGCATTCAGCTTTGCCGCCTCTCTGCACGGAAAGCACTAGACCGAACTAGTGTGCTTCGTGCATGCTCTCTCCTCGCTTTTATGGTCACTGCTCTGCTTTTTGCTTGGCAGCGTTCCAAGGGTCCACGGCATACCTCTTGCAGAGCGAGAGGTGGCCGGCGAGGAATACTTGCTGGCTTAAGTCGTTCCATGCTCAAGGCATTCATCGGAGCAACACCATGGGGGAAAAGAGGGGGGAACATTGCAGGACAAATTTCTATGCTGGAACATGATTGTCTGCGAGACAGCTCTCCGCAGCGCTAGTATTTGGCCAGGCTGAAATCAGCGCCACGGGAAGCCAATCTGACAAGCGGAGTGCAACGAGCGCGGCGATATGGGGCCACTTGGCAGGTGGCCGAAGAAAGACGGCTGCCCCGCGAATGGGGTGCCAGAAGGCAAGTTTCAGCAGGGCGTTGCGGGCGAGCTTAATGTGTAGCCGCAGTTGTTCTAGGCGAGATTGTAGCCGAGAAGCTTTCCGTCTCCATTCACGAGACAAGAAAAGCAGAACGCAATGGTCTAGAGGGTTGAGAAGAAAAGTGCTCGTAGCGAGCTCGTTGCGGCAGAAGCGAAAGCCAGGAGCAGCGTGCTCGCTGCGAGAAGTAGACGGCGCTTCGCCTCCTTGGGAAGGCAATGGCGTCTGGGCACGAACGGCAGCCAGCGAAGCTTCAGAACAGCAGGCTGTTCTGCTCAGCGTACGAGCCTGAAGTGAGTGGCAAGGGCTAAGGGGACAGTCCCAAGGCATCTAGCTTTCCTGCTAGCAATGCCATTTCTACCCTGCTGTGGAAAACATTGTCCTTTGCCCTTCTGCTCCGAGAGGCAGAGAGCACCTCGGCAGACGCAGTGCAGAGGGAAAGGACACAGTATCCGAGGGAGCGTGACGCCACTTAGGCGGGCAAAGCAGAAAGGTGCCGCCCGGCACTGGCTTTGACTCCCTGAGCTTCCTTGCTAGGACAGCAGCTGCCGAAAGCTGGCAACTAGGCTGTCAGAGTGCAGAATGTAGGCGGTCTGGCACGCCTGCTTGCCGAAAGCCAGGATCAGCGAGACAGCGTGCTAGGCTCTGTTTCACAGCACCTTGGAGAACACGCCCTTGAAGAATGCCGTCTCTGTTCCGCAAAAGCTCTGCCACAGTGAAGGTGGAAGAAGCAGCCTGTGGCCACGGGCAGAGCTGGTCAACAGCTGCGCCTAACTTTCCCAAGCTGCGAGAGCATTCTCAGCCGAGTTCTGCTTTGACAGAGCTATTGCTGAACTTTTGCAGCCCCGGAGGCTGCTGAAACCAAGGCTGTGTTCTGCCTCTTCATTCTTGCCTTCCTGTGCTCCAGCGAGAAGTGAAGCTCTGGCACGGCATTCAGCTTTGCCGCCTCTCTGCACGGAAAGCACTAGACCGAACTAGTGTGCTTCGTGCATGCTCTCTCCTCGCTTTTATGGTCACTGCTCTGCTTTTTGCTTGGCAGCGTTCAAAGGGTCCACGGCATACCTCTTGCAGAGCGAGAGGTGGCCGGCGAGGAATACTTGCTGGCTTAAGTCGTTCCATGCTCAAGGCATTCATCGGAGCAACACCATGGGGGAAAAGAGGGGGGAACATTGCAGGACAAATTTCTATGCTGGAACATGATTGTCTGCGAGACAGCTCTCCGCAGCGCTAGTATTTGGCCAGGCTGAAATCAGCGCCAATGGAAGCCAATCTGACAAGCGGACTACAACGAGCGCGGCGATATGGGGCCACTTGGCAGGTGGCCGAAGAAAGACGGCCGCCCCGCGAATGTGGTGCCAGAAGGCAAGTTTCAGCAGGGCGTTGCGGGCGAGCTTAATGTGTAGCCGCAGTTGTTCTAGGCGAGATTGTAGCCGAGAAGCTTTCCGTCTCCATTCACGAGACAAGAAAAGCAGAACGCAATGGTCTAGAGGGTTGAGAAGAAAAGTGCTCGTAGCGAGCTCGTTGCGGCAGAAGCGAAAGCCAGGAGCAGCGTGCTCGCTGCGAGAAGTAGACGGCGCTTCGCCTCCTTGGGAAGGAAATCGCGTCTGGGCACGAACGGCAGCCAGCGAAGCTTCAGAACAGCAGGCTGTTCTGCTCAGCGTACGAGCCTGAAGTGAGTGGCAAGGGCTAAGGGGTCAGTCCCAAGGCATCTAGCTTTCCTGCTAGCAATGCCATTTCTACCCTGCTGTGGAAAACATTGTCCTCTGCCCTTCTGCTCCGAGAGGCAGAGAGCACCTCGGCAGACGCAGTGCAGAGGGAAAGGACACAGTATCCGAGGGAGCGTGACGCCACTTAGGCGGGCAAAGCAGAAAGGTGCCGCCCGGCACTGGCTTTGACTCCCTGAGCTTCCTTGCTAGGACAGCAGCTGCCGAAAGCTGGCAACTAGGCTGCCAGAGTGCAGAATGTAGGTGGTCTGGCACGCCTGCTTGCCGAAAGCCAGGATCAGCGAGACAGCGTGCTAGGCTCTGTTTCACAGCACCTTGGAGAACACGCCCTTGAAGAATGCCGTCTCTGTTCCGCAAAAGCTCTGCCACAGTGAAGCTGGAAGAAGCAGCCTGTGGCCACGGGCAGAGCTGGTCAACAGCTGCGCCTAACTTTCCCAAGCTGCGAGAGCATTCTCAGCCGAGTTCTGCTTTGACAGAGCTAGTGCTGAACTTTTGCAGTCCCGGAGGCTGCTGAAACCAAGGCTGTGTTCTGCCTCTTCATTCTTGCCTTCCTGTGCTCCAGCGAGAAGTGAAGCTCTGGCACGGCATTCAGCTTTGCCGCCTCTCTGCACGGAAAGCACTAGACAGAACTAGTGTGCTTCGTGCATGCTCTCTCCTCGCTTTTATGGTCACTGCTCTGCTTTTTGCTTGGCAGCGTTCAAAGGGTCCACGGCATACCTCTTGCAGAGCGAGAGGTGGCCGGCGAGGAATACTTGCTGGCTTAAGTCGTTCCATGCTCAAGGCATTCATCGGAGCAACACCATGGGGGAAAAGAGGGGGGAATATTGCAGGACAAATTTCTATGCTGGAACATGATTGTCTGCGAGACAGCTCTCCGCAGCGCTAGTATTTGGCCAGGCTGAAATCAGCGCCACGGGAAGCCAATCTGACAAGCGGAGTGCAACGAGCGCGGCGATATGGGGCCACTTGGCAGGTGGCCGAAGAAAGACGGCTGCCCCGCGAATGGGGTGCCAGAAGGCAAGTTTCAGCAGGGCGTTGCGGGCGAGCTTAATGTGTAGCCGCAGTTGTTCTAGGCGAGATTGTAGCCGAGAAGCTTTCCGTCTCCATTCACGAGACAAGAAAAGCAGAACGCAATGGTCTAGAGGGTTGAGAAGAAAAGTGCTCGTAGCGAGCTCGTTGCGGCAGAAGCGAAAGCCAGGAGCAGCGTGCTCGCTGCGAGAAGTAGACGGCGCTTCGCCTCCTTGGGAAGGCAATGGCGTCTGGGCACGAACGGCAGCCAGCGAAGCTTCAGAACAGCAGGCTGTTCTGCTCAGCGTACGAGCCTGAAGTGAGTGGCAAGGGCTAAGGGGTCAGTTCCAAGGCATCTAGCTTTCCTGCTAGCAATGCCATTTCTACCCTGCTGTGGAAAACATTGTCCTCTGCCCTTCTCCTCCGAGAGGCAGAGAGCACTTCGGCAGACGCAGTGCAGAGGGAAAGGACACATTATCCGAGGGAGCGTGACGCCGCTTAGGCGGGCAAAGCAGAAAGGTGCCGCCCGGCACTGGCTTTGACTCCCTGAGCTTCCTTGCTAGGACAGCAGCTGCCGAAAGCTGGCAACTAGGCTGCCAGAGTGCAGAATGTCGGCGGTCTGGCACGCCTGCTTGCCGAAAGCCAGGATCAGCGAGACAGCGTGCTAGGCTCTGTTTCACAGCACCTTGGAGAACACGCCCTTGAAGAATGCCGTCTCTGTTCCGCAAAAGCTCTGCCACAGTGAAGGTGGAAGAAGCAGCCTGTGGCCACGGGCAGAGCTGGTCAACAGCTGCGCCTAACTTTCCCAAGCTGCGAGAGCATTCTCAGCCGAGTTCTGCTTTGACAGAGCTATTGCTGAACTTTTGCAGCCCCGGAGGCTGCTGAAACCAAGGCTGTGTTCTGCCTCTTCATTCTTGCCTTCCTGTGCTCCAGCGAGAAGTGAAGCTCTGGCACGGCATTCAGCTTTGCCGCCTCTCTGCACGGAAAGCACTAGACCGAACTAGTGTGCTTCGTGCATGCTCTCTCCTCGCTTTTATGGTCACTGCTCTGCTTTTTGCTTGGCAGCGTTCCAAGGGTCCACGGCATACCTCTTGCACAGCGAGAGGTGGCCGGCGAGGAATACTTGCTGGCTTAAGTCGTTCCATGCTCAAGGCATTCATCGGAGCAACACCATGGGGGAAAAGAGGGGGGAACATTGCAGGACAAATTTCTATGCTGGAACATGATTGTCTGCGAGACAGCTCTCCGCAGCGCTAGTATTTGGCCAGGCTGAAATCAGCGCCAATGGAAGCCAATCTGACAAGCGGACTACAACGAGCGCGGCGATATGGGGCCACTTGGCAGGTGGCCGAAGAAAGACGGCTGCCCCGCGAATGTGGTGCCAGAAGGCAAGTTTCAGCAGGGCGTTGCGGGCGAGCTTAATGTGTAGCCGCAGTTGTTCTAGGCGAGATTGTAGCCGAGAAGCTTTCCGTCTCCATTCACGAGACAAGAAAAGCAGAACGCAATGGTCTAGAGGGTTGAGAAGAAAAGTGCTCGTAGCGAGCTCGTTGCGGCAGAAGCGAAAGCCAGGAGCAGCGTGCTCGCTGCGAGAAGTAGACGGCGCTTCGCCTCCTTGGGAAGGAAATCGCGTCTGGGCACGAACGGCAGCCAGCGAAGCTTCAGAACAGCAGGCTGTTCTGCTCAGCGTACGAGCCTGAAGTGAGTGGCAAGGGCTAAGGGGTCAGTTCCAAGGCATCTAGCTTTCCTGCTAGCAATGCCATTTCTACCCTGCTGTGGAAAACATTGTCCTCTGCCCTTCTGCTCCGAGAGGCAGAGAGCACCTCGGCAGACGCAGTGCAGAGGGAAAGGACACAGTATCCGAGGGAGCGTGACGCCACTTAGGCGGGCAAAGCAGAAAGGTGCCGCCCGGCACTGGCTTTGACTCCCTGAGCTTCCTTGCTAGGACAGCAGCTGCCGAAAGCTGGCAACTAGGCTGTCAGAGTGCAGAATGTAGGCGGTCTGGCACGCCTGCTTGCCGAAAGCCAGGATCAGCGAGACAGCGTGCTAGGCTCTGTTTCACAGCACCTTGGAGAACACGCCCTTGAAGAATGCCGTCTCTGTTCCGCAAAAGCTCTGCCACAGTGAAGGTGGAAGAAGCAGCCTGTGGCCACGGGCAGAGCTGGTCAACAGCTGCGCCTAACTTTCCCAAGCTGCGAGAGCATTCTCAGCCGAGTTCTGCTTTGACAGAGCTATTGCTGAACTTTTGCAGTCCCGGAGGCTGCTGAAACCAAGGCTGTGTTCTGCCTCTTCATTCTTGCCTTCCTGTGCTCCAGCGAGAAGTGAAGCTCTGGCACGGCATTCAGCTTTGCCGCCTCTCTGCACGGAAAGCACTAGACCGAACTAGTGTGCTTCGTGCATGCTCTCTCCTCGCTTTTATGGTCACTGCTCTGCTTTTTGCTTGGCAGCGTTCAAAGGGTCCACGGCATACCTCTTGCAGAGCGAGAGGTGGCCGGCGAGGAATACTTGCTGGCTTAAGTCGTTCCATGCTCAAGGCATTCATCGGAGCAACACCATGGGGGAAAAGAGGGGGGAACATTGCAGGACAAATTTCTATGCTGGAACATGATTGTCTGCGAGACAGCTCTCCGCAGCGCTAGTATTTGGCCAGGCTGAAATCAGCGCCACGGGAAGCCAATCTGACAAGCGGAGTGCAACGAGCGCGGCGATATGGGGCCACTTGGCAGGTGGCCGAAGAAAGACGGCTGCCCCGCGAATGGGGTGCCAGAAGGCAAGTTTCAGCAGGGCGTTGCGGGCGAGCTTAATGTGTAGCCGCAGTTGTTCTAGGCGAGATTGTAGCCGAGAAGCTTTCCGTCTCCATTCACGAGACAAGAAAAGCAGAACGCAATGGTCTAGAGGGTTGAGAAGAAAAGTGCTCGTAGCGAGCTCGTTGCGGCAGAAGCGAAAGCCAGGAGCAGCGTGCTCGCTGCGAGAAGTAGACGGCGCTTCGCCTCCTTGGGAAGGAAATCGCGTCTGGGCACGAACGGCAGCCAGCGAAGCTTCAGAACAGCAGGCTGTTCTGCTCAGCGTACGAGCCTGAAGTGAGTGGCAAGGGCTAAGGGGTCAGTTCCAAGGCATCTAGCTTTCCTGCTAGCAATGCCATTTCTACCCTGCTGTGGAAAACATTGTCCTTTGCCCTTCTGCTCCGAGAGGCAGAGAGCACCTCGGCAGACGCAGTGCAGAGGGAAAGGACACAGTATCCGAGGGAGCGTGACGCCACTTAGGCGGGCAAAGCAGAAAGGTGCCGCCCGGCACTGGCTTTGACTCCCTGAGCTTCCTTGCTAGGACAGCAGCTGCCGAAAGCTGGCAACTAGGCTGCCAGAGTGCAGAATGTAGGTGGTCTGGCACGCCTGCTTGCCGAAAGCCAGGATCAGCGAGACAGCGTGCTAGGCTCTGTTTCACAGCACCTTGGAGAACACGCCCTTGAAGAATGCCGTCTCTGTTCCGCAAAAGCTCTGCCACAGTGAAGGTGGAAGAAGCAGCCTGTGGCCACGGGCAGAGCTGGTCAACAGCTGCGCCTAACTTTCCCAAGCTGCGAGAGCATTCTCAGCCGAGTTCTGCTTTGACAGAGCTAGTGCTGAACTTTTGCAGTCCCGGAGGCTGCTGAAACCAAGGCTGTGTTCTGCCTCTTCATTCTTGCCTTCCTGTGCTCCAGCGAGAAGTGAAGCTCTGGAACGGCATTCAGCTTTGCCGCCTCTCTGCACGGAAAGCACTAGACCGAACTAGTGTGCTTCGTGCATGCTCTCTCCTCGCTTTTATGGTCACTGCTCTGCTTTTTGCTTGGCAGCGTTCAAAGGGTCCACGGCATACCTCTTGCAGAGCGAGAGGTGGCCGGCGAGGAATACTTGCTGGCTTAAGTCGTTCCATGCTCAAGGCATTCATCGGAGCAACACCATGGGGGAAAAGAGGGGGGAACATTGCAGGACAAATTTCTATGCTGGAACATGATTGTCTGCGAGACAGCTCTCCGCAGCGCTAGTATTTGGCCAGGCTGAAATCAGCGCCAATGGAAGCCAATCTGACAAGCGGAGTACAACGAGCGCGGCGATATGGGGCCACTTGGCAGGTGGCCGAAGAAAGACGGCCGCCCCGCGAATGGGGTGCCAGAAGGCAAGTTTCAGCAGGGCGTTGCGGGCGAGCTTAATGTGTAGCCGCAGTTGTTCTAGGCGAGATTGTAGCCGAGAAGCTTTCCGTCTCCATTCACGAGACAAGAAAAGCAGAACGCAATGGTCTAGAGGGTTGAGAAGAAAAGTGCTCGTAGCGAGCTCGTTGCGGCAGAAGCGAAAGCCAGGAGCAGCGTGCTCGCTGCGAGAAGTAGACGGCGCTTCGCCTCCTTGGGAAGGAAATGGCGTCTGGGCACGAACGGCAGCCAGCGAAGCTTCAGAACAGCAGGCTGTTCTGCTCAGCGTACGAGCCTGAAGTGAGTGGCAAGGGCTAAGGGGACAGTCCCAAGGCATCTAGCTTTCCTGCTAGCAATGCCATTTCTACCCTGCTGTGGAAAACATTGTCCTTTGCCCTTCTGCTCCGAGAGGCAGAGAGCACCTCGGCAGACGCAGTGCAGAGGGAAAGGACACAGTATCCGAGGGAGCGTGACGCCACTTAGGCGGGCAAAGCAGAAAGGTGCCGCCCGGCACTGGCTTTGACTCCCTGAGCTTCCTTGCTAGGACAGCAGCTGCCGAAAGCTGGCAACTAGGCTGCCAGAGTGCAGAATGTCGGCGGTCTGGCACGCCTGCTTGCCGAAAGCCAGGATCAGCGAGACAGCGTGCTAGGCTCTGTTTCACAGCACCTTGGAGAACACGCCCTTGAAGAATGCCGTCTCTGTTCCGCAAAAGCTCTGCCACAGTGAAGGTGGAAGAAGCAGCCTGTGGCCACGGGCAGAGCTGGTCAACAGCTGCGCCTAACTTTCCCAAGCTGCGAGAGCATTCTCAGCCGAGTTCTGCTTTGACAGAGCTATTGCTGAACTTTTGCAGTCCCGGAGGCTGCTGAAACCAAGGCTGTGTTCTGCCTCTTCATTCTTGCCTTCCTGTGCTCCAGCGAGAAGTGAAGCTCTGGCACGGCATTCAGCTTTGCCGCCTCTCTGCACGGAAAGCACTAGACCGAACTAGTGTGCTTCGTGCATGCTCTCTCCTCGCTTTTATGGTCACTGCTCTGCTTTTTGCTTGGCAGCGTTCAAAGGGTCCACGGCATACCTCTTGCAGAGCGAGAGGTGGCCGGCGAGGAATACTTGCTGGCTTAAGTCGTTCCATGCTCAAGGCATTCATCGGAGCAACACCATGGGGGAAAAGAGGGGGGAACATTGCAGGACAAATTTCTATGCTGGAACATGATTGTCTGCGAGACAGCTCTCCGCAGCGCTAGTATTTGGCCAGGCTGAAATCAGCGCCACGGGAAGCCAATCTGACAAGCGGAGTGCAACGAGCGCGGCGATATGGGGCCACTTGGCAGGTGGCCGAAGAAAGACGGCTGCCCCGCGAATGGGGTGCCAGAAGGCAAGTTTCAGCAGGGCGTTGCGGGCGAGCTTAATGTGTAGCCGCAGTTGTTCTAGGCGAGATTGTAGCCGAGAAGCTTTCCGTCTCCATTCACGAGACAAGAAAAGCAGAACGCAATGGTCTAGAGGGTTGAGAAGAAAAGTGCTCGTAGCGAGCTCGTTGCGGCAGAAGCGAAAGCCAGGAGCAGCGTGCTCGCTGCGAGAAGTAGACGGCGCTTCGCCTCCTTGGGAAGGAAATGGCGTCTGGGCACGAACGGCAGCCAGCGAAGCTTCAGAACAGCAGGCTGTTCTGCTCAGCGTACGAGCCTGAAGTGAGTGGCAAGGGCTAAGGGGACAGTCCCAAGGCATCTAGCTTTCCTGCTAGCAATGCCATTTCTACCCTGCTGTGGAAAACATTGTCCTTTGCCCTTCTGCTCCGAGAGGCAGAGAGCACCTCGGCAGACGCAGTGCAGAGGGAAAGGACACAGTATCCGAGGGAGCGTGACGCCACTTAGGCGGGCAAAGCAGAAAGGTGCCGCCCGGCACTGGCTTTGACTCCCTGAGCTTCCTTGCTAGGACAGCAGCTGCCGAAAGCTGGCAACTAGGCTGCCAGAGTGCAGAATGTCGGCGGTCTGGCACGCCTGCTTGCCGAAAGCCAGGATCAGCGAGACAGCGTGCTAGGCTCTGTTTCACAGCACCTTGGAGAACACGCCCTTGAAGAATGCCGTCTCTGTTCCGCAAAAGCTCTGCCACAGTGAAGGTGGAAGAAGCAGCCTGTGGCCACGGGCAGAGCTGGTCAACAGCTGCGCCTAACTTTCCCAAGCTGCGAGAGCATTCTCAGCCGAGTTCTGCTTTGACAGAGCTATTGCTGAACTTTTGCAGTCCCGGAGGCTGCTGAAACCAAGGCTGTGTTCTGCCTCTTCATTCTTGCCTTCCTGTGCTCCAGCGAGAAGTGAAGCTCTGGCACGGCATTCAGCTTTGCCGCCTCTCTGCACGGAAAGCACTAGACCGAACTAGTGTGCTTCGTGCATGCTCTCTCCTCGCTTTTATGGTCACTGCTCTGCTTTTTGCTTGGCAGCGTTCAAAGGGTCCACGGCATACCTCTTGCACAGCGAGAGGTGGCCGGCGAGGAATACTTGCTGGCTTAAGTCGTTCCATGCTCAAGGCATTCATCGGAGCAACACCATGGGGGAAAAGAGGGGGGAACATTGCAGGACAAATTTCTATGCTGGAACATGATTGTCTGCGAGACAGCTCTCCGCAGCGCTAGTATTTGGCCAGGCTGAAATCAGCGCCACGGGAAGCCAATCTGACAAGCGGAGTGCAACGAGCGCGGCGATATGGGGCCACTTGGCAGGTGGCCGAAGAAAGACGGCTGCCCCGCGAATGGGGTGCCAGAAGGCAAGTTTCAGCAGGGCGTTGCGGGCGAGCTTAATGTGTAGCCGCAGTTGTTCTAGGCGAGATTGTAGCCGAGAAGCTTTCCGTCTCCATTCACGAGACAAGAAAAGCAGAACGCAATGGTCTAGAGGGTTGAGAAGAAAAGTGCTCGTAGCGAGCTCGTTGCGGCAGAAGCGAAAGCCAGGAGCAGCGTGCTCGCTGCGAGAAGTAGACGGCGCTTCGCCTCCTTGGGAAGGCAATGGCGTCTGGGCACGAACGGCAGCCAGCGAAGCTTCAGAACAGCAGGCTGTTCTGCTCAGCGTACGAGCCTGAAGTGAGTGGCAAGGGCTAAGGGGTCAGTTCCAAGGCATCTAGCTTTCCTGCTAGCAATGCCATTTCTACCCTGCTGTGGAAAACATTGTCCTCTGCCCTTCTCCTCCGAGAGGCAGAGAGCACTTCGGCAGACGCAGTGCAGAGGGAAAGGACACATTATCCGAGGGAGCGTGACGCCGCTTAGGCGGGCAAAGCAGAAAGGTGCCGCCCGGCACTGGCTTTGACTCCCTGAGCTTCCTTGCTAGGACAGCAGCTGCCGAAAGCTGGCAACTAGGCTGCCAGAGCGCAGAATGTCGGCGGTCTGGCACGCCTGCTTGCCGAAAGCCAGGATCAGCGAGACAGCGTGCTAGGCTCTGTTTCACAGCACCCTGGAGAACACGCCCTTGAAGAATGCCGTCTCTGTTCCGCAAAAGCTCTGCCACAGTGAAGGTGGAAGAAGCAGCCTGTGGCCACGGGCAGAGCTGGTCAACAGCTGCGCCTAACTTTCCCAAGCTGCGAGAGCATTCTCAGCCGAGTTCTGCTTTGACAGAGCTATTGCTGAACTTTTGCAGCCCCGGAGGCTGCTGAAACCAAGGCTGTGTTCTGCCTCTTCATTCTTGCCTTCCTGTGCTCCAGCGAGAAGTGAAGCTCTGGCACGGCATTCAGCTTTGCCGCCTCTCTGCACGGAAAGCACTAGAACGAACTAGTGTGCTTCGTGCATGCTCTCTCCTCGCTTTTATGGTCACTGCTCTGCTTTTTGCTTGGCAGCGTTCCAAGGGTCCACGGCATACCTCTTGCACAGCGAGAGGTGGCCGGCGAGGAATACTTGCTGGCTTAAGTCGTTCCATGCTCAAGGCATTCATCGGAGCAAAACCATGGGGGAAAAGAGGGGGGAACATTGCAGGACAAATTTCTATGCTGGAACATGATTGTCTGCGAGACAGCTCTCCGCAGCTCTAGTATTTGGCCAGGCTGAAATCAGCGCCACGGGAAGCCAATCTGACAAGCGGAGTGCAACGAGCGCGGCGATATGGGGCCACTTGGCAGGTGGCCGAAGAAAGACGGCCGCCCCGCGAATGGGGTGCCAGAAGGCAAGTTTCAGCAGGGCGTTGCGGGCGAGCTTAATGTGTAGCCGCAGTTGTTCTAGGCGAGATTGTAGCCGAGAAGCTTTCCGTCTCCATTCACGAGACAAGAAAAGCAGAACGCAATGGTCTAGAGGGTTGAGAAGAAAAGTGCTCGTAGCGAGCTCGTTGCGGCAGAAGCGAAAGCCAGGAGCAGCGTGCTCGCTGCGAGAAGTAGACGGCGCTTCGCCTCCTTGGGAAGGAAATCGCGTCTGGGCACGAACGGCAGCCAGCGAAGCTTCAGAACAGCAGGCTGTTCTGCTCAGCGTACGAGCCTGAAGTGAGTGGCAAGGGCTAAGGGGACAGTCCCAAGGCATCTAGCTTTCCTGCTAGCAATGCCATTTCTACCCTGCTGTGGAAAACATTGTCCTTTGCCCTTCTGCTCCGAGAGGCAGAGAGCACCTCGGCAGACGCAGTGCAGAGGGAAAGGACACAGTATCCGAGGGAGCGTGACGCCACTTAGGCGGGCAAAGCAGAAAGGTGCCGCCCGGCACTGGCTTTGACTCCCTGAGCTTCCTTGCTAGGACAGCAGCTGCCGAAAGCTGGCAACTAGGCTGCCAGAGTGCAGAATGTCGGCGGTCTGGCACGCCTGCTTGCCGAAAGCCAGGATCAGCGAGACAGCGTGCTAGGCTCTGTTTCACAGCACCTTGGAGAACACGCCCTTGAAGAATGCCGTCTCTGTTCCGCAAAAGCTCTGCCACAGTGAAGGTGGAAGAAGCAGCCTGTGGCCACGGGCAGAGCTGGTCAACAGCTGCGCCTAACTTTCCCAAGCTGCGAGAGCATTCTCAGCCGAGTTCTGCTTTGACAGAGCTATTGCTGAACTTTTGCAGTCCCGGAGGCTGCTGAAACCAAGGCTGTGTTCTGCCTCTTCATTCTTGCCTTCCTGTGCTCCAGCGAGAAGTGAAGCTCTGGCACGGCATTCAGCTTTGCCGCCTCTCTGCACGGAAAGCACTAGACCGAACTAGTGTGCTTCGTGCATGCTCTCTCCTCGCTTTTATGGTCACTGCTCTGCTTTTTGCTTGGCAGCGTTCAAAGGGTCCACGGCATACCTCTTGCAGAGCGAGAGGTGGCCGGCGAGGAATACTTGCTGGCTTAAGTCGTTCCATGCTCAAGGCATTCATCGGAGCAACACCATGGGGGAAAAGAGGGGGGAACATTGCAGGACAAATTTCTATGCTGGAACATGATTGTCTGCGAGACAGCTCTCCGCAGCGCTAGTATTTGGCCAGGCTGAAATCAGCGCCACGGGAAGCCAATCTGACAAGCGGAGTGCAACGAGCGCGGCGATATGGGGCCACTTGGCAGGTGGCCGAAGAAAGACGGCTGCCCCGCGAATGGGGTGCCAGAAGGCAAGTTTCAGCAGGGCGTTGCGGGCGAGCTTAATGTGTAGCCGCAGTTGTTCTAGGCGAGATTGTAGCCGAGAAGCTTTCCGTCTCCATTCACGAGACAAGAAAAGCAGAACGCAATGGTCTAGAGGGTTGAGAAGAAAAGTGCTCGTAGCGAGCTCGTTGCGGCAGAAGCGAAAGCCAGGAGCAGCGTGCTCGCTGCGAGAAGTAGACGGCGCTTCGCCTCCTTGGGAAGGCAATGGCGTCTGGGCACGAACGGCAGGCAGCGAAGCTTCAGAACAGCAGGCTGTTCTGCTCAGCGTACGAGCCTGAAGTGAGTGGCAAGGGCTAAGGGGACAGTCCCAAGGCATCTAGCTTTCCTGCTAGCAATGCCATTTCTACCCTGCTGTGGAAAACATTGTCCTTTGCCCTTCTGCTCCGAGAGGCAGAGAGCACCTCGGCAGACGCAGTGCAGAGGGAAAGGACACAGTATCCGAGGGAGCGTGACGCCACTTAGGCGGGCAAAGCAGAAAGGTGCCGCCCGGCACTGGCTTTGACTCCCTGAGCTTCCTTGCTAGGACAGCAGCTGCCGAAAGCTGGCAACTAGGCTGTCAGAGTGCAGAATGTAGGCGGTCTGGCACGCCTGCTTGCCGAAAGCCAGGATCAGCGAGACAGCGTGCTAGGCTCTGTTTCACAGCACCTTGGAGAACACGCCCTTGAAGAATGCCGTCTCTGTTCCGCAAAAGCTCTGCCACAGTGAAGGTGGAAGAAGCAGCCTGTGGCCACGGGCAGAGCTGGTCAACAGCTGCGCCTAACTTTCCCAAGCTGCGAGAGCATTCTCAGCCGAGTTCTGCTTTGACAGAGCTAGTGCTGAACTTTTGCAGTCCCGGAGGCTGCTGAAACCAAGGCTGTGTTCTGCCTCTTCATTCTTGCCTTCCTGTGCTCCAGCGAGAAGTGAAGCTCTGGAACGGCATTCAGCTTTGCCGCCTCTCTGCACGGAAAGCACTAGACCGAACTAGTGTGCTTCGTGCATGCTCTCTCCTCGCTTTTATGGTCACTGCTCTGCTTTTTGCTTGGCAGCGTTCAAAGGGTCCACGGCATACCTCTTGCACAGCGAGAGGTGGCCGGCGAGGAATACTTGCTGGCTTAAGTCGTTCCATGCTCAAGGCATTCATCGGAGCAACACCATGGGGGAAAAGAGGGGGGAATATTGCAGGACAAATTTCTATGCTGGAACATGATTGTCTGCGAGACAGCTCTCCGCAGCGCTAGTATTTGGCCAGGCTGAAATCAGCGCCACGGGAAGCCAATCTGACAAGCGGAGTGCAACGAGCGCGGCGATATGGGGCCACTTGGCAGGTGGCCGAAGAAAGACGGCTGCCCCGCGAATGGGGTGCCAGAAGGCAAGTTTCAGCAGGGCGTTGCGGGCGAGCTTAATGTGTAGCCGCAGTTGTTCTAGGCGAGATTGTAGCCGAGAAGCTTTCCGTCTCCATTCACGAGACAAGAAAAGCAGAACGCAATGGTCTAGAGGGTTGAGAAGAAAAGTGCTCGTAGCGAGCTCGTTGCGGCAGAAGCGAAAGCCAGGAGCAGCGTGCTCGCTGCGAGAAGTAGACGGCGCTTCGCCTCCTTGGGAAGGAAATGGCGTCTGGGCACGAACGGCAGCCAGCGAAGCTTCAGAACAGCAGGCTGTTCTGCTCAGCGTACGAGCCTGAAGTGAGTGGCAAGGGCTAAGGGGTCAGTTCCAAGGCATCTAGCTTTCCTGCTAGCAATGCCATTTCTACCCTGCTGTGGAAAACATTGTCCTTTGCCCTTCTGCTCCGAGAGGCAGAGAGCACCTCGGCAGACGCAGTGCAGAGGGAAAGGACACAGTATCCGAGGGAGCGTGACGCCACTTAGGCGGGCAAAGCAGAAAGGTGCCGCCCGGCACTGGCTTTGACTCCCTGAGCTTCCTTGCTAGGACAGCAGCTGCCGAAAGCTGGCAACTAGGCTGCCAGAGTGCAGAATGTAGGCGGTCTGGCACGCCTGCTTGCCGAAAGCCAGGATCAGCGAGACAGCGTGCTAGGCTCTGTTTCACAGCACCTTGGAGAACACGCCCTTGAAGAATGCCGTCTCTGTTCCGCAAAAGCTCTGCCACAGTGAAGGTGGAAGAAGCAGCCTGTGGCCACGGGCAGAGCTGGTCAACAGCTGCGCCTAACTTTCCCAAGCTGCGAGAGCATTCTCAGCCGAGTTCTGCTTTGACAGAGCTATTGCTGAACTTTTGCAGCCCCGGAGGCTGCTGAAACCAAGGCTGTGTTCTGCCTCTTCATTCTTGCCTTCCTGTGCTCCAGCGAGAAGTGAAGCTCTGGCACGGCATTCAGCTTTGCCGCCTCTCTGCACGGAAAGCACTAGACCGAACTAGTGTGCTTCGTGCATGCTCTCTCCTCGCTTTTATGGTCACTGCTCTGCTTTTTGCTTGGCAGCGTTCAAAGGGTCCACGGCATACCTCTTGCAGAGCGAGAGGTGGCCGGCGAGGAATACTTGCTGGCTTAAGTCGTTCCATGCTCAAGGCATTCATCGGAGCAACACCATGGGGGAAAAGAGGGGGGAACATTGCAGGACAAATTTCTATGCTGGAACATGATTGTCTGCGAGACAGCTCTCCGCAGCGCTAGTATTTGGCCAGGCTGAAATCAGCGCCAATGGAAGCCAATCTGACAAGCGGACTACAACGAGCGCGGCGATATGGGGCCACTTGGCAGGTGGCCGAAGAAAGACGGCCGCCCCGCGAATGTGGTGCCAGAAGGCAAGTTTCAGCAGGGCGTTGCGGGCGAGCTTAATGTGTAGCCGCAGTTGTTCTAGGCGAGATTGTAGCCGAGAAGCTTTCCGTCTCCATTCACGAGACAAGAAAAGCAGAACGCAATGGTCTAGAGGGTTGAGAAGAAAAGTGCTCGTAGCGAGCTCGTTGCGGCAGAAGCGAAAGCCAGGAGCAGCGTGCTCGCTGCGAGAAGTAGACGGCGCTTCGCCTCCTTGGGAAGGAAATCGCGTCTGGGCACGAACGGCAGCCAGCGAAGCTTCAGAACAGCAGGCTGTTCTGCTCAGCGTACGAGCCTGAAGTGAGTGGCAAGGGCTAAGGGGTCAGTTCCAAGGCATCTAGCTTTCCTGCTAGCAATGCCATTTCTACCCTGCTGTGGAAAACATTGTCCTCTGCCCTTCTGCTCCGAGAGGCAGAGAGCACCTCGGCAGACGCAGTGCAGAGGGAAAGGACACAGTATCCGAGGGAGCGTGACGCCACTTAGGCGGGCAAAGCAGAAAGGTGCCGCCCGGCACTGGCTTTGACTCCCTGAGCTTCCTTGCTAGGACAGCAGCTGCCGAAAGCTGGCAACTAGGCTGCCAGAGTGCAGAATGTAGGTGGTCTGGCACGCCTGCTTGCCGAAAGCCAGGATCAGCGAGACAGCGTGCTAGGCTCTGTTTCACAGCACCTTGGAGAACACGCCCTTGAAGAATGCCGTCTCTGTTCCGCAAAAGCTCTGCCACAGTGAAGCTGGAAGAAGCAGCCTGTGGCCACGGGCAGAGCTGGTCAACAGCTGCGCCTAACTTTCCCAAGCTGCGAGAGCATTCTCAGCCGAGTTCTGCTTTGACAGAGCTAGTGCTGAACTTTTGCAGTCCCGGAGGCTGCTGAAACCAAGGCTGTGTTCTGCCTCTTCATTCTTGCCTTCCTGTGCTCCAGCGAGAAGTGAAGCTCTGGCACGGCATTCAGCTTTGCCGCCTCTCTGCACGGAAAGCACTAGACAGAACTAGTGTGCTTCGTGCATGCTCTCTCCTCGCTTTTATGGTCACTGCTCTGCTTTTTGCTTGGCAGCGTTCCAAGGGTCCACGGCATACCTCTTGCAGAGCGAGAGGTGGCCGGCGAGGAATACTTGCTGGCTTAAGTCGTTCCATGCTCAAGGCATTCATCGGAGCAACACCATGGGGGAAAAGAGGGGGGAATATTGCAGGACAAATTTCTATGCTGGAACATGATTGTCTGCGAGACAGCTCTCCGCAGCGCTAGTATTTGGCCAGGCTGAAATCAGCGCCACGGGAAGCCAATCTGACAAGCGGAGTGCAACGAGCGCGGCGATATGGGGCCACTTGGCAGGTGGCCGAAGAAAGACGGCTGCCCCGCGAATGGGGTGCCAGAAGGCAAGTTTCAGCAGGGCGTTGCGGGCGAGCTTAATGTGTAGCCGCAGTTGTTCTAGGCGAGATTGTAGCCGAGAAGCTTTCCGTCTCCATTCACGAGACAAGAAAAGCAGAACGCAATGGTCTAGAGGGTTGAGAAGAAAAGTGCTCGTAGCGAGCTCGTTGCGGCAGAAGCGAAAGCCAGGAGCAGCGTGCTCGCTGCGAGAAGTAGACGGCGCTTCGCCTCCTTGGGAAGGCAATGGCGTCTGGGCACGAACGGCAGCCAGCGAAGCTTCAGAACAGCAGGCTGTTCTGCTCAGCGTACGAGCCTGAAGTGAGTGGCAAGGGCTAAGGGGTCAGTTCCAAGGCATCTAGCTTTCCTGCTAGCAATGCCATTTCTACCCTGCTGTGGAAAACATTGTCCTCTGCCCTTCTCCTCCGAGAGGCAGAGAGCACTTCGGCAGACGCAGTGCAGAGGGAAAGGACACATTATCCGAGGGAGCGTGACGCCGCTTAGGCGGGCAAAGCAGAAAGGTGCCGCCCGGCACTGGCTTTGACTCCCTGAGCTTCCTTGCTAGGACAGCAGCTGCCGAAAGCTGGCAACTAGGCTGCCAGAGTGCAGAATGTCGGCGGTCTGGCACGCCTGCTTGCCGAAAGCCAGGATCAGCGAGACAGCGTGCTAGGCTCTGTTTCACAGCACCCTGGAGAACACGCCCTTGAAGAATGCCGTCTCTGTTCCGCAAAAGCTCTGCCACAGTGAAGGTGGAAGAAGCAGCCTGTGGCCACGGGCAGAGCTGGTCAACAGCTGCGCCTAACTTTCCCAAGCTGCGAGAGCATTCTCAGCCGAGTTCTGCTTTGACAGAGCTATTGCTGAACTTTTGCAGCCCCGGAGGCTGCTGAAACCAAGGCTGTGTTCTGCCTCTTCATTCTTGCCTTCCTGTGCTCCAGCGAGAAGTGAAGCTCTGGCACGGCATTCAGCTTTGCCGCCTCTCTGCACGGAAAGCACTAGACCGAACTAGTGTGCTTCGTGCATGCTCTCTCCTCGCTTTTATGGTCACTGCTCTGCTTTTTGCTTGGCAGCGTTCAAAGGGTCCACGGCATACCTCTTGCACAGCGAGAGGTGGCCGGCGAGGAATACTTGCTGGCTTAAGTCGTTCCATGCTCAAGGCATTCATCGGAGCAACACCATGGGGGAAAAGAGGGGGGAACATTGCAGGACAAATTTCTATGCTGGAACATGATTGTCTGCGAGACAGCTCTCCGCAGCGCTAGTATTTGGCCAGGCTGAAATCAGCGCCACGGGAAGCCAATCTGACAAGCGGAGTGCAACGAGCGCGGCGATATGGGGCCACTTGGCAGGTGGCCGAAGAAAGACGGCTGCCCCGCGAATGGGGTGCCAGAAGGCAAGTTTCAGCAGGGCGTTGCGGGCGAGCTTAATGTGTAGCCGCAGTTGTTCTAGGCGAGATTGTAGCCGAGAAGCTTTCCGTCTCCATTCACGAGACAAGAAAAGCAGAACGCAATGGTCTAGAGGGTTGAGAAGAAAAGTGCTCGTAGCGAGCTCGTTGCGGCAGAAGCGAAAGCCAGGAGCAGCGTGCTCGCTGCGAGAAGTAGACGGCGCTTCGCCTCCTTGGGAAGGAAATGGCGTCTGGGCACGAACGGCAGCCAGCGAAGCTTCAGAACAGCAGGCTGTTCTGCTCAGCGTACGAGCCTGAAGTGAGTGGCAAGGGCTAAGGGGTCAGTTCCAAGGCATCTAGCTTTCCTGCTAGCAATGCCATTTCTACCCTGCTGTGGAAAACATTGTCCTTTGCCCTTCTGCTCCGAGAGGCAGAGAGCACCTCGGCAGACGCAGTGCAGAGGGAAAGGACACAGTATCCGAGGGAGCGTGACGCCACTTAGGCGGGCAAAGCAGAAAGGTGCCGCCCGGCACTGGCTTTGACTCCCTGAGCTTCCTTGCTAGGACAGCAGCTGCCGAAAGCTGGCAACTAGGCTGCCAGAGTGCAGAATGTAGGTGGTCTGGCACGCCTGCTTGCCGAAAGCCAGGATCAGCGAGACAGCGTGCTAGGCTCTGTTTCACAGCACCTTGGAGAACACGCCCTTGAAGAATGCCGTCTCTGTTCCGCAAAAGCTCTGCCACAGTGAAGGTGGAAGAAGCAGCCTGTGGCCACGGGCAGAGCTGGTCAACAGCTGCGCCTAACTTTCCCAAGCTGCGAGAGCATTCTCAGCCGAGTTCTGCTTTGACAGAGCTAGTGCTGAACTTTTGCAGTCCCGGAGGCTGCTGAAACCAAGGCTGTGTTCTGCCTCTTCATTCTTGCCTTCCTGTGCTCCAGCGAGAAGTGAAGCTCTGGAACGGCATTCAGCTTTGCCGCCTCTCTGCACGGAAAGCACTAGACCGAACTAGTGTGCTTCGTGCATGCTCTCTCCTCGCTTTTATGGTCACTGCTCTGCTTTTTGCTTGGCAGCGTTCAAAGGGTCCACGGCATACCTCTTGCAGAGCGAGAGGTGGCCGGCGAGGAATACTTGCTGGCTTAAGTCGTTCCATGCTCAAGGCATTCATCGGAGCAACACCATGGGGGAAAAGAGGGGGGAACATTGCAGGACAAATTTCTATGCTGGAACATGATTGTCTGCGAGACAGCTCTCCGCAGCGCTAGTATTTGGCCAGGCTGAAATCAGCGCCAATGGAAGCCAATCTGACAAGCGGAGTACAACGAGCGCGGCGATATGGGGCCACTTGGCAGGTGGCCGAAGAAAGACGGCCGCCCCGCGAATGGGGTGCCAGAAGGCAAGTTTCAGCAGGGCGTTGCGGGCGAGCTTAATGTGTAGCCGCAGTTGTTCTAGGCGAGATTGTAGCCGAGAAGCTTTCCGTCTCCATTCACGAGACAAGAAAAGCAGAACGCAATGGTCTAGAGGGTTGAGAAGAAAAGTGCTCGTAGCGAGCTCGTTGCGGCAGAAGCGAAAGCCAGGAGCAGCGTGCTCGCTGCGAGAAGTAGACGGCGCTTCGCCTCCTTGGGAAGGCAATGGCGTCTGGGCACGAACGGCAGCCAGCGAAGCTTCAGAACAGCAGGCTGTTCTGCTCAGCGTACGAGCCTGAAGTGAGTGGCAAGGGCTAAGGGGACAGTCCCAAGGCATCTAGCTTTCCTGCTAGCAATGCCATTTCTACCCTGCTGTGGAAAACATTGTCCTTTGCCCTTCTGCTCCGAGAGGCAGAGAGCACCTCGGCAGACGCAGTGCAGAGGGAAAGGACACAGTATCCGAGGGAGCGTGACGCCACTTAGGCGGGCAAAGCAGAAAGGTGCCGCCCGGCACTGGCTTTGACTCCCTGAGCTTCCTTGCTAGGACAGCAGCTGCCGAAAGCTGGCAACTAGGCTGCCAGAGTGCAGAATGTCGGCGGTCTGGCACGCCTGCTTGCCGAAAGCCAGGATCAGCGAGACAGCGTGCTAGGCTCTGTTTCACAGCACCTTGGAGAACACGCCCTTGAAGAATGCCGTCTCTGTTCCGCAAAAGCTCTGCCACAGTGAAGGTGGAAGAAGCAGCCTGTGGCCACGGGCAGAGCTGGTCAACAGCTGCGCCTAACTTTCCCAAGCTGCGAGAGCATTCTCAGCCGAGTTCTGCTTTGACAGAGCTATTGCTGAACTTTTGCAGCCCCGGAGGCTGCTGAAACCAAGGCTGTGTTCTGCCTCTTCATTCTTGCCTTCCTGTGCTCCAGCGAGAAGTGAAGCTCTGGCACGGCATTCAGCTTTGCCGCCTCTCTGCACGGAAAGCACTAGACCGAACTAGTGTGCTTCGTGCATGCTCTCTCCTCGCTTTTATGGTCACTGCTCTGCTTTTTGCTTGGCAGCGTTCCAAGGGTCCACGGCATACCTCTTGCACAGCGAGAGGTGGCCGGCGAGGAATACTTGCTGGCTTAAGTCGTTCCATGCTCAAGGCATTCATCGGAGCAACACCATGGGGGAAAAGAGGGGGGAACATTGCAGGACAAATTTCTATGCTGGAACATGATTGTCTGCGAGACAGCTCTCCGCAGCGCTAGTATTTGGCCAGGCTGAAATCAGCGCCACGGGAAGCCAATCTGACAAGCGGAGTGCAACGAGCGCGGCGATATGGGGCCACTTGGCAGGTGGCCGAAGAAAGACGGCTGCCCCGCGAATGGGGTGCCAGAAGGCAAGTTTCAGCAGGGCGTTGCGGGCGAGCTTAATGTGTAGCCGCAGTTGTTCTAGGCGAGATTGTAGCCGAGAAGCTTTCCGTCTCCATTCACGAGACAAGAAAAGCAGAACGCAATGGTCTAGAGGGTTGAGAAGAAAAGTGCTCGTAGCGAGCTCGTTGCGGCAGAAGCGAAAGCCAGGAGCAGCGTGCTCGCTGCGAGAAGTAGACGGCGCTTCGCCTCCTTGGGAAGGCAATGGCGTCTGGGCACGAACGGCAGCCAGCGAAGCTTCAGAACAGCAGGCTGTTCTGCTCAGCGTACGAGCCTGAAGTGAGTGGCAAGGGCTAAGGGGTCAGTTCCAAGGCATCTAGCTTTCCTGCTAGCAATGCCATTTCTACCCTGCTGTGGAAAACATTGTCCTCTGCCCTTCTCCTCCGAGAGGCAGAGAGCACTTCGGCAGACGCAGTGCAGAGGGAAAGGACACATTATCCGAGGGAGCGTGACGCCGCTTAGGCGGGCAAAGCAGAAAGGTGCCGCCCGGCACTGGCTTTGACTCCCTGAGCTTCCTTGCTAGGACAGCAGCTGCCGAAAGCTGGCAACTAGGCTGCCAGAGTGCAGAATGTCGGCGGTCTGGCACGCCTGCTTGCCGAAAGCCAGGATCAGCGAGACAGCGTGCTAGGCTCTGTTTCACAGCACCCTGGAGAACACGCCCTTGAAGAATGCCGTCTCTGTTCCGCAAAAGCTCTGCCACAGTGAAGGTGGAAGAAGCAGCCTGTGGCCACGGGCAGAGCTGGTCAACAGCTGCGCCTAACTTTCCCAAGCTGCGAGAGCATTCTCAGCCGAGTTCTGCTTTGACAGAGCTAGTGCTGAACTTTTGCAGTCCCGGAGGCTGCTGAAACCAAGGCTGTGTTCTGCCTCTTCATTCTTGCCTTCCTGTGCTCCAGCGAGAAGTGAAGCTCTGGAACGGCATTCAGCTTTGCCGCCTCTCTGCACGGAAAGCACTAGACCGAACTAGTGTGCTTCGTGCATGCTCTCTCCTCGCTTTTATGGTCACTGCTCTGCTTTTTGCTTGGCAGCGTTCAAAGGGTCCACGGCATACCTCTTGCAGAGCGAGAGGTGGCCGGCGAGGAATACTTGCTGGCTTAAGTCGTTCCATGCTCAAGGCATTCATCGGAGCAACACCATGGGGGAAAAGAGGGGGGAACATTGCAGGACAAATTTCTATGCTGGAACATGATTGTCTGCGAGACAGCTCTCCGCAGCGCTAGTATTTGGCCAGGCTGAAATCAGCGCCACGGGAAGCCAATCTGACAAGCGGAGTGCAACGAGCGCGGCGATATGGGGCCACTTGGCAGGTGGCCGAAGAAAGACGGCCGCCCCGCGAATGGGGTGCCAGAAGGCAAGTTTCAGCAGGGCGTTGCGGGCGAGCTTAATGTGTAGCCGCAGTTGTTCTAGGCGAGATTGTAGCCGAGAAGCTTTCCGTCTCCATTCACGAGACAAGAAAAGCAGAACGCAATGGTCTAGAGGGTTGAGAAGAAAAGTGCTCGTAGCGAGCTCGTTGCGGCAGAAGCGAAAGCCAGGAGCAGCGTGCTCGCTGCGAGAAGTAGACGGCGCTTCGCCTCCTTGGGAAGGAAATGGCGTCTGGGCACGAACGGCAGCCAGCGAAGCTTCAGAACAGCAGGCTGTTCTGCTCAGCGTACGAGCCTGAAGTGAGTGGCAAGGGCTAAGGGGACAGTCCCAAGGCATCTAGCTTTCCTGCTAGCAATGCCATTTCTACCCTGCTGTGGAAAACATTGTCCTTTGCCCTTCTGCTCCGAGAGGCAGAGAGCACCTCGGCAGACGCAGTGCAGAGGGAAAGGACACAGTATCCGAGGGAGCGTGACGCCACTTAGGCGGGCAAAGCAGAAAGGTGCCGCCCGGCACTGGCTTTGACTCCCTGAGCTTCCTTGCTAGGACAGCAGCTGCCGAAAGCTGGCAACTAGGCTGCCAGAGTGCAGAATGTCGGCGGTCTGGCACGCCTGCTTGCCGAAAGCCAGGATCAGCGAGACAGCGTGCTAGGCTCTGTTTCACAGCACCTTGGAGAACACGCCCTTGAAGAATGCCGTCTCTGTTCCGCAAAAGCTCTGCCACAGTGAAGGTGGAAGAAGCAGCCTGTGGCCACGGGCAGAGCTGGTCAACAGCTGCGCCTAACTTTCCCAAGCTGCGAGAGCATTCTCAGCCGAGTTCTGCTTTGACAGAGCTATTGCTGAACTTTTGCAGTCCCGGAGGCTGCTGAAACCAAGGCTGTGTTCTGCCTCTTCATTCTTGCCTTCCTGTGCTCCAGCGAGAAGTGAAGCTCTGGCACGGCATTCAGCTTTGCCGCCTCTCTGCACGGAAAGCACTAGACCGAACTAGTGTGCTTCGTGCATGCTCTCTCCTCGCTTTTATGGTCACTGCTCTGCTTTTTGCTTGGCAGCGTTCAAAGGGTCCACGGCATACCTCTTGCACAGCGAGAGGTGGCCGGCGAGGAATACTTGCTGGCTTAAGTCGTTCCATGCTCAAGGCATTCATCGGAGCAACACCATGGGGGAAAAGAGGGGGGAACATTGCAGGACAAATTTCTATGCTGGAACATGATTGTCTGCGAGACAGCTCTCCGCAGCGCTAGTATTTGGCCAGGCTGAAATCAGCGCCACGGGAAGCCAATCTGACAAGCGGAGTGCAACGAGCGCGGCGATATGGGGCCACTTGGCAGGTGGCCGAAGAAAGACGGCTGCCCCGCGAATGGGGTGCCAGAAGGCAAGTTTCAGCAGGGCGTTGCGGGCGAGCTTAATGTGTAGCCGCAGTTGTTCTAGGCGAGATTGTAGCCGAGAAGCTTTCCGTCTCCATTCACGAGACAAGAAAAGCAGAACGCAATGGTCTAGAGGGTTGAGAAGAAAAGTGCTCGTAGCGAGCTCGTTGCGGCAGAAGCGAAAGCCAGGAGCAGCGTGCTCGCTGCGAGAAGTAGACGGCGCTTCGCCTCCTTGGGAAGGAAATGGCGTCTGGGCACGAACGGCAGCCAGCGAAGCTTCAGAACAGCAGGCTGTTCTGCTCAGCGTACGAGCCTGAAGTGAGTGGCAAGGGCTAAGGGGACAGTCCCAAGGCATCTAGCTTTCCTGCTAGCAATGCCATTTCTACCCTGCTGTGGAAAACATTGTCCTTTGCCCTTCTGCTCCGAGAGGCAGAGAGCACCTCGGCAGACGCAGTGCAGAGGGAAAGGACACAGTATCCGAGGGAGCGTGACGCCACTTAGGCGGGCAAAGCAGAAAGGTGCCGCCCGGCACTGGCTTTGACTCCCTGAGCTTCCTTGCTAGGACAGCAGCTGCCGAAAGCTGGCAACTAGGCTGCCAGAGTGCAGAATGTCGGCGGTCTGGCACGCCTGCTTGCCGAAAGCCAGGATCAGCGAGACAGCGTGCTAGGCTCTGTTTCACAGCACCTTGGAGAACACGCCCTTGAAGAATGCCGTCTCTGTTCCGCAAAAGCTCTGCCACAGTGAAGGTGGAAGAAGCAGCCTGTGGCCACGGGCAGAGCTGGTCAACAGCTGCGCCTAACTTTCCCAAGCTGCGAGAGCATTCTCAGCCGAGTTCTGCTTTGACAGAGCTATTGCTGAACTTTTGCAGTCCCGGAGGCTGCTGAAACCAAGGCTGTGTTCTGCCTCTTCATTCTTGCCTTCCTGTGCTCCAGCGAGAAGTGAAGCTCTGGCACGGCATTCAGCTTTGCCGCCTCTCTGCACGGAAAGCACTAGACCGAACTAGTGTGCTTCGTGCATGCTCTCTCCTCGCTTTTATGGTCACTGCTCTGCTTTTTGCTTGGCAGCGTTCAAAGGGTCCACGGCATACCTCTTGCACAGCGAGAGGTGGCCGGCGAGGAATACTTGCTGGCTTAAGTCGTTCCATGCTCAAGGCATTCATCGGAGCAACACCATGGGGGAAAAGAGGGGGGAACATTGCAGGACAAATTTCTATGCTGGAACATGATTGTCTGCGAGACAGCTCTCCGCAGCGCTAGTATTTGGCCAGGCTGAAATCAGCGCCACGGGAAGCCAATCTGACAAGCGGAGTGCAACGAGCGCGGCGATATGGGGCCACTTGGCAGGTGGCCGAAGAAAGACGGCTGCCCCGCGAATGGGGTGCCAGAAGGCAAGTTTCAGCAGGGCGTTGCGGGCGAGCTTAATGTGTAGCCGCAGTTGTTCTAGGCGAGAT
Organism: Cinclus cinclus; assembly: GCF_963662255.1. Lineage (NCBI taxonomy): Eukaryota > Metazoa > Chordata > Aves > Passeriformes > Cinclidae > Cinclus > Cinclus cinclus. The sequence goes on from NW_026912147.1 coordinate 237,399, forward strand.
TGTAGCCGAGAAGCTTTCCGTCTCCATTCACGAGACAAGAAAAGCAGAACGCAATGGTCTAGAGGGTTGAGAAGAAAAGTGCTCGTAGCGAGCTCGTTGCGGCAGAAGCGAAAGCCAGGAGCAGCGTGCTCGCTGCGAGAAGTAGACGGCGCTTCGCCTCCTTGGGAAGGCAATGGCGTCTGGGCACGAACGGCAGCCAGCGAAGCTTCAGAACAGCAGGCTGTTCTGCTCAGCGTACGAGCCTGAAGTGAGTGGCAAGGGCTAAGGGGTCAGTTCCAAGGCATCTAGCTTTCCTGCTAGCAATGCCATTTCTACCCTGCTGTGGAAAACATTGTCCTCTGCCCTTCTCCTCCGAGAGGCAGAGAGCACTTCGGCAGACGCAGTGCAGAGGGAAAGGACACATTATCCGAGGGAGCGTGACGCCGCTTAGGCGGGCAAAGCAGAAAGGTGCCGCCCGGCACTGGCTTTGACTCCCTGAGCTTCCTTGCTAGGACAGCAGCTGCCGAAAGCTGGCAACTAGGCTGCCAGAGTGCAGAATGTCGGCGGTCTGGCACGCCTGCTTGCCGAAAGCCAGGATCAGCGAGACAGCGTGCTAGGCTCTGTTTCACAGCACCCTGGAGAACACGCCCTTGAAGAATGCCGTCTCTGTTCCGCAAAAGCTCTGCCACAGTGAAGGTGGAAGAAGCAGCCTGTGGCCACGGGCAGAGCTGGTCAACAGCTGCGCCTAACTTTCCCAAGCTGCGAGAGCATTCTCAGCCGAGTTCTGCTTTGACAGAGCTATTGCTGAACTTTTGCAGCCCCGGAGGCTGCTGAAACCAAGGCTGTGTTCTGCCTCTTCATTCTTGCCTTCCTGTGCTCCAGCGAGAAGTGAAGCTCTGGCACGGCATTCAGCTTTGCCGCCTCTCTGCACGGAAAGCACTAGACCGAACTAGTGTGCTTCGTGCATGCTCTCTCCTCGCTTTTATGGTCACTGCTCTGCTTTTTGCTTGGCAGCGTTCCAAGGGTCCACGGCATACCTCTTGCACAGCGAGAGGTGGCCGGCGAGGAATACTTGCTGGCTTAAGTCGTTCCATGCTCAAGGCATTCATCGGAGCAACACCATGGGGGAAAAGAGGGGGGAACATTGCAGGACAAATTTCTATGCTGGAACATGATTGTCTGCGAGACAGCTCTCCGCAGCGCTAGTATTTGGCCAGGCTGAAATCAGCGCCAATGGAAGCCAATCTGACAAGCGGACTACAACGAGCGCGGCGATATGGGGCCACTTGGCAGGTGGCCGAAGAAAGACGGCCGCCCCGCGAATGTGGTGCCAGAAGGCAAGTTTCAGCAGGGCGTTGCGGGCGAGCTTAATGTGTAGCCGCAGTTGTTCTAGGCGAGATTGTAGCCGAGAAGCTTTCCGTCTCCATTCACGAGACAAGAAAAGCAGAACGCAATGGTCTAGAGGGTTGAGAAGAAAAGTGCTCGTAGCGAGCTCGTTGCGGCAGAAGCGAAAGCCAGGAGCAGCGTGCTCGCTGCGAGAAGTAGACGGCGCTTCGCCTCCTTGGGAAGGAAATCGCGTCTGGGCACGAACGGCAGCCAGCGAAGCTTCAGAACAGCAGGCTGTTCTGCTCAGCGTACGAGCCTGAAGTGAGTGGCAAGGGCTAAGGGGTCAGTTCCAAGGCATCTAGCTTTCCTGCTAGCAATGCCATTTCTACCCTGCTGTGGAAAACATTGTCCTCTGCCCTTCTGCTCCGAGAGGCAGAGAGCACCTCGGCAGACGCAGTGCAGAGGGAAAGGACACAGTATCCGAGGGAGCGTGACGCCACTTAGGCGGGCAAAGCAGAAAGGTGCCGCCCGGCACTGGCTTTGACTCCCTGAGCTTCCTTGCTAGGACAGCAGCTGCCGAAAGCTGGCAACTAGGCTGCCAGAGTGCAGAATGTAGGTGGTCTGGCACGCCTGCTTGCCGAAAGCCAGGATCAGCGAGACAGCGTGCTAGGCTCTGTTTCACAGCACCTTGGAGAACACGCCCTTGAAGAATGCCGTCTCTGTTCCGCAAAAGCTCTGCCACAGTGAAGGTGGAAGAAGCAGCCTGTGGCCACGGGCAGAGCTGGTCAACAGCTGCGCCTAACTTTCCCAAGCTGCGAGAGCATTCTCAGCCGAGTTCTGCTTTGACAGAGCTAGTGCTGAACTTTTGCAGTCCCGGAGGCTGCTGAAACCAAAGCTGTGTTCTGCCTCTTCATTCTTGCCTTCCTGTGCTCCAGCGAGAAGTGAAGCTCTGGCACGGCATTCAGCTTTGCCGCCTCTCTGCACGGAAAGCACTAGACAGAACTAGTGTGCTTCGTGCATGCTCTCTCCTCGCTTTTATGGTCACTGCTCTGCTTTTTGCTTGGCAGCGTTCAAAGGGTCCACGGCATACCTCTTGCAGAGCGAGAGGTGGCCGGCGAGGAATACTTGCTGGCTTAAGTCGTTCCATGCTCAAGGCATTCATCGGAGCAACACCATGGGGGAAAAGAGGGGGGAATATTGCAGGACAAATTTCTATGCTGGAACATGATTGCCTGCGAGACAGCTCTCCGCAGCGCTAGTATTTGGCCAGGCTGAAATCAGCGCCACGGGAAGCCAATCTGACAAGCGGAGTGCAACGAGCGCGGCGATATGGGGCCACTTGGCAGGTGGCCGAAGAAAGACGGCTGCCCCGCGAATGGGGTGCCAGAAGGCAAGTTTCAGCAGGGCGTTGCGGGCGAGCTTAATGTGTAGCCGCAGTTGTTCTAGGCGAGATTGTAGCCGAGAAGCTTTCCGTCTCCATTCACGAGACAAGAAAAGCAGAACGCAATGGTCTAGAGGGTTGAGAAGAAAAGTGCTCGTAGCGAGCTCGTTGCGGCAGAAGCGAAAGCCAGGAGCAGCGTGCTCGCTGCGAGAAGTAGACGGCGCTTCGCCTCCTTGGGAAGGAAATCGCGTCTGGGCACGAACGGCAGCCAGCGAAGCTTCAGAACAGCAGGCTGTTCTGCTCAGCGTACGAGCCTGAAGTGAGTGGCAAGGGCTAAGGGGTCAGTTCCAAGGCATCTAGCTTTCCTGCTAGCAATGCCATTTCTACCCTGCTGTGGAAAACATTGTCCTCTGCCCTTCTCCTCCGAGAGGCAGAGAGCACTTCGGCAGACGCAGTGCAGAGGGAAAGGACACATTATCCGAGGGAGCGTGACGCCGCTTAGGCGGGCAAAGCAGAAAGGTGCCGCCCGGCACTGGCTTTGACTCCCTGAGCTTCCTTGCTAGGACAGCAGCTGCCGAAAGCTGGCAACTAGGCTGCCAGAGTGCAGAATGTCGGCGGTCTGGCACGCCTGCTTGCCGAAAGCCAGGATCAGCGAGACAGCGTGCTAGGCTCTGTTTCACAGCACCCTGGAGAACACGCCCTTGAAGAATGCCGTCTCTGTTCCGCAAAAGCTCTGCCACAGTGAAGGTGGAAGAAGCAGCCTGTGGCCACGGGCAGAGCTGGTCAACAGCTGCGCCTAACTTTCCCAAGCTGCGAGAGCATTCTCAGCCGAGTTCTGCTTTGACAGAGCTAGTGCTGAACTTTTGCAGCCCCGGAGGCTGCTGAAACCAAGGCTGTGTTCTGCCTCTTCATTCTTGCCTTCCTGTGCTCCAGCGAGAAGTGAAGCTCTGGCACGGCATTCAGCTTTGCCGCCTCTCTGCACGGAAAGCACTAGACCGAACTAGTGTGCTTCGTGCATGCTCTCTCCTCGCTTTTATGGTCACTGCTCTGCTTTTTGCTTGGCAGCGTTCCAAGGGTCCACGGCATACCTCTTGCACAGCGAGAGGTGGCCGGCGAGGAATACTTGCTGGCTTAAGTCGTTCCATGCTCAAGGCATTCATCGGAGCAACACCATGGGGGAAAAGAGGGGGGAACATTGCAGGACAAATTTCTATGCTGGAACATGATTGTCTGCGAGACAGCTCTCCGCAGCGCTAGTATTTGGCCAGGCTGAAATCAGCGCCAATGGAAGCCAATCTGACAAGCGGACTACAACGAGCGCGGCGATATGGGGCCACTTGGCAGGTGGCCGAAGAAAGACGGCCGCCCCGCGAATGTGGTGCCAGAAGGCAAGTTTCAGCAGGGCGTTGCGGGCGAGCTTAATGTGTAGCCGCAGTTGTTCTAGGCGAGATTGTAGCCGAGAAGCTTTCCGTCTCCATTCACGAGACAAGAAAAGCAGAACGCAATGGTCTAGAGGGTTGAGAAGAAAAGTGCTCGTAGCGAGCTCGTTGCGGCAGAAGCGAAAGCCAGGAGCAGCGTGCTCGCTGCGAGAAGTAGACGGCGCTTCGCCTCCTTGGGAAGGAAATCGCGTCTGGGCACGAACGGCAGCCAGCGAAGCTTCAGAACAGCAGGCTGTTCTGCTCAGCGTACGAGCCTGAAGTGAGTGGCAAGGGCTAAGGGGTCAGTTCCAAGGCATCTAGCTTTCCTGCTAGCAATGCCATTTCTACCCTGCTGTGGAAAACATTGTCCTCTGCCCTTCTGCTCCGAGAGGCAGAGAGCACCTCGGCAGACGCAGTGCAGAGGGAAAGGACACAGTATCCGAGGGAGCGTGACGCCACTTAGGCGGGCAAAGCAGAAAGGTGCCGCCCGGCACTGGCTTTGACTCCCTGAGCTTCCTTGCTAGGACAGCAGCTGCCGAAAGCTGGCAACTAGGCTGCCAGAGTGCAGAATGTAGGTGGTCTGGCACGCCTGCTTGCCGAAAGCCAGGATCAGCGAGACAGCGTGCTAGGCTCTGTTTCACAGCACCTTGGAGAACACGCCCTTGAAGAATGCCGTCTCTGTTCCGCAAAAGCTCTGCCACAGTGAAGGTGGAAGAAGCAGCCTGTGGCCACGGGCAGAGCTGGTCAACAGCTGCGCCTAACTTTCCCAAGCTGCGAGAGCATTCTCAGCCGAGTTCTGCTTTGACAGAGCTAGTGCTGAACTTTTGCAGTCCCGGAGGCTGCTGAAACCAAGGCTGTGTTCTGCCTCTTCATTCTTGCCTTCCTGTGCTCCAGCGAGAAGTGAAGCTCTGGCACGGCATTCAGCTTTGCCGCCTCTCTGCACGGAAAGCACTAGACAGAACTAGTGTGCTTCGTGCATGCTCTCTCCTCGCTTTTATGGTCACTGCTCTGCTTTTTGCTTGGCAGCGTTCAAAGGGTCCACGGCATACCTCTTGCAGAGCGAGAGGTGGCCGGCGAGGAATACTTGCTGGCTTAAGTCGTTCCATGCTCAAGGCATTCATCGGAGCAACACCATGGGGGAAAAGAGGGGGGAATATTGCAGGACAAATTTCTATGCTGGAACATGATTGCCTGCGAGACAGCTCTCCGCAGCGCTAGTATTTGGCCAGGCTGAAATCAGCGCCACGGGAAGCCAATCTGACAAGCGGAGTGCAACGAGCGCGGCGATATGGGGCCACTTGGCAGGTGGCCGAAGAAAGACGGCTGCCCCGCGAATGGGGTGCCAGAAGGCAAGTTTCAGCAGGGCGTTGCGGGCGAGCTTAATGTGTAGCCGCAGTTGTTCTAGGCGAGATTGTAGCCGAGAAGCTTTCCGTCTCCATTCACGAGACAAGAAAAGCAGAACGCAATGGTCTAGAGGGTTGAGAAGAAAAGTGCTCGTAGCGAGCTCGTTGCGGCAGAAGCGAAAGCCAGGAGCAGCGTGCTCGCTGCGAGAAGTAGACGGCGCTTCGCCTCCTTGGGAAGGAAATCGCGTCTGGGCACGAACGGCAGCCAGCGAAGCTTCAGAACAGCAGGCTGTTCTGCTCAGCGTACGAGCCTGAAGTGAGTGGCAAGGGCTAAGGGGTCAGTTCCAAGGCATCTAGCTTTCCTGCTAGCAATGCCATTTCTACCCTGCTGTGGAAAACATTGTCCTCTGCCCTTCTCCTCCGAGAGGCAGAGAGCACTTCGGCAGACGCAGTGCAGAGGGAAAGGACACATTATCCGAGGGAGCGTGACGCCGCTTAGGCGGGCAAAGCAGAAAGGTGCCGCCCGGCACTGGCTTTGACTCCCTGAGCTTCCTTGCTAGGACAGCAGCTGCCGAAAGCTGGCAACTAGGCTGCCAGAGTGCAGAATGTCGGCGGTCTGGCACGCCTGCTTGCCGAAAGCCAGGATCAGCGAGACAGCGTGCTAGGCTCTGTTTCACAGCACCCTGGAGAACACGCCCTTGAAGAATGCCGTCTCTGTTCCGCAAAAGCTCTGCCACAGTGAAGGTGGAAGAAGCAGCCTGTGGCCACGGGCAGAGCTGGTCAACAGCTGCGCCTAACTTTCCCAAGCTGCGAGAGCATTCTCAGCCGAGTTCTGCTTTGACAGAGCTATTGCTGAACTTTTGCAGCCCCGGAGGCTGCTGAAACCAAGGCTGTGTTCTGCCTCTTCATTCTTGCCTTCCTGTGCTCCAGCGAGAAGTGAAGCTCTGGCACGGCATTCAGCTTTGCCGCCTCTCTGCACGGAAAGCACTAGACCGAACTAGTGTGCTTCGTGCATGCTCTCTCCTCGCTTTTATGGTCACTGCTCTGCTTTTTGCTTGGCAGCGTTCCAAGGGTCCACGGCATACCTCTTGCACAGCGAGAGGTGGCCGGCGAGGAATACTTGCTGGCTTAAGTCGTTCCATGCTCAAGGCATTCATCGGAGCAACACCATGGGGGAAAAGAGGGGGGAACATTGCAGGACAAATTTCTATGCTGGAACATGATTGTCTGCGAGACAGCTCTCCGCAGCGCTAGTATTTGGCCAGGCTGAAATCAGCGCCAATGGAAGCCAATCTGACAAGCGGACTACAACGAGCGCGGCGATATGGGGCCACTTGGCAGGTGGCCGAAGAAAGACGGCCGCCCCGCGAATGTGGTGCCAGAAGGCAAGTTTCAGCAGGGCGTTGCGGGCGAGCTTAATGTGTAGCCGCAGTTGTTCTAGGCGAGATTGTAGCCGAGAAGCTTTCCGTCTCCATTCACGAGACAAGAAAAGCAGAACGCAATGGTCTAGAGGGTTGAGAAGAAAAGTGCTCGTAGCGAGCTCGTTGCGGCAGAAGCGAAAGCCAGGAGCAGCGTGCTCGCTGCGAGAAGTAGACGGCGCTTCGCCTCCTTGGGAAGGAAATCGCGTCTGGGCACGAACGGCAGCCAGCGAAGCTTCAGAACAGCAGGCTGTTCTGCTCAGCGTACGAGCCTGAAGTGAGTGGCAAGGGCTAAGGGGTCAGTTCCAAGGCATCTAGCTTTCCTGCTAGCAATGCCATTTCTACCCTGCTGTGGAAAACATTGTCCTCTGCCCTTCTGCTCCGAGAGGCAGAGAGCACCTCGGCAGACGCAGTGCAGAGGGAAAGGACACAGTATCCGAGGGAGCGTGACGCCACTTAGGCGGGCAAAGCAGAAAGGTGCCGCCCGGCACTGGCTTTGACTCCCTGAGCTTCCTTGCTAGGACAGCAGCTGCCGAAAGCTGGCAACTAGGCTGCCAGAGTGCAGAATGTAGGTGGTCTGGCACGCCTGCTTGCCGAAAGCCAGGATCAGCGAGACAGCGTGCTAGGCTCTGTTTCACAGCACCTTGGAGAACACGCCCTTGAAGAATGCCGTCTCTGTTCCGCAAAAGCTCTGCCACAGTGAAGGTGGAAGAAGCAGCCTGTGGCCACGGGCAGAGCTGGTCAACAGCTGCGCCTAACTTTCCCAAGCTGCGAGAGCATTCTCAGCCGAGTTCTGCTTTGACAGAGCTATTGCTGAACTTTTGCAGTCCCGGAGGCTGCTGAAACCAAGGCTGTGTTCTGCCTCTTCATTCTTGCCTTCCTGTGCTCCAGCGAGAAGTGAAGCTCTGGCACGGCATTCAGCTTTGCCGCCTCTCTGCACGGAAAGCACTAGACCGAACTAGTGTGCTTCGTGCATGCTCTCTCCTCGCTTTTATGGTCACTGCTCTGCTTTTTGCTTGGCAGCGTTCAAAGGGTCCACGGCATACCTCTTGCAGAGCGAGAGGTGGCCGGCGAGGAATACTTGCTGGCTTAAGTCGTTCCATGCTCAAGGCATTCATCGGAGCAACACCATGGGGGAAAAGAGGGGGGAACATTGCAGGACAAATTTCTATGCTGGAACATGATTGTCTGCGAGACAGCTCTCCGCAGCGCTAGTATTTGGCCAGGCTGAAATCAGCGCCACGGGAAGCCAATCTGACAAGCGGAGTGCAACGAGCGCGGCGATATGGGGCCACTTGGCAGGTGGCCGAAGAAAGACGGCTGCCCCGCGAATGGGGTGCCAGAAGGCAAGTTTCAGCAGGGCGTTGCGGGCGAGCTTAATGTGTAGCCGCAGTTGTTCTAGGCGAGATTGTAGCCGAGAAGCTTTCCGTCTCCATTCACGAGACAAGAAAAGCAGAACGCAATGGTCTAGAGGGTTGAGAAGAAAAGTGCTCGTAGCGAGCTCGTTGCGGCAGAAGCGAAAGCCAGGAGCAGCGTGCTCGCTGCGAGAAGTAGACGGCGCTTCGCCTCCTTGGGAAGGCAATGGCGTCTGGGCACGAACGGCAGCCAGCGAAGCTTCAGAACAGCAGGCTGTTCTGCTCAGCGTACGAGCCTGAAGTGAGTGGCAAGGGCTAAGGGGTCAGTTCCAAGGCATCTAGCTTTCCTGCTAGCAATGCCATTTCTACCCTGCTGTGGAAAACATTGTCCTCTGCCCTTCTCCTCCGAGAGGCAGAGAGCACTTCGGCAGACGCAGTGCAGAGGGAAAGGACACATTATCCGAGGGAGCGTGACGCCGCTTAGGCGGGCAAAGCAGAAAGGTGCCGCCCGGCACTGGCTTTGACTCCCTGAGCTTCCTTGCTAGGACAGCAGCTGCCGAAAGCTGGCAACTAGGCTGCCAGAGTGCAGAATGTCGGCGGTCTGGCACGCCTGCTTGCCGAAAGCCAGGATCAGCGAGACAGCGTGCTAGGCTCTGTTTCACAGCACCCTGGAGAACACGCCCTTGAAGAATGCCGTCTCTGTTCCGCAAAAGCTCTGCCACAGTGAAGGTGGAAGAAGCAGCCTGTGGCCACGGGCAGAGCTGGTCAACAGCTGCGCCTAACTTTCCCAAGCTGCGAGAGCATTCTCAGCCGAGTTCTGCTTTGACAGAGCTATTGCTGAACTTTTGCAGCCCCGGAGGCTGCTGAAACCAAGGCTGTGTTCTGCCTCTTCATTCTTGCCTTCCTGTGCTCCAGCGAGAAGTGAAGCTCTGGCACGGCATTCAGCTTTGCCGCCTCTCTGCACGGAAAGCACTAGACCGAACTAGTGTGCTTCGTGCATGCTCTCTCCTCGCTTTTATGGTCACTGCTCTGCTTTTTGCTTGGCAGCGTTCCAAGGGTCCACGGCATACCTCTTGCACAGCGAGAGGTGGCCGGCGAGGAATACTTGCTGGCTTAAGTCGTTCCATGCTCAAGGCATTCATCGGAGCAACACCATGGGGGAAAAGAGGGGGGAACATTGCAGGACAAATTTCTATGCTGGAACATGATTGTCTGCGAGACAGCTCTCCGCAGCGCTAGTATTTGGCCAGGCTGAAATCAGCGCCAATGGAAGCCAATCTGACAAGCGGACTACAACGAGCGCGGCGATATGGGGCCACTTGGCAGGTGGCCGAAGAAAGACGGCCGCCCCGCGAATGTGGTGCCAGAAGGCAAGTTTCAGCAGGGCGTTGCGGGCGAGCTTAATGTGTAGCCGCAGTTGTTCTAGGCGAGATTGTAGCCGAGAAGCTTTCCGTCTCCATTCACGAGACAAGAAAAGCAGAACGCAATGGTCTAGAGGGTTGAGAAGAAAAGTGCTCGTAGCGAGCTCGTTGCGGCAGAAGCGAAAGCCAGGAGCAGCGTGCTCGCTGCGAGAAGTAGACGGCGCTTCGCCTCCTTGGGAAGGAAATGGCGTCTGGGCACGAACGGCAGCCAGCGAAGCTTCAGAACAGCAGGCTGTTCTGCTCAGCGTACGAGCCTGAAGTGAGTGGCAAGGGCTAAGGGGACAGTCCCAAGGCATCTAGCTTTCCTGCTAGCAATGCCATTTCTACCCTGCTGTGGAAAACATTGTCCTTTGCCCTTCTGCTCCGAGAGGCAGAGAGCACCTCGGCAGACGCAGTGCAGAGGGAAAGGACACAGTATCCGAGGGAGCGTGACGCCACTTAGGCGGGCAAAGCAGAAAGGTGCCGCCCGGCACTGGCTTTGACTCCCTGAGCTTCCTTGCTAGGACAGCAGCTGCCGAAAGCTGGCAACTAGGCTGCCAGAGTGCAGAATGTCGGCGGTCTGGCACGCCTGCTTGCCGAAAGCCAGGATCAGCGAGACAGCGTGCTAGGCTCTGTTTCACAGCACCTTGGAGAACACGCCCTTGAAGAATGCCGTCTCTGTTCCGCAAAAGCTCTGCCACAGTGAAGGTGGAAGAAGCAGCCTGTGGCCACGGGCAGAGCTGGTCAACAGCTGCGCCTAACTTTCCCAAGCTGCGAGAGCATTCTCAGCCGAGTTCTGCTTTGACAGAGCTATTGCTGAACTTTTGCAGTCCCGGAGGCTGCTGAAACCAAGGCTGTGTTCTGCCTCTTCATTCTTGCCTTCCTGTGCTCCAGCGAGAAGTGAAGCTCTGGCACGGCATTCAGCTTTGCCGCCTCTCTGCACGGAAAGCACTAGACCGAACTAGTGTGCTTCGTGCATGCTCTCTCCTCGCTTTTATGGTCACTGCTCTGCTTTTTGCTTGGCAGCGTTCAAAGGGTCCACGGCATACCTCTTGCACAGCGAGAGGTGGCCGGCGAGGAATACTTGCTGGCTTAAGTCGTTCCATGCTCAAGGCATTCATCGGAGCAACACCATGGGGGAAAAGAGGGGGGAACATTGCAGGACAAATTTCTATGCTGGAACATGATTGTCTGCGAGACAGCTCTCCGCAGCGCTAGTATTTGGCCAGGCTGAAATCAGCGCCACGGGAAGCCAATCTGACAAGCGGAGTGCAACGAGCGCGGCGATATGGGGCCACTTGGCAGGTGGCCGAAGAAAGACGGCTGCCCCGCGAATGGGGTGCCAGAAGGCAAGTTTCAGCAGGGCGTTGCGGGCGAGCTTAATGTGTAGCCGCAGTTGTTCTAGGCGAGATTGTAGCCGAGAAGCTTTCCGTCTCCATTCACGAGACAAGAAAAGCAGAACGCAATGGTCTAGAGGGTTGAAAAGAAAAGTGCTCGTAGCGAGCTCGTTGCGGCAGAAGCGAAAGCCAGGAGCAGCGTGCTCGCTGCGAGAAGTAGACGGCGCTTCGCCTCCTTGGGAAGGAAATGGCGTCTGGGCACGAACGGCAGCCAGCGAAGCTTCAGAACAGCAGGCTGTTCTGCTCAGCGTACGAGCCTGAAGTGAGTGGCAAGGGCTAAGGGGACAGTCCCAAGGCATCTAGCTTTCCTGCTAGCAATGCCATTTCTACCCTGCTGTGGAAAACATTGTCCTTTGCCCTTCTGCTCCGAGAGGCAGAGAGCACCTCGGCAGACGCAGTGCAGAGGGAAAGGACACAGTATCCGAGGGAGCGTGACGCCACTTAGGCGGGCAAAGCAGAAAGGTGCCGCCCGGCACTGGCTTTGACTCCCTGAGCTTCCTTGCTAGGACAGCAGCTGCCGAAAGCTGGCAACTAGGCTGCCAGAGTGCAGAAGGTCGGCGGTCTGGCACGCCTGCTTGCCGAAAGCCAGGATCAGCGAGACAGCGTGCTAGGCTCTGTTTCACAGCACCTTGGAGAACACGGCCTTGAAGAATGCCGTCTCTGTTCCGCAAAAGCTCTGCCACAGTGAAGGTGGAAGAAGCAGCCTGTGGCCACGGGCAGAGCTGGTCAACAGCTGCGCCTAACTTTCCCAAGCTGCGAGAGCATTCTCAGCCGAGTTCTGCTTTGACAGAGCTATTGCTGAACTTTTGCAGTCCCGGAGGCTGCTGAAACCAAGGCTGTGTTCTGCCTCTTCATTCTTGCCTTCCTGTGCTCCAGCGAGAAGTGAAGCTCTGGCACGGCATTCAGCTTTGCCGCCTCTCTGCACGGAAAGCACTAGACAGAACTAGTGTGCTTCGTGCATGCTCTCTCCTCGCTTTTATGGTCACTGCTCTGCTTTTTGCTTGGCAGCGTTCAAAGGGTCCACGGCATACCTCTTGCAGAGCGAGAGGTGGCCGGCGAGGAATACTTGCTGGCTTAAGTCGTTCCATGCTCAAGGCATTCATCGGAGCAAAACCATGGGGGAAAAGAGGGGGGAACATTGCAGGACAAATTTCTATGCTGGAACATGATTGTCTGCGAGACAGCTCTCCGCAGCTCTAGTATTTGGCCAGGCTGAAATCAGCGCCACGGGAAGCCAATCTGACAAGCGGAGTGCAACGAGCGCGGCGATATGGGGCCACTTGGCAGGTGGCCGAGGAAAGACGGCCGCCCCGCGAATGGGGTGCCAGAAGGCAAGTTTCAGCAGGGCGTTGCGGGCGAGCTTAATGTGTAGCCGCAGTTGTTCTAGGCGAGATTGTAGCCGAGAAGCTTTCCGTCTCCATTCACGAGACAAGAAAAGCAGAACGCAATGGTCTAGAGGGTTGAGAAGAAAAGTGCTCGTAGCGAGCTCGTTGCGGCAGAAGCGAAAGCCAGGAGCAGCGTGCTCGCTGCGAGAAGTAGACGGCGCTTCGCCTCCTTGGGAAGGAAATCGCGTCTGGGCACGAACGGCAGCCAGCGAAGCTTCAGAACAGCAGGCTGTTCTGCTCAGCGTACGAGCCTGAAGTGAGTGGCAAGGGCTAAGGGGACAGTCCCAAGGCATCTAGCTTTCCTGCTAGCAATGCCATTTCTACCCTGCTGTGGAAAACATTGTCCTTTGCCCTTCTGCTCCGAGAGGCAGAGAGCACCTCGGCAGACGCAGTGCAGAGGGAAAGGACACAGTATCCGAGGGAGCGTGACGCCACTTAGGCGGGCAAAGCAGAAAGGTGCCGCCCGGCACTGGCTTTGACTCCCTGAGCTTCCTTGCTAGGACAGCAGCTGCCGAAAGCTGGCAACTAGGCTGCCAGAGTGCAGAATGTCGGCGGTCTGGCACGCCTGCTTGCCGAAAGCCAGGATCAGCGAGACAGCGTGCTAGGCTCTGTTTCACAGCACCTTGGAGAACACGCCCTTGAAGAATGCCGTCTCTGTTCCGCAAAAGCTCTGCCACAGTGAAGGTGGAAGAAGCAGCCTGTGGCCACGGGCAGAGCTGGTCAACAGCTGCGCCTAACTTTCCCAAGCTGCGAGAGCATTCTCAGCCGAGTTCTGCTTTGACAGAGCTATTGCTGAACTTTTGCAGTCCCGGAGGCTGCTGAAACCAAGGCTGTGTTCTGCCTCTTCATTCTTGCCTTCCTGTGCTCCAGCGAGAAGTGAAGCTCTGGCACGGCATTCAGCTTTGCCGCCTCTCTGCACGGAAAGCACTAGACCGAACTAGTGTGCTTCGTGCATGCTCTCTCCTCGCTTTTATGGTCACTGCTCTGCTTTTTGCTTGGCAGCGTTCAAAGGGTCCACGGCATACCTCTTGCAGAGCGAGAGGTGGCCGGCGAGGAATACTTGCTGGCTTAAGTCGTTCCATGCTCAAGGCATTCATCGGAGCAACACCATGGGGGAAAAGAGGGGGGAACATTGCAGGACAAATTTCTATGCTGGAACATGATTGTCTGCGAGACAGCTCTCCGCAGCGCTAGTATTTGGCCAGGCTGAAATCAGCGCCACGGGAAGCCAATCTGACAAGCGGAGTGCAACGAGCGCGGCGATATGGGGCCACTTGGCAGGTGGCCGAAGAAAGACGGCTGCCCCGCGAATGGGGTGCCAGAAGGCAAGTTTCAGCAGGGCGTTGCGGGCGAGCTTAATGTGTAGCCGCAGTTGTTCTAGGCGAGATTGTAGCCGAGAAGCTTTCCGTCTCCATTCACGAGACAAGAAAAGCAGAACGCAATGGTCTAGAGGGTTGAGAAGAAAAGTGCTCGTAGCGAGCTCGTTGCGGCAGAAGCGAAAGCCAGGAGCAGCGTGCTCGCTGCGAGAAGTAGACGGCGCTTCGCCTCCTTGGGAAGGAAATGGCGTCTGGGCACGAACGGCAGCCAGCGAAGCTTCAGAACAGCAGGCTGTTCTGCTCAGCGTACGAGCCTGAAGTGAGTGGCAAGGGCTAAGGGGTCAGTTCCAAGGCATCTAGCTTTCCTGCTAGCAATGCCATTTCTACCCTGCTGTGGAAAACATTGTCCTCTGCCCTTCTCCTCCGAGAGGCAGAGAGCACTTCGGCAGACGCAGTGCAGAGGGAAAGGACACATTATCCGAGGGAGCGTGACGCCGCTTAGGCGGGCAAAGCAGAAAGGTGCCGCCCGGCACTGGCTTTGACTCCCTGAGCTTCCTTGCTAGGACAGCAGCTGCCGAAAGCTGGCAACTAGGCTGCCAGAGTGCAGAATGTCGGCGGTCTGGCACGCCTGCTTGCCGAAAGCCAGGATCAGCGAGACAGCGTGCTAGGCTCTGTTTCACAGCACCCTGGAGAACACGCCCTTGAAGAATGCCGTCTCTGTTCCGCAAAAGCTCTGCCACAGTGAAGGTGGAAGAAGCAGCCTGTGGCCACGGGCAGAGCTGGTCAACAGCTGCGCCTAACTTTCCCAAGCTGCGAGAGCATTCTCAGCCGAGTTCTGCTTTGACAGAGCTATTGCTGAACTTTTGCAGCCCCGGAGGCTGCTGAAACCAAGGCTGTGTTCTGCCTCTTCATTCTTGCCTTCCTGTGCTCCAGCGAGAAGTGAAGCTCTGGCACGGCATTCAGCTTTGCCGCCTCTCTGCACGGAAAGCACTAGACCGAACTAGTGTGCTTCGTGCATGCTCTCTCCTCGCTTTTATGGTCACTGCTCTGCTTTTTGCTTGGCAGCGTTCCAAGGGTCCACGGCATACCTCTTGCAGAGCGAGAGGTGGCCGGCGAGGAATACTTGCTGGCTTAAGTCGTTCCATGCTCAAGGCATTCATCGGAGCAACACCATGGGGGAAAAGAGGGGGGAACATTGCAGGACAAATTTCTATGCTGGAACATGATTGTCTGCGAGACAGCTCTCCGCAGCGCTAGTATTTGGCCAGGCTGAAATCAGCGCCAATGGAAGCCAATCTGACAAGCGGACTACAACGAGCGCGGCGATATGGGGCCACTTGGCAGGTGGCCGAAGAAAGACGGCCGCCCCGCGAATGTGGTGCCAGAAGGCAAGTTTCAGCAGGGCGTTGCGGGCGAGCTTAATGTGTAGCCGCAGTTGTTCTAGGCGAGATTGTAGCCGAGAAGCTTTCCGTCTCCATTCACGAGACAAGAAAAGCAGAACGCAATGGTCTAGAGGGTTGAGAAGAAAAGTGCTCGTAGCGAGCTCGTTGCGGCAGAAGCGAAAGCCAGGAGCAGCGTGCTCGCTGCGAGAAGTAGACGGCGCTTCGCCTCCTTGGGAAGGAAATGGCGTCTGGGCACGAACGGCAGCCAGCGAAGCTTCAGAACAGCAGGCTGTTCTGCTCAGCGTACGAGCCTGAAGTGAGTGGCAAGGGCTAAGGGGACAGTCCCAAGGCATCTAGCTTTCCTGCTAGCAATGCCATTTCTACCCTGCTGTGGAAAACATTGTCCTTTGCCCTTCTGCTCCGAGAGGCAGAGAGCACCTCGGCAGACGCAGTGCAGAGGGAAAGGACACAGTATCCGAGGGAGCGTGACGCCACTTAGGCGGGCAAAGCAGAAAGGTGCCGCCCGGCACTGGCTTTGACTCCCTGAGCTTCCTTGCTAGGACAGCAGCTGCCGAAAGCTGGCAACTAGGCTGCCAGAGTGCAGAATGTCGGCGGTCTGGCACGCCTGCTTGCCGAAAGCCAGGATCAGCGAGACAGCGTGCTAGGCTCTGTTTCACAGCACCTTGGAGAACACGCCCTTGAAGAATGCCGTCTCTGTTCCGCAAAAGCTCTGCCACAGTGAAGGTGGAAGAAGCAGCCTGTGGCCACGGGCAGAGCTGGTCAACAGCTGCGCCTAACTTTCCCAAGCTGCGAGAGCATTCTCAGCCGAGTTCTGCTTTGACAGAGCTATTGCTGAACTTTTGCAGTCCCGGAGGCTGCTGAAACCAAGGCTGTGTTCTGCCTCTTCATTCTTGCCTTCCTGTGCTCCAGCGAGAAGTGAAGCTCTGGCACGGCATTCAGCTTTGCCGCCTCTCTGCACGGAAAGCACTAGACCGAACTAGTGTGCTTCGTGCATGCTCTCTCCTCGCTTTTATGGTCACTGCTCTGCTTTTTGCTTGGCAGCGTTCAAAGGGTCCACGGCATACCTCTTGCACAGCGAGAGGTGGCCGGCGAGGAATACTTGCTGGCTTAAGTCGTTCCATGCTCAAGGCATTCATCGGAGCAACACCATGGGGGAAAAGAGGGGGGAACATTGCAGGACAAATTTCTATGCTGGAACATGATTGTCTGCGAGACAGCTCTCCGCAGCGCTAGTATTTGGCCAGGCTGAAATCAGCGCCACGGGAAGCCAATCTGACAAGCGGAGTGCAACGAGCGCGGCGATATGGGGCCACTTGGCAGGTGGCCGAAGAAAGACGGCTGCCCCGCGAATGGGGTGCCAGAAGGCAAGTTTCAGCAGGGCGTTGCGGGCGAGCTTAATGTGTAGCCGCAGTTGTTCTAGGCGAGATTGTAGCCGAGAAGCTTTCCGTCTCCATTCACGAGACAAGAAAAGCAGAACGCAATGGTCTAGAGGGTTGAAAAGAAAAGTGCTCGTAGCGAGCTCGTTGCGGCAGAAGCGAAAGCCAGGAGCAGCGTGCTCGCTGCGAGAAGTAGACGGCGCTTCGCCTCCTTGGGAAGGAAATGGCGTCTGGGCACGAACGGCAGCCAGCGAAGCTTCAGAACAGCAGGCTGTTCTGCTCAGCGTACGAGCCTGAAGTGAGTGGCAAGGGCTAAGGGGACAGTCCCAAGGCATCTAGCTTTCCTGCTAGCAATGCCATTTCTACCCTGCTGTGGAAAACATTGTCCTTTGCCCTTCTGCTCCGAGAGGCAGAGAGCACCTCGGCAGACGCAGTGCAGAGGGAAAGGACACAGTATCCGAGGGAGCGTGACGCCACTTAGGCGGGCAAAGCAGAAAGGTGCCGCCCGGCACTGGCTTTGACTCCCTGAGCTTCCTTGCTAGGACAGCAGCTGCCGAAAGCTGGCAACTAGGCTGCCAGAGTGCAGAATGTCGGCCGTCTGGCACGCCTGCTTGCCGAAAGCCAGGATCAGCGAGACAGCGTGCTAGGCTCTGTTTCACAGCACCTTGGAGAACACGCCCTTGAAGAATGCCGTCTCTGTTCCGCAAAAGCTCTGCCACAGTGAAGGTGGAAGAAGCAGCCTGTGGCCACGGGCAGAGCTGGTCAACAGCTGCGCCTAACTTTCCCAAGCTGCGAGAGCATTCTCAGCCGAGTTCTGCTTTGACAGAGCTATTGCTGAACTTTTGCAGTCCCGGAGGCTGCTGAAACCAAGGCTGTGTTCTGCCTCTTCATTCTTGCCTTCCTGTGCTCCAGCGAGAAGTGAAGCTCTGGCACGGCATTCAGCTTTGCCGCCTCTCTGCACGGAAAGCACTAGACAGAACTAGTGTGCTTCGTGCATGCTCTCTCCTCGCTTTTATGGTCACTGCTCTGCTTTTTGCTTGGCAGCGTTCCAAGGGTCCACGGCATACCTCTTGCAGAGCGAGAGGTGGCCGGCGAGGAATACTTGCTGGCTTAAGTCGTTCCATGCTCAAGGCATTCATCGGAGCAAAACCATGGGGGAAAAGAGGGGGGAACATTGCAGGACAAATTTCTATGCTGGAACATGATTGTCTGCGAGACAGCTCTCCGCAGCTCTAGTATTTGGCCAGGCTGAAATCAGCGCCACGGGAAGCCAATCTGACAAGCGGAGTGCAACGAGCGCGGCGATATGGGGCCACTTGGCAGGTGGCCGAAGAAAGACGGCTGCCCCGCGAATGGGGTGCCAGAAGGCAAGTTTCAGCAGGGCGTTGCGGGCGAGCTTAATGTGTAGCCGCAGTTGTTCTAGGCGAGATTGTAGCCGAGAAGCTTTCCGTCTCCATTCACGAGACAAGAAAAGCAGAACGCAATGGTCTAGAGGGTTGAGAAGAAAAGTGCTCGTAGCGAGCTCGTTGCGGCAGAAGCGAAAGCCAGGAGCAGCGTGCTCGCTGCGAGAAGTAGACGGCGCTTCGCCTCCTTGGGAAGGAAATGGCGTCTGGGCACGAACGGCAGCCAGCGAAGCTTCAGAACAGCAGGCTGTTCTGCTCAGCGTACGAGCCTGAAGTGAGTGGCAAGGGCTAAGGGGACAGTCCCAAGGCATCTAGCTTTCCTGCTAGCAATGCCATTTCTACCCTGCTGTGGAAAACATTGTCCTTTGCCCTTCTGCTCCGAGAGGCAGAGAGCACCTCGGCAGACGCAGTGCAGAGGGAAAGGACACAGTATCCGAGGGAGCGTGACGCCACTTAGGCGGGCAAAGCAGAAAGGTGCCGCCCGGCACTGGCTTTGACTCCCTGAGCTTCCTTGCTAGGACAGCAGCTGCCGAAAGCTGGCAACTAGGCTGCCAGAGTGCAGAATGTCGGCGGTCTGGCACGCCTGCTTGCCGAAAGCCAGGATCAGCGAGACAGCGTGCTAGGCTCTGTTTCACAGCACCTTGGAGAACACGCCCTTGAAGAATGCCGTCTCTGTTCCGCAAAAGCTCTGCCACAGTGAAGGTGGAAGAAGCAGCCTGTGGCCACGGGCAGAGCTGGTCAACAGCTGCGCCTAACTTTCCCAAGCTGCGAGAGCATTCTCAGCCGAGTTCTGCTTTGACAGAGCTATTGCTGAACTTTTGCAGTCCCGGAGGCTGCTGAAACCAAGGCTGTGTTCTGCCTCTTCATTCTTGCCTTCCTGTGCTCCAGCGAGAAGTGAAGCTCTGGCACGGCATTCAGCTTTGCCGCCTCTCTGCACGGAAAGCACTAGACCGAACTAGTGTGCTTCGTGCATGCTCTCTCCTCGCTTTTATGGTCACTGCTCTGCTTTTTGCTTGGCAGCGTTCAAAGGGTCCACGGCATACCTCTTGCAGAGCGAGAGGTGGCCGGCGAGGAATACTTGCTGGCTTAAGTCGTTCCATGCTCAAGGCATTCATCGGAGCAACACCATGGGGGAAAAGAGGGGGGAACATTGCAGGACAAATTTCTATGCTGGAACATGATTGTCTGCGAGACAGCTCTCCGCAGCGCTAGTATTTGGCCAGGCTGAAATCAGCGCCACGGGAAGCCAATCTGACAAGCGGAGTGCAACGAGCGCGGCGATATGGGGCCACTTGGCAGGTGGCCGAAGAAAGACGGCTGCCCCGCGAATGGGGTGCCAGAAGGCAAGTTTCAGCAGGGCGTTGCGGGCGAGCTTAATGTGTAGCCGCAGTTGTTCTAGGCGAGATTGTAGCCGAGAAGCTTTCCGTCTCCATTCACGAGACAAGAAAAGCAGAACGCAATGGTCTAGAGGGTTGAGAAGAAAAGTGCTCGTAGCGAGCTCGTTGCGGCAGAAGCGAAAGCCAGGAGCAGCGTGCTCGCTGCGAGAAGTAGACGGCGCTTCGCCTCCTTGGGAAGGAAATGGCGTCTGGGCACGAACGGCAGCCAGCGAAGCTTCAGAACAGCAGGCTGTTCTGCTCAGCGTACGAGCCTGAAGTGAGTGGCAAGGGCTAAGGGGACAGTCCCAAGGCATCTAGCTTTCCTGCTAGCAATGCCATTTCTACCCTGCTGTGGAAAACATTGTCCTCTGCCCTTCTCCTCCGAGAGGCAGAGAGCACTTCGGCAGACGCAGTGCAGAGGGAAAGGACACATTATCCGAGGGAGCGTGACGCCGCTTAGGCGGGCAAAGCAGAAAGGTGCCGCCCGGCACTGGCTTTGACTCCCTGAGCTTCCTTGCTAGGACAGCAGCTGCCGAAAGCTGGCAACTAGGCTGCCAGAGTGCAGAATGTCGGCGGTCTGGCACGCCTGCTTGCCGAAAGCCAGGATCAGCGAGACAGCGTGCTAGGCTCTGTTTCACAGCACCCTGGAGAACACGCCCTTGAAGAATGCCGTCTCTGTTCCGCAAAAGCTCTGCCACAGTGAAGGTGGAAGAAGCAGCCTGTGGCCACGGGCAGAGCTGGTCAACAGCTGCGCCTAACTTTCCCAAGCTGCGAGAGCATTCTCAGCCGAGTTCTGCTTTGACAGAGCTATTGCTGAACTTTTGCAGCCCCGGAGGCTGCTGAAACCAAGGCTGTGTTCTGCCTCTTCATTCTTGCCTTCCTGTGCTCCAGCGAGAAGTGAAGCTCTGGCACGGCATTCAGCTTTGCCGCCTCTCTGCACGGAAAGCACTAGACCGAACTAGTGTGCTTCGTGCATGCTCTCTCCTCGCTTTTATGGTCACTGCTCTGCTTTTTGCTTGGCAGCGTTCAAAGGGTCCACGGCATACCTCTTGCAGAGCGAGAGGTGGCCGGCGAGGAATACTTGCTGGCTTAAGTCGTTCCATGCTCAAGGCATTCATCGGAGCAACACCATGGGGGAAAAGAGGGGGGAACATTGCAGGACAAATTTCTATGCTGGAACATGATTGTCTGCGAGACAGCTCTCCGCAGCGCTAGTATTTGGCCAGGCTGAAATCAGCGCCAATGGAAGCCAATCTGACAAGCGGACTACAACGAGCGCGGCGATATGGGGCCACTTGGCAGGTGGCCGAAGAAAGACGGCCGCCCCGCGAATGTGGTGCCAGAAGGCAAGTTTCAGCAGGGCGTTGCGGGCGAGCTTAATGTGTAGCCGCAGTTGTTCTAGGCGAGATTGTAGCCGAGAAGCTTTCCGTCTCCATTCACGAGACAAGAAAAGCAGAACGCAATGGTCTAGAGGGTTGAGAAGAAAAGTGCTCGTAGCGAGCTCGTTGCGGCAGAAGCGAAAGCCAGGAGCAGCGTGCTCGCTGCGAGAAGTAGACGGCGCTTCGCCTCCTTGGGAAGGCAATGGCGTCTGGGCACGAACGGCAGCCAGCGAAGCTTCAGAACAGCAGGCTGTTCTGCTCAGCGTACGAGCCTGAAGTGAGTGGCAAGGGCTAAGGGGTCAGTTCCAAGGCATCTAGCTTTCCTGCTAGCAATGCCATTTCTACCCTGCTGTGGAAAACATTGTCCTCTGCCCTTCTCCTCCGAGAGGCAGAGAGCACTTCGGCAGACGCAGTGCAGAGGGAAAGGACACATTATCCGAGGGAGCGTGACGCCGCTTAGGCGGGCAAAGCAGAAAGGTGCCGCCCGGCACTGGCTTTGACTCCCTGAGCTTCCTTGCTAGGACAGCAGCTGCCGAAAGCTGGCAACTAGGCTGCCAGAGTGCAGAATGTCGGCGGTCTGGCACGCCTGCTTGCCGAAAGCCAGGATCAGCGAGACAGCGTGCTAGGCTCTGTTTCACAGCACCCTGGAGAACACGCCCTTGAAGAATGCCGTCTCTGTTCCGCAAAAGCTCTGCCACAGTGAAGGTGGAAGAAGCAGCCTGTGGCCACGGGCAGAGCTGGTCAACAGCTGCGCCTAACTTTCCCAAGCTGCGAGAGCATTCTCAGCCGAGTTCTGCTTTGACAGAGCTATTGCTGAACTTTTGCAGCCCCGGAGGCTGCTGAAACCAAGGCTGTGTTCTGCCTCTTCATTCTTGCCTTCCTGTGCTCCAGCGAGAAGTGAAGCTCTGGCACGGCATTCAGCTTTGCCGCCTCTCTGCACGGAAAGCACTAGACCGAACTAGTGTGCTTCGTGCATGCTCTCTCCTCGCTTTTATGGTCACTGCTCTGCTTTTTGCTTGGCAGCGTTCCAAGGGTCCACGGCATACCTCTTGCAGAGCGAGAGGTGGCCGGCGAGGAATACTTGCTGGCTTAAGTCGTTCCATGCTCAAGGCATTCATCGGAGCAACACCATGGGGGAAAAGAGGGGGGAACATTGCAGGACAAATTTCTATGCTGGAACATGATTGTCTGCGAGACAGCTCTCCGCAGCGCTAGTATTTGGCCAGGCTGAAATCAGCGCCAATGGAAGCCAATCTGACAAGCGGACTACAACGAGCGCGGCGATATGGGGCCACTTGGCAGGTGGCCGAAGAAAGACGGCCGCCCCGCGAATGTGGTGCCAGAAGGCAAGTTTCAGCAGGGCGTTGCGGGCGAGCTTAATGTGTAGCCGCAGTTGTTCTAGGCGAGATTGTAGCCGAGAAGCTTTCCGTCTCCATTCACGAGACAAGAAAAGCAGAACGCAATGGTCTAGAGGGTTGAGAAGAAAAGTGCTCGTAGCGAGCTCGTTGCGGCAGAAGCGAAAGCCAGGAGCAGCGTGCTCGCTGCGAGAAGTAGACGGCGCTTCGCCTCCTTGGGAAGGAAATGGCGTCTGGGCACGAACGGCAGCCAGCGAAGCTTCAGAACAGCAGGCTGTTCTGCTCAGCGTACGAGCCTGAAGTGAGTGGCAAGGGCTAAGGGGACAGTCCCAAGGCATCTAGCTTTCCTGCTAGCAATGCCATTTCTACCCTGCTGTGGAAAACATTGTCCTTTGCCCTTCTGCTCCGAGAGGCAGAGAGCACCTCGGCAGACGCAGTGCAGAGGGAAAGGACACAGTATCCGAGGGAGCGTGACGCCACTTAGGCGGGCAAAGCAGAAAGGTGCCGCCCGGCACTGGCTTTGACTCCCTGAGCTTCCTTGCTAGGACAGCAGCTGCCGAAAGCTGGCAACTAGGCTGCCAGAGTGCAGAATGTCGGCGGTCTGGCACGCCTGCTTGCCGAAAGCCAGGATCAGCGAGACAGCGTGCTAGGCTCTGTTTCACAGCACCTTGGAGAACACGCCCTTGAAGAATGCCGTCTCTGTTCCGCAAAAGCTCTGCCACAGTGAAGGTGGAAGAAGCAGCCTGTGGCCACGGGCAGAGCTGGTCAACAGCTGCGCCTAACTTTCCCAAGCTGCGAGAGCATTCTCAGCCGAGTTCTGCTTTGACAGAGCTATTGCTGAACTTTTGCAGTCCCGGAGGCTGCTGAAACCAAGGCTGTGTTCTGCCTCTTCATTCTTGCCTTCCTGTGCTCCAGCGAGAAGTGAAGCTCTGGCACGGCATTCAGCTTTGCCGCCTCTCTGCACGGAAAGCACTAGACCGAACTAGTGTGCTTCGTGCATGCTCTCTCCTCGCTTTTATGGTCACTGCTCTGCTTTTTGCTTGGCAGCGTTCAAAGGGTCCACGGCATACCTCTTGCACAGCGAGAGGTGGCCGGCGAGGAATACTTGCTGGCTTAAGTCGTTCCATGCTCAAGGCATTCATCGGAGCAACACCATGGGGGAAAAGAGGGGGGAACATTGCAGGACAAATTTCTATGCTGGAACATGATTGTCTGCGAGACAGCTCTCCGCAGCGCTAGTATTTGGCCAGGCTGAAATCAGCGCCACGGGAAGCCAATCTGACAAGCGGAGTGCAACGAGCGCGGCGATATGGGGCCACTTGGCAGGTGGCCGAAGAAAGACGGCTGCCCCGCGAATGGGGTGCCAGAAGGCAAGTTTCAGCAGGGCGTTGCGGGCGAGCTTAATGTGTAGCCGCAGTTGTTCTAGGCGAGATTGTAGCCGAGAAGCTTTCCGTCTCCATTCACGAGACAAGAAAAGCAGAACGCAATGGTCTAGAGGGTTGAAAAGAAAAGTGCTCGTAGCGAGCTCGTTGCGGCAGAAGCGAAAGCCAGGAGCAGCGTGCTCGCTGCGAGAAGTAGACGGCGCTTCGCCTCCTTGGGAAGGAAATGGCGTCTGGGCACGAACGGCAGCCAGCGAAGCTTCAGAACAGCAGGCTGTTCTGCTCAGCGTACGAGCCTGAAGTGAGTGGCAAGGGCTAAGGGGACAGTCCCAAGGCATCTAGCTTTCCTGCTAGCAATGCCATTTCTACCCTGCTGTGGAAAACATTGTCCTCTGCCCTTCTCCTCCGAGAGGCAGAGAGCACTTCGGCAGACGCAGTGCAGAGGGAAAGGACACATTATCCGAGGGAGCGTGACGCCGCTTAGGCGGGCAAAGCAGAAAGGTGCCGCCCGGCACTGGCTTTGACTCCCTGAGCTTCCTTGCTAGGACAGCAGCTGCCGAAAGCTGGCAACTAGGCTGCCAGAGTGCAGAATGTCGGCGGTCTGGCACGCCTGCTTGCCGAAAGCCAGGATCAGCGAGACAGCGTGCTAGGCTCTGTTTCACAGCACCCTGGAGAACACGCCCTTGAAGAATGCCGTCTCTGTTCCGCAAAAGCTCTGCCACAGTGAAGGTGGAAGAAGCAGCCTGTGGCCACGGGCAGAGCTGGTCAACAGCTGCGCCTAACTTTCCCAAGCTGCGAGAGCATTCTCAGCCGAGTTCTGCTTTGACAGAGCTATTGCTGAACTTTTGCAGCCCCGGAGGCTGCTGAAACCAAGGCTGTGTTCTGCCTCTTCATTCTTGCCTTCCTGTGCTCCAGCGAGAAGTGAAGCTCTGGCACGGCATTCAGCTTTGCCGCCTCTCTGCACGGAAAGCACTAGACCGAACTAGTGTGCTTCGTGCATGCTCTCTCCTCGCTTTTATGGTCACTGCTCTGCTTTTTGCTTGGCAGCGTTCAAAGGGTCCACGGCATACCTCTTGCAGAGCGAGAGGTGGCCGGCGAGGAATACTTGCTGGCTTAAGTCGTTCCATGCTCAAGGCATTCATCGGAGCAACACCATGGGGGAAAAGAGGGGGGAACATTGCAGGACAAATTTCTATGCTGGAACATGATTGTCTGCGAGACAGCTCTCCGCAGCGCTAGTATTTGGCCAGGCTGAAATCAGCGCCAATGGAAGCCAATCTGACAAGCGGACTACAACGAGCGCGGCGATATGGGGCCACTTGGCAGGTGGCCGAAGAAAGACGGCCGCCCCGCGAATGTGGTGCCAGAAGGCAAGTTTCAGCAGGGCGTTGCGGGCGAGCTTAATGTGTAGCCGCAGTTGTTCTAGGCGAGATTGTAGCCGAGAAGCTTTCCGTCTCCATTCACGAGACAAGAAAAGCAGAACGCAATGGTCTAGAGGGTTGAGAAGAAAAGTGCTCGTAGCGAGCTCGTTGCGGCAGAAGCGAAAGCCAGGAGCAGCGTGCTCGCTGCGAGAAGTAGACGGCGCTTCGCCTCCTTGGGAAGGCAATGGCGTCTGGGCACGAACGGCAGCCAGCGAAGCTTCAGAACAGCAGGCTGTTCTGCTCAGCGTACGAGCCTGAAGTGAGTGGCAAGGGCTAAGGGGTCAGTTCCAAGGCATCTAGCTTTCCTGCTAGCAATGCCATTTCTACCCTGCTGTGGAAAACATTGTCCTCTGCCCTTCTCCTCCGAGAGGCAGAGAGCACTTCGGCAGACGCAGTGCAGAGGGAAAGGACACATTATCCGAGGGAGCGTGACGCCGCTTAGGCGGGCAAAGCAGAAAGGTGCCGCCCGGCACTGGCTTTGACTCCCTGAGCTTCCTTGCTAGGACAGCAGCTGCCGAAAGCTGGCAACTAGGCTGCCAGAGTGCAGAATGTCGGCGGTCTGGCACGCCTGCTTGCCGAAAGCCAGGATCAGCGAGACAGCGTGCTAGGCTCTGTTTCACAGCACCCTGGAGAACACGCCCTTGAAGAATGCCGTCTCTGTTCCGCAAAAGCTCTGCCACAGTGAAGGTGGAAGAAGCAGCCTGTGGCCACGGGCAGAGCTGGTCAACAGCTGCGCCTAACTTTCCCAAGCTGCGAGAGCATTCTCAGCCGAGTTCTGCTTTGACAGAGCTATTGCTGAACTTTTGCAGCCCCGGAGGCTGCTGAAACCAAGGCTGTGTTCTGCCTCTTCATTCTTGCCTTCCTGTGCTCCAGCGAGAAGTGAAGCTCTGGCACGGCATTCAGCTTTGCCGCCTCTCTGCACGGAAAGCACTAGACCGAACTAGTGTGCTTCGTGCATGCTCTCTCCTCGCTTTTATGGTCACTGCTCTGCTTTTTGCTTGGCAGCGTTCCAAGGGTCCACGGCATACCTCTTGCAGAGCGAGAGGTGGCCGGCGAGGAATACTTGCTGGCTTAAGTCGTTCCATGCTCAAGGCATTCATCGGAGCAACACCATGGGGGAAAAGAGGGGGGAACATTGCAGGACAAATTTCTATGCTGGAACATGATTGTCTGCGAGACAGCTCTCCGCAGCGCTAGTATTTGGCCAGGCTGAAATCAGCGCCAATGGAAGCCAATCTGACAAGCGGACTACAACGAGCGCGGCGATATGGGGCCACTTGGCAGGTGGCCGAAGAAAGACGGCCGCCCCGCGAATGTGGTGCCAGAAGGCAAGTTTCAGCAGGGCGTTGCGGGCGAGCTTAATGTGTAGCCGCAGTTGTTCTAGGCGAGATTGTAGCCGAGAAGCTTTCCGTCTCCATTCACGAGACAAGAAAAGCAGAACGCAATGGTCTAGAGGGTTGAGAAGAAAAGTGCTCGTAGCGAGCTCGTTGCGGCAGAAGCGAAAGCCAGGAGCAGCGTGCTCGCTGCGAGAAGTAGACGGCGCTTCGCCTCCTTGGGAAGGCAATGGCGTCTGGGCACGAACGGCAGCCAGCGAAGCTTCAGAACAGCAGGCTGTTCTGCTCAGCGTACGAGCCTGAAGTGAGTGGCAAGGGCTAAGGGGACAGTTCCAAGGCATCTAGCTTTCCTGCTAGCAATGCCATTTCTACCCTGCTGTGGAAAACATTGTCCTTTGCCCTTCTGCTCCGAGAGGCAGAGAGCACCTCGGCAGACGCAGTGCAGAGGGAAAGGACACAGTATCCGAGGGAGCGTGACGCCACTTAGGCGGGCAAAGCAGAAAGGTGCCGCCCGGCACTGGCTTTGACTCCCTGAGCTTCCTTGCTAGGACAGCAGCTGCCGAAAGCTGGCAACTAGGCTGCCAGAGTGCAGAATGTCGGCGGTCTGGCACGCCTGCTTGCCGAAAGCCAGGATCAGCGAGACAGCGTGCTAGGCTCTGTTTCACAGCACCTTGGAGAACACGCCCTTGAAGAATGCCGTCTCTGTTCCGCAAAAGCTCTGCCACAGTGAAGCTGGAAGAAGCAGCCTGTGGCCACGGGCAGAGCTGGTCAACAGCTGCGCCTAACTTTCCCAAGCTGCGAGAGCATTCTCAGCCGAGTTCTGCTTTGACAGAGCTATTGCTGAACTTTTGCAGTCCCGGAGGCTGCTGAAACCAAGGCTGTGTTCTGCCTCTTCATTCTTGCCTTCCTGTGCTCCAGCGAGAAGTGAAGCTCTGGCACGGCATTCAGCTTTGCCGCCTCTCTGCACGGAAAGCACTAGACAGAACTAGTGTGCTTCGTGCATGCTCTCTCCTCGCTTTTATGGTCACTGCTCTGCTTTTTGCTTGGCAGCGTTCAAAGGGTCCACGGCATACCTCTTGCAGAGCGAGAGGTGGCCGGCGAGGAATACTTGCTGGCTTAAGTCGTTCCATGCTCAAGGCATTCATCGGAGCAAAACCATGGGGGAAAAGAGGGGGGAACATTGCAGGACAAATTTCTATGCTGGAACATGATTGTCTGCGAGACAGCTCTCCGCAGCGCTAGTATTTGGCCAGGCTGAAATCAGCGCCACGGGAAGCCAATCTGACAAGCGGAGTGCAACGAGCGCGGCGATATGGGGCCACTTGGCAGGTGGCCGAAGAAAGACGGCCGCCCCGCGAATGGGGTGCCAGAAGGCAAGTTTCAGCAGGGCGTTGCGGGCGAGCTTAATGTGTAGCCGCAGTTGTTCTAGGCGAGATTGTAGCCGAGAAGCTTTCCGTCTCCATTCACGAGACAAGAAAAGCAGAACGCAATGGTCTAGAGGGTTGAGAAGAAAAGTGCTCGTAGCGAGCTCGTTGCGGCAGAAGCGAAAGCCAGGAGCAGCGTGCTCGCTGCGAGAAGTAGACGGCGCTTCGCCTCCTTGGGAAGGAAATCGCGTCTGGGCACGAACGGCAGCCAGCGAAGCTTCAGAACAGCAGGCTGTTCTGCTCAGCGTACGAGCCTGAAGTGAGTGGCAAGGGCTAAGGGGACAGTCCCAAGGCATCTAGCTTTCCTGCTAGCAATGCCATTTCTACCCTGCTGTGGAAAACATTGTCCTTTGCCCTTCTGCTCCGAGAGGCAGAGAGCACCTCGGCAGACGCAGTGCAGAGGGAAAGGACACAGTATCCGAGGGAGCGTGACGCCACTTAGGCGGGCAAAGCAGAAAGGTGCCGCCCGGCACTGGCTTTGACTCCCTGAGCTTCCTTGCTAGGACAGCAGCTGCCGAAAGCTGGCAACTAGGCTGCCAGAGTGCAGAATGTCGGCGGTCTGGCACGCCTGCTTGCCGAAAGCCAGGATCAGCGAGACAGCGTGCTAGGCTCTGTTTCACAGCACCTTGGAGAACACGCCCTTGAAGAATGCCGTCTCTGTTCCGCAAAAGCTCTGCCACAGTGAAGGTGGAAGAAGCAGCCTGTGGCCACGGGCAGAGCTGGTCAACAGCTGCGCCTAACTTTCCCAAGCTGCGAGAGCATTCTCAGCCGAGTTCTGCTTTGACAGAGCTATTGCTGAACTTTTGCAGTCCCGGAGGCTGCTGAAACCAAGGCTGTGTTCTGCCTCTTCATTCTTGCCTTCCTGTGCTCCAGCGAGAAGTGAAGCTCTGGCACGGCATTCAGCTTTGCCGCCTCTCTGCACGGAAAGCACTAGACCGAACTAGTGTGCTTCGTGCATGCTCTCTCCTCGCTTTTATGGTCACTGCTCTGCTTTTTGCTTGGCAGCGTTCAAAGGGTCCACGGCATACCTCTTGCAGAGCGAGAGGTGGCCGGCGAGGAATACTTGCTGGCTTAAGTCGTTCCATGCTCAAGGCATTCATCGGAGCAACACCATGGGGGAAAAGAGGGGGGAATATTGCAGGACAAATTTCTATGCTGGAACATGATTGTCTGCGAGACAGCTCTCCGCAGCGCTAGTATTTGGCCAGGCTGAAATCAGCGCCACGGGAAGCCAATCTGACAAGCGGAGTGCAACGAGCGCGGCGATATGGGGCCACTTGGCAGGTGGCCGAAGAAAGACGGCTGCCCCGCGAATGGGGTGCCAGAAGGCAAGTTTCAGCAGGGCGTTGCGGGCGAGCTTAATGTGTAGCCGCAGTTGTTCTAGGCGAGATTGTAGCCGAGAAGCTTTCCGTCTCCATTCACGAGACAAGAAAAGCAGAACGCAATGGTCTAGAGGGTTGAGAAGAAAAGTGCTCGTAGCGAGCTCGTTGCGGCAGAAGCGAAAGCCAGGAGCAGCGTGCTCGCTGCGAGAAGTAGACGGCGCTTCGCCTCCTTGGGAAGGAAATGGCGTCTGGGCACGAACGGCAGCCAGCGAAGCTTCAGAACAGCAGGCTGTTCTGCTCAGCGTACGAGCCTGAAGTGAGTGGCAAGGGCTAAGGGGACAGTCCCAAGGCATCTAGCTTTCCTGCTAGCAATGCCATTTCTACCCTGCTGTGGAAAACATTGTCCTTTGCCCTTCTGCTCCGAGAGGCAGAGAGCACCTCGGCAGACGCAGTGCAGAGGGAAAGGACACAGTATCCGAGGGAGCGTGACGCCACTTAGGCGGGCAAAGCAGAAAGGTGCCGCCCGGCACTGGCTTTGACTCCCTGAGCTTCCTTGCTAGGACAGCAGCTGCCGAAAGCTGGCAACTAGGCTGCCAGAGTGCAGAATGTCGGCGGTCTGGCACGCCTGCTTGCCGAAAGCCAGGATCAGCGAGACAGCGTGCTAGGCTCTGTTTCACAGCACCTTGGAGAACACGCCCTTGAAGAATGCCGTCTCTGTTCCGCAAAAGCTCTGCCACAGTGAAGGTGGAAGAAGCAGCCTGTGGCCACGGGCAGAGCTGGTCAACAGCTGCGCCTAACTTTCCCAAGCTGCGAGAGCATTCTCAGCCGAGTTCTGCTTTGACAGAGCTATTGCTGAACTTTTGCAGTCCCGGAGGCTGCTGAAACCAAGGCTGTGTTCTGCCTCTTCATTCTTGCCTTCCTGTGCTCCAGCGAGAAGTGAAGCTCTGGCACGGCATTCAGCTTTGCCGCCTCTCTGCACGGAAAGCACTAGACCGAACTAGTGTGCTTCGTGCATGCTCTCTCCTCGCTTTTATGGTCACTGCTCTGCTTTTTGCTTGGCAGCGTTCAAAGGGTCCACGGCATACCTCTTGCAGAGCGAGAGGTGGCCGGCGAGGAATACTTGCTGGCTTAAGTCGTTCCATGCTCAAGGCATTCATCGGAGCAACACCATGGGGGAAAAGAGGGGGGAACATTGCAGGACAAATTTCTATGCTGGAACATGATTGTCTGCGAGACAGCTCTCCGCAGCGCTAGTATTTGGCCAGGCTGAAATCAGCGCCACGGGAAGCCAATCTGACAAGCGGAGTGCAACGAGCGCGGCGATATGGGGCCACTTGGCAGGTGGCCGAAGAAAGACGGCTGCCCCGCGAATGGGGTGCCAGAAGGCAAGTTTCAGCAGGGCGTTGCGGGCGAGCTTAATGTGTAGCCGCAGTTGTTCTAGGCGAGATTGTAGCCGAGAAGCTTTCCGTCTCCATTCACGAGACAAGAAAAGCAGAACGCAATGGTCTAGAGGGTTGAGAAGAAAAGTGCTCGTAGCGAGCTCGTTGCGGCAGAAGCGAAAGCCAGGAGCAGCGTGCTCGCTGCGAGAAGTAGACGGCGCTTCGCCTCCTTGGGAAGGCAATGGCGTCTGGGCACGAACGGCAGCCAGCGAAGCTTCAGAACAGCAGGCTGTTCTGCTCAGCGTACGAGCCTGAAGTGAGTGGCAAGGGCTAAGGGGTCAGTTCCAAGGCATCTAGCTTTCCTGCTAGCAATGCCATTTCTACCCTGCTGTGGAAAACATTGTCCTCTGCCCTTCTCCTCCGAGAGGCAGAGAGCACTTCGGCAGACGCAGTGCAGAGGGAAAGGACACATTATCCGAGGGAGCGTGACGCCGCTTAGGCGGGCAAAGCAGAAAGGTGCCGCCCGGCACTGGCTTTGACTCCCTGAGCTTCCTTGCTAGGACAGCAGCTGCCGAAAGCTGGCAACTAGGCTGCCAGAGTGCAGAATGTCGGCGGTCTGGCACGCCTGCTTGCCGAAAGCCAGGATCAGCGAGACAGCGTGCTAGGCTCTGTTTCACAGCACCCTGGAGAACACGCCCTTGAAGAATGCCGTCTCTGTTCCGCAAAAGCTCTGCCACAGTGAAGGTGGAAGAAGCAGCCTGTGGCCACGGGCAGAGCTGGTCAACAGCTGCGCCTAACTTTCCCAAGCTGCGAGAGCATTCTCAGCCGAGTTCTGCTTTGACAGAGCTATTGCTGAACTTTTGCAGCCCCGGAGGCTGCTGAAACCAAGGCTGTGTTCTGCCTCTTCATTCTTGCCTTCCTGTGCTCCAGCGAGAAGTGAAGCTCTGGCACGGCATTCAGCTTTGCCGCCTCTCTGCACGGAAAGCACTAGACCGAACTAGTGTGCTTCGTGCATGCTCTCTCCTCGCTTTTATGGTCACTGCTCTGCTTTTTGCTTGGCAGCGTTCCAAGGGTCCACGGCATACCTCTTGCAGAGCGAGAGGTGGCCGGCGAGGAATACTTGCTGGCTTAAGTCGTTCCATGCTCAAGGCATTCATCGGAGCAACACCATGGGGGAAAAGAGGGGGGAACATTGCAGGACAAATTTCTATGCTGGAACATGATTGTCTGCGAGACAGCTCTCCGCAGCGCTAGTATTTGGCCAGGCTGAAATCAGCGCCACGGGAAGCCAATCTGACAAGCGGAGTGCAACGAGCGCGGCGATATGGGGCCACTTGGCAGGTGGCCGAAGAAAGACGGCTGCCCCGCGAATGGGGTGCCAGAAGGCAAGTTTCAGCAGGGCGTTGCGGGCGAGCTTAATGTGTAGCCGCAGTTGTTCTAGGCGAGATTGTAGCCGAGAAGCTTTCCGTCTCCATTCACGAGACAAGAAAAGCAGAACGCAATGGTCTAGAGGGTTGAGAAGAAAAGTGCTCGTAGCGAGCTCGTTGCGGCAGAAGCGAAAGCCAGGAGCAGCGTGCTCGCTGCGAGAAGTAGACGGCGCTTCGCCTCCTTGGGAAGGCAATGGCGTCTGGGCACGAACGGCAGCCAGCGAAGCTTCAGAACAGCAGGCTGTTCTGCTCAGCGTACGAGCCTGAAGTGAGTGGCAAGGGCTAAGGGGTCAGTCCCAAGGCATCTAGCTTTCCTGCTAGCAATGCCATTTCTACCCTGCTGTGGAAAACATTGTCCTCTGCCCTTCTCCTCCGAGAGGCAGAGAGCACCTCGGCAGACGCAGTGCAGAGGGAAAGGACACATTATCCGAGGGAGCGTGACGCCGCTTAGGCGGGCAAAGCAGAAAGGTGCCGCCCGGCACTGGCTTTGACTCCCTGAGCTTCCTTGCTAGGACAGCAGCTGCCGAAAGCTGGCAACTAGGCTGCCAGAGTGCAGAATGTCGGCGGTCTGGCACGCCTGCTTGCCGAAAGCCAGGATCAGCGAGACAGCGTGCTAGGCTCTGTTTCACAGCACCCTGGAGAACACGCCCTTGAAGAATGCCGTCTCTGTTCCGCAAAAGCTCTGCCACAGTGAAGGTGGAAGAAGCAGCCTGTGGCCACGGGCAGAGCTGGTCAACAGCTGCGCCTAACTTTCCCAAGCTGCGAGAGCATTCTCAGCCGAGTTCTGCTTTGACAGAGCTATTGCTGAACTTTTGCAGCCCCGGAGGCTGCTGAAACCAAGGCTGTGTTCTGCCTCTTCATTCTTGCCTTCCTGTGCTCCAGCGAGAAGTGAAGCTCTGGCACGGCATTCAGCTTTGCCGCCTCTCTGCACGGAAAGCACTAGACCGAACTAGTGTGCTTCGTGCATGCTCTCTCCTCGCTTTTATGGTCACTGCTCTGCTTTTTGCTTGGCAGCGTTCAAAGGGTCCACGGCATACCTCTTGCAGAGCGAGAGGTGGCCGGCGAGGAATACTTGCTGGCTTAAGTCGTTCCATGCTCAAGGCATTCATCGGAGCAACACCATGGGGGAAAAGAGGGGGGAACATTGCAGGACAAATTTCTATGCTGGAACATGATTGTCTGCGAGACAGCTCTCCGCAGCGCTAGTATTTGGCCAGGCTGAAATCAGCGCCAATGGAAGCCAATCTGACAAGCGGACTACAACGAGCGCGGCGATATGGGGCCACTTGGCAGGTGGCCGAAGAAAGACGGCTGCCCCGCGAATGTGGTGCCAGAAGGCAAGTTTCAGCAGGGCGTTGCGGGCGAGCTTAATGTGTAGCCGCAGTTGTTCTAGGCGAGATTGTAGCCGAGAAGCTTTCCGTCTCCATTCACGAGACAAGAAAAGCAGAACGCAATGGTCTAGAGGGTTGAGAAGAAAAGTGCTCGTAGCGAGCTCGTTGCGGCAGAAGCGAAAGCCAGGAGCAGCGTGCTCGCTGCGAGAAGTAGACGGCGCTTCGCCTCCTTGGGAAGGAAATCGCGTCTGGGCACGAACGGCAGCCAGCGAAGCTTCAGAACAGCAGGCTGTTCTGCTCAGCGTACGAGCCTGAAGTGAGTGGCAAGGGCTAAGGGGTCAGTTCCAAGGCATCTAGCTTTCCTGCTAGCAATGCCATTTCTACCCTGCTGTGGAAAACATTGTCCTCTGCCCTTCTGCTCCGAGAGGCAGAGAGCACCTCGGCAGACGCAGTGCAGAGGGAAAGGACACAGTATCCGAGGGAGCGTGACGCCACTTAGGCGGGCAAAGCAGAAAGGTGCCGCCCGGCACTGGCTTTGACTCCCTGAGCTTCCTTGCTAGGACAGCAGCTGCCGAAAGCTGGCAACTAGGCTGTCAGAGTGCAGAATGTAGGCGGTCTGGCACGCCTGCTTGCCGAAAGCCAGGATCAGCGAGACAGCGTGCTAGGCTCTGTTTCACAGCACCTTGGAGAACACGCCCTTGAAGAATGCCGTCTCTGTTCCGCAAAAGCTCTGCCACAGTGAAGGTGGAAGAAGCAGCCTGTGGCCACGGGCAGAGCTGGTCAACAGCTGCGCCTAACTTTCCCAAGCTGCGAGAGCATTCTCAGCCGAGTTCTGCTTTGACAGAGCTATTGCTGAACTTTTGCAGTCCCGGAGGCTGCTGAAACCAAGGCTGTGTTCTGCCTCTTCATTCTTGCCTTCCTGTGCTCCAGCGAGAAGTGAAGCTCTGGCACGGCATTCAGCTTTGCCGCCTCTCTGCACGGAAAGCACTAGACCGAACTAGTGTGCTTCGTGCATGCTCTCTCCTCGCTTTTATGGTCACTGCTCTGCTTTTTGCTTGGCAGCGTTCAAAGGGTCCACGGCATACCTCTTGCACAGCGAGAGGTGGCCGGCGAGGAATACTTGCTGGCTTAAGTCGTTCCATACTCAAGGCATTCATCGGAGCAACACCATGGGGGAAAAGAGGGGGGAACATTGCAGGACAAATTTCTATGCTGGAACATGATTGTCTGCGAGACAGCTCTCCGCAGCGCTAGTATTTGGCCAGGCTGAAATCAGCGCCACGGGAAGCCAATCTGACAAGCGGAGTGCAACGAGCGCGGCGATATGGGGCCACTTGGCAGGTGGCCGAAGAAAGACGGCTGCCCCGCGAATGGGGTGCCAGAAGGCAAGTTTCAGCAGGGCGTTGCGGGCGAGCTTAATGTGTAGCCGCAGTTGTTCTAGGCGAGATTGTAGCCGAGAAGCTTTCCGTCTCCATTCACGAGACAAGAAAAGCAGAACGCAATGGTCTAGAGGGTTGAGAAGAAAAGTGCTCGTAGCGAGCTCGTTGCGGCAGAAGCGAAAGCCAGGAGCAGCGTGCTCGCTGCGAGAAGTAGACGGCGCTTCGCCTCCTTGGGAAGGAAATGGCGTCTGGGCACGAACGGCAGCCAGCGAAGCTTCAGAACAGCAGGCTGTTCTGCTCAGCGTACGAGCCTGAAGTGAGTGGCAAGGGCTAAGGGGACAGTCCCAAGGCATCTAGCTTTCCTGCTAGCAATGCCATTTCTACCCTGCTGTGGAAAACATTGTCCTTTGCCCTTCTGCTCCGAGAGGCAGAGAGCACCTCGGCAGACGCAGTGCAGAGGGAAAGGACACAGTATCCGAGGGAGCGTGACGCCACTTAGGCGGGCAAAGCAGAAAGGTGCCGCCCGGCACTGGCTTTGACTCCCTGAGCTTCCTTGCTAGGACAGCAGCTGCCGAAAGCTGGCAACTAGGCTGCCAGAGTGCAGAATGTCGGCGGTCTGGCACGCCTGCTTGCCGAAAGCCAGGATCAGCGAGACAGCGTGCTAGGCTCTGTTTCACAGCACCTTGGAGAACACGCACTTGAAGAATGCCGTCTCTGTTCCGCAAAAGCTCTGCCACAGTGAAGCTGGAAGAAGCAGCCTGTGGCCACGGGCAGAGCTGGTCAACAGCTGCGCCTAACTTTCCCAAGCTGCGAGAGCATTCTCAGCCGAGTTCTGCTTTGACAGAGCTAGTGCTGAACTTTTGCAGTCCCGGAGGCTGCTGAAACCAAGGCTGTGTTCTGCCTCTTCATTCTTGCCTTCCTGTGCTCCAGCGAGAAGTGAAGCTCTGGCACGGCATTCAGCTTTGCCGCCTCTCTGCACGGAAAGCACTAGACCGAACTAGTGTGCTTCGTGCATGCTCTCTCCTCGCTTTTATGGTCACTGCTCTGCTTTTTGCTTGGCAGCGTTCAAAGGGTCCACGGCATACCTCTTGCACAGCGAGAGGTGGCCGGCGAGGAATACTTGCTGGCTTAAGTCGTTCCATGCTCAAGGCATTCATCGGAGCAACACCATGGGGGAAAAGAGGGGGGAACATTGCAGGACAAATTTCTATGCTGGAACATGATTGTCTGCGAGACAGCTCTCCGCAGCGCTAGTATTTGGCCAGGCTGAAATCAGCGCCACGGGAAGCCAATCTGACAAGCGGAGTGCAACGAGCGCGGCGATATGGGGCCACTTGGCAGGTGGCCGAAGAAAGACGGCTGCCCCGCGAATGGGGTGCCAGAAGGCAAGTTTCAGCAGGGCGTTGCGGGCGAGCTTAATGTGTAGCCGCAGTTGTTCTAGGCGAGATTGTAGCCGAGAAGCTTTCCGTCTCCATTCACGAGACAAGAAAAGCAGAACGCAATGGTCTAGAGGGTTGAGAAGAAAAGTGCTCGTAGCGAGCTCGTTGCGGCAGAAGCGAAAGCCAGGAGCAGCGTGCTCGCTGCGAGAAGTAGACGGCGCTTCGCCTCCTTGGGAAGGAAATGGCGTCTGGGCACGAACGGCAGCCAGCGAAGCTTCAGAACAGCAGGCTGTTCTGCTCAGCGTACGAGCCTGAAGTGAGTGGCAAGGGCTAAGGGGACAGTCCCAAGGCATCTAGCTTTCCTGCTAGCAATGCCATTTCTACCCTGCTGTGGAAAACATTGTCCTTTGCCCTTCTGCTCCGAGAGGCAGAGAGCACCTCGGCAGACGCAGTGCAGAGGGAAAGGACACAGTATCCGAGGGAGCGTGACGCCACTTAGGCGGGCAAAGCAGAAAGGTGCCGCCCGGCACTGGCTTTGACTCCCTGAGCTTCCTTGCTAGGACAGCAGCTGCCGAAAGCTGGCAACTAGGCTGCCAGAGTGCAGAATGTCGGCGGTCTGGCACGCCTGCTTGCCGAAAGCCAGGATCAGCGAGACAGCGTGCTAGGCTCTGTTTCACAGCACCTTGGAGAACACGCCCTTGAAGAATGCCGTCTCTGTTCCGCAAAAGCTCTGCCACAGTGAAGCTGGAAGAAGCAGCCTGTGGCCACGGGCAGAGCTGGTCAACAGCTGCGCCTAACTTTCCCAAGCTGCGAGAGCATTCTCAGCCGAGTTCTGCTTTGACAGAGCTATTGCTGAACTTTTGCAGTCCCGGAGGCTGCTGAAACCAAGGCTGTGTTCTGCCTCTTCATTCTTGCCTTCCTGTGCTCCAGCGAGAAGTGAAGCTCTGGCACGGCATTCAGCTTTGCCGCCTCTCTGCACGGAAAGCACTAGACCGAACTAGTGTGCTTCGTGCATGCTCTCTCCTCGCTTTTATGGTCACTGCTCTGCTTTTTGCTTGGCAGCGTTCAAAGGGTCCACGGCATACCTCTTGCACAGCGAGAGGTGGCCGGCGAGGAATACTTGCTGGCTTAAGTCGTTCCATGCTCAAGGCATTCATCGGAGCAACACCATGGGGGAAAAGAGGGGGGAACATTGCAGGACAAATTTCTATGCTGGAACATGATTGTCTGCGAGACAGCTCTCCGCAGCGCTAGTATTTGGCCAGGCTGAAATCAGCGCCACGGGAAGCCAATCTGACAAGCGGAGTGCAACGAGCGCGGCGATATGGGGCCACTTGGCAGGTGGCCGAAGAAAGACGGCTGCCCCGCGAATGGGGTGCCAGAAGGCAAGTTTCAGCAGGGCGTTGCGGGCGAGCTTAATGTGTAGCCGCAGTTGTTCTAGGCGAGATTGTAGCCGAGAAGCTTTCCGTCTCCATTCACGAGACAAGAAAAGCAGAACGCAATGGTCTAGAGGGTTGAGAAGAAAAGTGCTCGTAGCGAGCTCGTTGCGGCAGAAGCGAAAGCCAGGAGCAGCGTGCTCGCTGCGAGAAGTAGACGGCGCTTCGCCTCCTTGGGAAGGAAATGGCGTCTGGGCACGAACGGCAGCCAGCGAAGCTTCAGAACAGCAGGCTGTTCTGCTCAGCGTACGAGCCTGAAGTGAGTGGCAAGGGCTAAGGGGACAGTCCCAAGGCATCTAGCTTTCCTGCTAGCAATGCCATTTCTACCCTGCTGTGGAAAACATTGTCCTTTGCCCTTCTGCTCCGAGAGGCAGAGAGCACCTCGGCAGACGCAGTGCAGAGGGAAAGGACACAGTATCCGAGGGAGCGTGACGCCACTTAGGCGGGCAAAGCAGAAAGGTGCCGCCCGGCACTGGCTTTGACTCCCTGAGCTTCCTTGCTAGGACAGCAGCTGCCGAAAGCTGGCAACTAGGCTGCCAGAGTGCAGAATGTCGGCGGTCTGGCACGCCTGCTTGCCGAAAGCCAGGATCAGCGAGACAGCGTGCTAGGCTCTGTTTCACAGCACCTTGGAGAACACGCCCTTGAAGAATGCCGTCTCTGTTCCGCAAAAGCTCTGCCACAGTGAAGGTGGAAGAAGCAGCCTGTGGCCACGGGCAGAGCTGGTCAACAGCTGCGCCTAACTTTCCCAAGCTGCGAGAGCATTCTCAGCCGAGTTCTGCTTTGACAGAGCTATTGCTGAACTTTTGCAGTCCCGGAGGCTGCTGAAACCAAGGCTGTGTTCTGCCTCTTCATTCTTGCCTTCCTGTGCTCCAGCGAGAAGTGAAGCTCTGGCACGGCATTCAGCTTTGCCGCCTCTCTGCACGGAAAGCACTAGACCGAACTAGTGTGCTTCGTGCATGCTCTCTCCTCGCTTTTATGGTCACTGCTCTGCTTTTTGCTTGGCAGCGTTCAAAGGGTCCACGGCATACCTCTTGCACAGCGAGAGGTGGCCGGCGAGGAATACTTGCTGGCTTAAGTCGTTCCATGCTCAAGGCATTCATCGGAGCAACACCATGGGGGAAAAGAGGGGGGAACATTGCAGGACAAATTTCTATGCTGGAACATGATTGTCTGCGAGACAGCTCTCCGCAGCGCTAGTATTTGGCCAGGCTGAAATCAGCGCCACGGGAAGCCAATCTGACAAGCGGAGTGCAACGAGCGCGGCGATATGGGGCCACTTGGCAGGTGGCCGAAGAAAGACGGCTGCCCCGCGAATGGGGTGCCAGAAGGCAAGTTTCAGCAGGGCGTTGCGGGCGAGCTTAATGTGTAGCCGCAGTTGTTCTAGGCGAGATTGTAGCCGAGAAGCTTTCCGTCTCCATTCACGAGACAAGAAAAGCAGAACGCAATGGTCTAGAGGGTTGAGAAGAAAAGTGCTCGTAGCGAGCTCGTTGCGGCAGAAGCGAAAGCCAGGAGCAGCGTGCTCGCTGCGAGAAGTAGACGGCGCTTCGCCTCCTTGGGAAGGAAATGGCGTCTGGGCACGAACGGCAGCCAGCGAAGCTTCAGAACAGCAGGCTGTTCTGCTCAGCGTACGAGCCTGAAGTGAGTGGCAAGGGCTAAGGGGACAGTCCCAAGGCATCTAGCTTTCCTGCTAGCAATGCCATTTCTACCCTGCTGTGGAAAACATTGTCCTTTGCCCTTCTGCTCCGAGAGGCAGAGAGCACCTCGGCAGACGCAGTGCAGAGGGAAAGGACACAGTATCCGAGGGAGCGTGACGCCACTTAGGCGGGCAAAGCAGAAAGGTGCCGCCCGGCACTGGCTTTGACTCCCTGAGCTTCCTTGCTAGGACAGCAGCTGCCGAAAGCTGGCAACTAGGCTGCCAGAGTGCAGAATGTCGGCGGTCTGGCACGCCTGCTTGCCGAAAGCCAGGATCAGCGAGACAGCGTGCTAGGCTCTGTTTCACAGCACCTTGGAGAACACGCCCTTGAAGAATGCCGTCTCTGTTCCGCAAAAGCTCTGCCACAGTGAAGGTGGAAGAAGCAGCCTGTGGCCACGGGCAGAGCTGGTCAACAGCTGCGCCTAACTTTCCCAAGCTGCGAGAGCATTCTCAGCCGAGTTCTGCTTTGACAGAGCTATTGCTGAACTTTTGCAGTCCCGGAGGCTGCTGAAACCAAGGCTGTGTTCTGCCTCTTCATTCTTGCCTTCCTGTGCTCCAGCGAGAAGTGAAGCTCTGGCACGGCATTCAGCTTTGCCGCCTCTCTGCACGGAAAGCACTAGACCGAACTAGTGTGCTTCGTGCATGCTCTCTCCTCGCTTTTATGGTCACTGCTCTGCTTTTTGCTTGGCAGCGTTCAAAGGGTCCACGGCATACCTCTTGCAGAGCGAGAGGTGGCCGGCGAGGAATACTTGCTGGCTTAAGTCGTTCCATGCTCAAGGCATTCATCGGAGCAACACCATGGGGGAAAAGAGGGGGGAACATTGCAGGACAAATTTCTATGCTGGAACATGATTGTCTGCGAGACAGCTCTCCGCAGCTCTAGTATTTGGCCAGGCTGAAATCAGCGCCACGGGAAGCCAATCTGACAAGCGGAGTGCAACGAGCGCGGCGATATGGGGCCACTTGGCAGGTGGCCGAAGAAAGACGGCCGCCCCGCGAATGGGGTGCCAGAAGGCAAGTTTCAGCAGGGCGTTGCGGGCGAGCTTAATGTGTAGCCGCAGTTGTTCTAGGCGAGATTGTAGCCGAGAAGCTTTCCGTCTCCATTCACGAGACAAGAAAAGCAGAACGCAATGGTCTAGAGGGTTGAGAAGAAAAGTGCTCGTAGCGAGCTCGTTGCGGCAGAAGCGAAAGCCAGGAGCAGCGTGCTCGCTGCGAGAAGTAGACGGCGCTTCGCCTCCTTGGGAAGGAAATCGCGTCTGGGCACGAACGGCAGCCAGCGAAGCTTCAGAACAGCAGGCTGTTCTGCTCAGCGTACGAGCCTGAAGTGAGTGGCAAGGGCTAAGGGGTCAGTTCCAAGGCATCTAGCTTTCCTGCTAGCAATGCCATTTCTACCCTGCTGTGGAAAACATTGTCCTCTGCCCTTCTGCTCCGAGAGGCAGAGAGCACCTCGGCAGACGCAGTGCAGAGGGAAAGGACACAGTATCCGAGGGAGCGTGACGCCACTTAGGCGGGCAAAGCAGAAAGGTGCCGCCCGGCACTGGCTTTGACTCCCTGAGCTTCCTTGCTAGGACAGCAGCTGCCGAAAGCTGGCAACTAGGCTGCCAGAGTGCAGAATGTCGGCGGTCTGGCACGCCTGCTTGCCGAAAGCCAGGATCAGCGAGACAGCGTGCTAGGCTCTGTTTCACAGCACCTTGGAGAACACGCCCTTGAAGAATGCCGTCTCTGTTCCGCAAAAGCTCTGCCACAGTGAAGGTGGAAGAAGCAGCCTGTGGCCACGGGCAGAGCTGGTCAACAGCTGCGCCTAACTTTCCCAAGCTGCGAGAGCATTCTCAGCCGAGTTCTGCTTTGACAGAGCTATTGCTGAACTTTTGCAGTCCCGGAGGCTGCTGAAACCAAGGCTGTGTTCTGCCTCTTCATTCTTGCCTTCCTGTGCTCCAGCGAGAAGTGAAGCTCTGGCACGGCATTCAGCTTTGCCGCCTCTCTGCACGGAAAGCACTAGACCGAACTAGTGTGCTTCGTGCATGCTCTCTCCTCGCTTTTATGGTCACTGCTCTGCTTTTTGCTTGGCAGCGTTCCAAGGGTCCACGGCATACCTCTTGCACAGCGAGAGGTGGCCGGCGAGGAATACTTGCTGGCTTAAGTCGTTCCATGCTCAAGGCATTCATCGGAGCAACACCATGGGGGAAAAGAGGGGGGAACATTGCAGGACAAATTTCTATGCTGGAACATGATTGTCTGCGAGACAGCTCTCCGCAGCGCTAGTATTTGGCCAGGCTGAAATCAGCGCCACGGGAAGCCAATCTGACAAGCGGAGTGCAACGAGCGCGGCGATATGGGGCCACTTGGCAGGTGGCCGAAGAAAGACGGCTGCCCCGCGAATGGGGTGCCAGAAGGCAAGTTTCAGCAGGGCGTTGCGGGCGAGCTTAATGTGTAGCCGCAGTTGTTCTAGGCGAGATTGTAGCCGAGAAGCTTTCCGTCTCCATTCACGAGACAAGAAAAGCAGAACGCAATGGTCTAGAGGGTTGAGAAGAAAAGTGCTCGTAGCGAGCTCGTTGCGGCAGAAGCGAAAGCCAGGAGCAGCGTGCTCGCTGCGAGAAGTAGACGGCGCTTCGCCTCCTTGGGAAGGAAATGGCGTCTGGGCACGAACGGCAGCCAGCGAAGCTTCAGAACAGCAGGCTGTTCTGCTCAGCGTACGAGCCTGAAGTGAGTGGCAAGGGCTAAGGGGACAGTCCCAAGGCATCTAGCTTTCCTGCTAGCAATGCCATTTCTACCCTGCTGTGGAAAACATTGTCCTTTGCCCTTCTGCTCCGAGAGGCAGAGAGCACCTCGGCAGACGCAGTGCAGAGGGAAAGGACACAGTATCCGAGGGAGCGTGACGCCACTTAGGCGGGCAAAGCAGAAAGGTGCCGCCCGGCACTGGCTTTGACTCCCTGAGCTTCCTTGCTAGGACAGCAGCTGCCGAAAGCTGGCAACTAGGCTGCCAGAGTGCAGAATGTCGGCGGTCTGGCACGCCTGCTTGCCGAAAGCCAGGATCAGCGAGACAGCGTGCTAGGCTCTGTTTCACAGCACCTTGGAGAACACGCCCTTGAAGAATGCCGTCTCTGTTCCGCAAAAGCTCTGCCACAGTGAAGGTGGAAGAAGCAGCCTGTGGCCACGGGCAGAGCTGGTCAACAGCTGCGCCTAACTTTCCCAAGCTGCGAGAGCATTCTCAGCCGAGTTCTGCTTTGACAGAGCTATTGCTGAACTTTTGCAGTCCCGGAGGCTGCTGAAACCAAGGCTGTGTTCTGCCTCTTCATTCTTGCCTTCCTGTGCTCCAGCGAGAAGTGAAGCTCTGGCACGGCATTCAGCTTTGCCGCCTCTCTGCACGGAAAGCACTAGACCGAACTAGTGTGCTTCGTGCATGCTCTCTCCTCGCTTTTATGGTCACTGCTCTGCTTTTTGCTTGGCAGCGTTCAAAGGGTCCACGGCATACCTCTTGCACAGCGAGAGGTGGCCGGCGAGGAATACTTGCTGGCTTAAGTCGTTCCATGCTCAAGGCATTCATCGGAGCAACACCATGGGGGAAAAGAGGGGGGAACATTGCAGGACAAATTTCTATGCTGGAACATGATTGTCTGCGAGACAGCTCTCCGCAGCGCTAGTATTTGGCCAGGCTGAAATCAGCGCCACGGGAAGCCAATCTGACAAGCGGAGTGCAACGAGCGCGGCGATATGGGGCCACTTGGCAGGTGGCCGAAGAAAGACGGCTGCCCCGCGAATGGGGTGCCAGAAGGCAAGTTTCAGCAGGGCGTTCCGGGCGAGCTTAATGTGTAGCCGCAGTTGTTCTAGGCGAGATTGTAGCCGAGAAGCTTTCCGTCTCCATTCACGAGACAAGAAAAGCAGAACGCAATGGTCTAGAGGGTTGAGAAGAAAAGTGCTCGTAGCGAGCTCGTTGCGGCAGAAGCGAAAGCCAGGAGCAGCGTGCTCGCTGCGAGAAGTAGACGGCGCTTCGCCTCCTTGGGAAGGAAATGGCGTCTGGGCACGAACGGCAGCCAGCGAAGCTTCAGAACAGCAGGCTGTTCTGCTCAGCGTACGAGCCTGAAGTGAGTGGCAAGGGCTAAGGGGACAGTCCCAAGGCATCTAGCTTTCCTGCTAGCAATGCCATTTCTACCCTGCTGTGGAAAACATTGTCCTTTGCCCTTCTGCTCCGAGAGGCAGAGAGCACCTCGGCAGACGCAGTGCAGAGGGAAAGGACACAGTATCCGAGGGAGCGTGACGCCACTTAGGCGGGCAAAGCAGAAAGGTGCCGCCCGGCACTGGCTTTGACTCCCTGAGCTTCCTTGCTAGGACAGCAGCTGCCGAAAGCTGGCAACTAGGCTGCCAGAGTGCAGAATGTCGGCGGTCTGGCACGCCTGCTTGCCGAAAGCCAGGATCAGCGAGACAGCGTGCTAGGCTCTGTTTCACAGCACCTTGGAGAACACGCCCTTGAAGAATGCCGTCTCTGTTCCGCAAAAGCTCTGCCACAGTGAAGGTGGAAGAAGCAGCCTGTGGCCACGGGCAGAGCTGGTCAACAGCTGCGCCTAACTTTCCCAAGCTGCGAGAGCATTCTCAGCCGAGTTCTGCTTTGACAGAGCTATTGCTGAACTTTTGCAGTCCCGGAGGCTGCTGAAACCAAGGCTGTGTTCTGCCTCTTCATTCTTGCCTTCCTGTGCTCCAGCGAGAAGTGAAGCTCTGGCACGGCATTCAGCTTTGCCGCCTCTCTGCACGGAAAGCACTAGACCGAACTAGTG
Source organism: Cinclus cinclus (assembly GCF_963662255.1). Taxonomy (NCBI): domain Eukaryota; kingdom Metazoa; phylum Chordata; class Aves; order Passeriformes; family Cinclidae; genus Cinclus; species Cinclus cinclus. Next base: position 281,082 of record NW_026912147.1, read on the forward strand.
TGCTTCGTGCATGCTCTCTCCTCGCTTTTATGGTCACTGCTCTGCTTTTTGCTTGGCAGCGTTCAAAGGGTCCACGGCATACCTCTTGCACAGCGAGAGGTGGCCGGCGAGGAATACTTGCTGGCTTAAGTCGTTCCATGCTCAAGGCATTCATCGGAGCAACACCATGGGGGAAAAGAGGGGGGAACATTGCAGGACAAATTTCTATGCTGGAACATGATTGTCTGCGAGACAGCTCTCCGCAGCGCTAGTATTTGGCCAGGCTGAAATCAGCGCCACGGGAAGCCAATCTGACAAGCGGAGTGCAACGAGCGCGGCGATATGGGGCCACTTGGCAGGTGGCCGAAGAAAGACGGCTGCCCCGCGAATGGGGTGCCAGAAGGCAAGTTTCAGCAGGGCGTTGCGGGCGAGCTTAATGTGTAGCCGCAGTTGTTCTAGGCGAGATTGTAGCCGAGAAGCTTTCCGTCTCCATTCACGAGACAAGAAAAGCAGAACGCAATGGTCTAGAGGGTTGAGAAGAAAAGTGCTCGTAGCGAGCTCGTTGCGGCAGAAGCGAAAGCCAGGAGCAGCGTGCTCGCTGCGAGAAGTAGACGGCGCTTCGCCTCCTTGGGAAGGAAATGGCGTCTGGGCACGAACGGCAGCCAGCGAAGCTTCAGAACAGCAGGCTGTTCTGCTCAGCGTACGAGCCTGAAGTGAGTGGCAAGGGCTAAGGGGACAGTCCCAAGGCATCTAGCTTTCCTGCTAGCAATGCCATTTCTACCCTGCTGTGGAAAACATTGTCCTTTGCCCTTCTGCTCCGAGAGGCAGAGAGCACCTCGGCAGACGCAGTGCAGAGGGAAAGGACACAGTATCCGAGGGAGCGTGACGCCACTTAGGCGGGCAAAGCAGAAAGGTGCCGCCCGGCACTGGCTTTGACTCCCTGAGCTTCCTTGCTAGGACAGCAGCTGCCGAAAGCTGGCAACTAGGCTGCCAGAGTGCAGAATGTCGGCGGTCTGGCACGCCTGCTTGCCGAAAGCCAGGATCAGCGAGACAGCGTGCTAGGCTCTGTTTCACAGCACCTTGGAGAACACGCCCTTGAAGAATGCCGTCTCTGTTCCGCAAAAGCTCTGCCACAGTGAAGGTGGAAGAAGCAGCCTGTGGCCACGGGCAGAGCTGGTCAACAGCTGCGCCTAACTTTCCCAAGCTGCGAGAGCATTCTCAGCCGAGTTCTGCTTTGACAGAGCTATTGCTGAACTTTTGCAGTCCCGGAGGCTGCTGAAACCAAGGCTGTGTTCTGCCTCTTCATTCTTGCCTTCCTGTGCTCCAGCGAGAAGTGAAGCTCTGGCACGGCATTCAGCTTTGCCGCCTCTCTGCACGGAAAGCACTAGACCGAACTAGTGTGCTTCGTGCATGCTCTCTCCTCGCTTTTATGGTCACTGCTCTGCTTTTTGCTTGGCAGCGTTCAAAGGGTCCACGGCATACCTCTTGCAGAGCGAGAGGTGGCCGGCGAGGAATACTTGCTGGCTTAAGTCGTTCCATGCTCAAGGCATTCATCGGAGCAACACCATGGGGGAAAAGAGGGGGGAACATTGCAGGACAAATTTCTATGCTGGAACATGATTGTCTGCGAGACAGCTCTCCGCAGCTCTAGTATTTGGCCAGGCTGAAATCAGCGCCACGGGAAGCCAATCTGACAAGCGGAGTGCAACGAGCGCGGCGATATGGGGCCACTTGGCAGGTGGCCGAAGAAAGACGGCCGCCCCGCGAATGGGGTGCCAGAAGGCAAGTTTCAGCAGGGCGTTGCGGGCGAGCTTAATGTGTAGCCGCAGTTGTTCTAGGCGAGATTGTAGCCGAGAAGCTTTCCGTCTCCATTCACGAGACAAGAAAAGCAGAACGCAATGGTCTAGAGGGTTGAGAAGAAAAGTGCTCGTAGCGAGCTCGTTGCGGCAGAAGCGAAAGCCAGGAGCAGCGTGCTCGCTGCGAGAAGTAGACGGCGCTTCGCCTCCTTGGGAAGGAAATCGCGTCTGGGCACGAACGGCAGCCAGCGAAGCTTCAGAACAGCAGGCTGTTCTGCTCAGCGTACGAGCCTGAAGTGAGTGGCAAGGGCTAAGGGGTCAGTTCCAAGGCATCTAGCTTTCCTGCTAGCAATGCCATTTCTACCCTGCTGTGGAAAACATTGTCCTCTGCCCTTCTGCTCCGAGAGGCAGAGAGCACCTCGGCAGACGCAGTGCAGAGGGAAAGGACACAGTATCCGAGGGAGCGTGACGCCACTTAGGCGGGCAAAGCAGAAAGGTGCCGCCCGGCACTGGCTTTGACTCCCTGAGCTTCCTTGCTAGGACAGCAGCTGCCGAAAGCTGGCAACTAGGCTGCCAGAGTGCAGAATGTAGGTGGTCTGGCACGCCTGCTTGCCGAAAGCCAGGATCAGCGAGACAGCGTGCTAGGCTCTGTTTCACAGCACCTTGGAGAACACGCCCTTGAAGAATGCCGTCTCTGTTCCGCAAAAGCTCTGCCACAGTGAAGGTGGAAGAAGCAGCCTGTGGCCACGGGCAGAGCTGGTCAACAGCTGCGCCTAACTTTCCCAAGCTGCGAGAGCATTCTCAGCCGAGTTCTGCTTTGACAGAGCTATTGCTGAACTTTTGCAGTCCCGGAGGCTGCTGAAACCAAGGCTGTGTTCTGCCTCTTCATTCTTGCCTTCCTGTGCTCCAGCGAGAAGTGAAGCTCTGGCACGGCATTCAGCTTTGCCGCCTCTCTGCACGGAAAGCACTAGACCGAACTAGTGTGCTTCGTGCATGCTCTCTCCTCGCTTTTATGGTCACTGCTCTGCTTTTTGCTTGGCAGCGTTCCAAGGGTCCACGGCATACCTCTTGCACAGCGAGAGGTGGCCGGCGAGGAATACTTGCTGGCTTAAGTCGTTCCATGCTCAAGGCATTCATCGGAGCAACACCATGGGGGAAAAGAGGGGGGAACATTGCAGGACAAATTTCTATGCTGGAACATGATTGTCTGCGAGACAGCTCTCCGCAGCGCTAGTATTTGGCCAGGCTGAAATCAGCGCCACGGGAAGCCAATCTGACAAGCGGAGTGCAACGAGCGCGGCGATATGGGGCCACTTGGCAGGTGGCCGAAGAAAGACGGCTGCCCCGCGAATGGGGTGCCAGAAGGCAAGTTTCAGCAGGGCGTTGCGGGCGAGCTTAATGTGTAGCCGCAGTTGTTCTAGGCGAGATTGTAGCCGAGAAGCTTTCCGTCTCCATTCACGAGACAAGAAAAGCAGAACGCAATGGTCTAGAGGGTTGAGAAGAAAAGTGCTCGTAGCGAGCTCGTTGCGGCAGAAGCGAAAGCCAGGAGCAGCGTGCTCGCTGCGAGAAGTAGACGGCGCTTCGCCTCCTTGGGAAGGAAATGGCGTCTGGGCACGAACGGCAGCCAGCGAAGCTTCAGAACAGCAGGCTGTTCTGCTCAGCGTACGAGCCTGAAGTGAGTGGCAAGGGCTAAGGGGACAGTCCCAAGGCATCTAGCTTTCCTGCTAGCAATGCCATTTCTACCCTGCTGTGGAAAACATTGTCCTTTGCCCTTCTGCTCCGAGAGGCAGAGAGCACCTCGGCAGACGCAGTGCAGAGGGAAAGGACACAGTATCCGAGGGAGCGTGACGCCACTTAGGCGGGCAAAGCAGAAAGGTGCCGCCCGGCACTGGCTTTGACTCCCTGAGCTTCCTTGCTAGGACAGCAGCTGCCGAAAGCTGGCAACTAGGCTGCCAGAGTGCAGAATGTCGGCGGTCTGGCACGCCTGCTTGCCGAAAGCCAGGATCAGCGAGACAGCGTGCTAGGCTCTGTTTCACAGCACCTTGGAGAACACGCCCTTGAAGAATGCCGTCTCTGTTCCGCAAAAGCTCTGCCACAGTGAAGGTGGAAGAAGCAGCCTGTGGCCACGGGCAGAGCTGGTCAACAGCTGCGCCTAACTTTCCCAAGCTGCGAGAGCATTCTCAGCCGAGTTCTGCTTTGACAGAGCTATTGCTGAACTTTTGCAGTCCCGGAGGCTGCTGAAACCAAGGCTGTGTTCTGCCTCTTCATTCTTGCCTTCCTGTGCTCCAGCGAGAAGTGAAGCTCTGGCACGGCATTCAGCTTTGCCGCCTCTCTGCACGGAAAGCACTAGACCGAACTAGTGTGCTTCGTGCATGCTCTCTCCTCGCTTTTATGGTCACTGCTCTGCTTTTTGCTTGGCAGCGTTCCAAGGGTCCACGGCATACCTCTTGCACAGCGAGAGGTGGCCGGCGAGGAATACTTGCTGGCTTAAGTCGTTCCATGCTCAAGGCATTCATCGGAGCAACACCATGGGGGAAAAGAGGGGGGAACATTGCAGGACAAATTTCTATGCTGGAACATGATTGTCTGCGAGACAGCTCTCCGCAGCGCTAGTATTTGGCCAGGCTGAAATCAGCGCCACGGGAAGCCAATCTGACAAGCGGAGTGCAACGAGCGCGGCGATATGGGGCCACTTGGCAGGTGGCCGAAGAAAGACGGCTGCCCCGCGAATGGGGTGCCAGAAGGCAAGTTTCAGCAGGGCGTTGCGGGCGAGCTTAATGTGTAGCCGCAGTTGTTCTAGGCGAGATTGTAGCCGAGAAGCTTTCCGTCTCCATTCACGAGACAAGAAAAGCAGAACGCAATGGTCTAGAGGGTTGAGAAGAAAAGTGCTCGTAGCGAGCTCGTTGCGGCAGAAGCGAAAGCCAGGAGCAGCGTGCTCGCTGCGAGAAGTAGACGGCGCTTCGCCTCCTTGGGAAGGAAATGGCGTCTGGGCACGAACGGCAGCCAGCGAAGCTTCAGAACAGCAGGCTGTTCTGCTCAGCGTACGAGCCTGAAGTGAGTGGCAAGGGCTAAGGGGACAGTCCCAAGGCATCTAGCTTTCCTGCTAGCAATGCCATTTCTACCCTGCTGTGGAAAACATTGTCCTTTGCCCTTCTGCTCCGAGAGGCAGAGAGCACCTCGGCAGACGCAGTGCAGAGGGAAAGGACACAGTATCCGAGGGAGCGTGACGCCACTTAGGCGGGCAAAGCAGAAAGGTGCCGCCCGGCACTGGCTTTGACTCCCTGAGCTTCCTTGCTAGGACAGCAGCTGCCGAAAGCTGGCAACTAGGCTGCCAGAGTGCAGAATGTCGGCGGTCTGGCACGCCTGCTTGCCGAAAGCCAGGATCAGCGAGACAGCGTGCTAGGCTCTGTTTCACAGCACCTTGGAGAACACGCCCTTGAAGAATGCCGTCTCTGTTCCGCAAAAGCTCTGCCACAGTGAAGGTGGAAGAAGCAGCCTGTGGCCACGGGCAGAGCTGGTCAACAGCTGCGCCTAACTTTCCCAAGCTGCGAGAGCATTCTCAGCCGAGTTCTGCTTTGACAGAGCTATTGCTGAACTTTTGCAGTCCCGGAGGCTGCTGAAACCAAGGCTGTGTTCTGCCTCTTCATTCTTGCCTTCCTGTGCTCCAGCGAGAAGTGAAGCTCTGGCACGGCATTCAGCTTTGCCGCCTCTCTGCACGGAAAGCACTAGACCGAACTAGTGTGCTTCGTGCATGCTCTCTCCTCGCTTTTATGGTCACTGCTCTGCTTTTTGCTTGGCAGCGTTCAAAGGGTCCACGGCATACCTCTTGCAGAGCGAGAGGTGGCCGGCGAGGAATACTTGCTGGCTTAAGTCGTTCCATGCTCAAGGCATTCATCGGAGCAAAACCATGGGGGAAAAGAGGGGGGAACATTGCAGGACAAATTTCTATGCTGGAACATGATTGTCTGCGAGACAGCTCTCCGCAGCTCTAGTATTTGGCCAGGCTGAAATCAGCGCCACGGGAAGCCAATCTGACAAGCGGAGTGCAACGAGCGCGGCGATATGGGGCCACTTGGCAGGTGGCCGAAGAAAGACGGCTGCCCCGCGAATGGGGTGCCAGAAGGCAAGTTTCAGCAGGGCGTTGCGGGCGAGCTTAATGTGTAGCCGCAGTTGTTCTAGGCGAGATTGTAGCCGAGAAGCTTTCCGTCTCCATTCACGAGACAAGAAAAGCAGAACGCAATGGTCTAGAGGGTTGAGAAGAAAAGTGCTCGTAGCGAGCTCGTTGCGGCAGAAGCGAAAGCCAGGAGCAGCGTGCTCGCTGCGAGAAGTAGACGGCGCTTCGCCTCCTTGGGAAGGAAATGGCGTCTGGGCACGAACGGCAGCCAGCGAAGCTTCAGAACAGCAGGCTGTTCTGCTCAGCGTACGAGCCTGAAGTGAGTGGCAAGGGCTAAGGGGACAGTCCCAAGGCATCTAGCTTTCCTGCTAGCAATGCCATTTCTACCCTGCTGTGGAAAACATTGTCCTTTGCCCTTCTGCTTCGAGAGGCAGAGAGCACCTCGGCAGACGCAGTGCAGAGGGAAAGGACACAGTATCCGAGGGAGCGTGACGCCACTTAGGCGGGCAAAGCAGAAAGGTGCCGCCCGGCACTGGCTTTGACTCCCTGAGCTTCCTTGCTAGGACAGCAGCTGCCGAAAGCTGGCAACTAGGCTGCCAGAGTGCAGAATGTCGGCGGTCTGGCACGCCTGCTTGCCGAAAGCCAGGATCAGCGAGACAGCGTGCTAGGCTCTGTTTCACAGCACCTTGGAGAACACGCCCTTGAAGAATGCCGTCTCTGTTCCGCAAAAGCTCTGCCACAGTGAAGGTGGAAGAAGCAGCCTGTGGCCACGGGCAGAGCTGGTCAACAGCTGCGCCTAACTTTCCCAAGCTGCGAGAGCATTCTCAGCCGAGTTCTGCTTTGACAGAGCTATTGCTGAACTTTTGCAGTCCCGGAGGCTGCTGAAACCAAGGCTGTGTTCTGCCTCTTCATTCTTGCCTTCCTGTGCTCCAGCGAGAAGTGAAGCTCTGGCACGGCATTCAGCTTTGCCGCCTCTCTGCACGGAAAGCACTAGACCGAACTAGTGTGCTTCGTGCATGCTCTCTCCTCGCTTTTATGGTCACTGCTCTGCTTTTTGCTTGGCAGCGTTCCAAGGGTCCACGGCATACCTCTTGCAGAGCGAGAGGTGGCCGGCGAGGAATACTTGCTGGCTTAAGTCGTTCCATGCTCAAGGCATTCATCGGAGCAACACCATGGGGGAAAAGAGGGGGGAACATTGCAGGACAAATTTCTATGCTGGAACATGATTGTCTGCGAGACAGCTCTCCGCAGCGCTAGTATTTGGCCAGGCTGAAATCAGCGCCACGGGAAGCCAATCTGACAAGCGGAGTGCAACGAGCGCGGCGATATGGGGCCACTTGGCAGGTGGCCGAAGAAAGACGGCTGCCCCGCGAATGGGGTGCCAGAAGGCAAGTTTCAGCAGGGCGTTGCGGGCGAGCTTAATGTGTAGCCGCAGTTGTTCTAGGCGAGATTGTAGCCGAGAAGCTTTCCGTCTCCATTCACGAGACAAGAAAAGCAGAACGCAATGGTCTAGAGGGTTGAGAAGAAAAGTGCTCGTAGCGAGCTCGTTGCGGCAGAAGCGAAAGCCAGGAGCAGCGTGCTCGCTGCGAGAAGTAGACGGCGCTTCGCCTCCTTGGGAAGGCAATGGCGTCTGGGCACGAACGGCAGCCAGCGAAGCTTCAGAACAGCAGGCTGTTCTGCTCAGCGTACGAGCCTGAAGTGAGTGGCAAGGGCTAAGGGGTCAGTTCCAAGGCATCTAGCTTTCCTGCTAGCAATGCCATTTCTACCCTGCTGTGGAAAACATTGTCCTCTGCCCTTCTGCTCCGAGAGGCAGAGAGCACCTCGGCAGACGCAGTGCAGAGGGAAAGGACACAGTATCCGAGGGAGCGTGACGCCACTTAGGCGGGCAAAGCAGAAAGGTGCCGCCCGGCACTGGCTTTGACTCCCTGAGCTTCCTTGCTAGGACAGCAGCTGCCGAAAGCTGGCAACTAGGCTGCCAGAGTGCAGAATGTCGGCGGTCTGGCACGCCTGCTTGCCGAAAGCCAGGATCAGCGAGACAGCGTGCTAGGCTCTGTTTCACAGCACCTTGGAGAACACGCCCTTGAAGAATGCCGTCTCTGTTCCGCAAAAGCTCTGCCACAGTGAAGGTGGAAGAAGCAGCCTGTGGCCACGGGCAGAGCTGGTCAACAGCTGCGCCTAACTTTCCCAAGCTGCGAGAGCATTCTCAGCCGAGTTCTGCTTTGACAGAGCTATTGCTGAACTTTTGCAGTCCCGGAGGCTGCTGAAACCAAGGCTGTGTTCTGCCTCTTCATTCTTGCCTTCCTGTGCTCCAGCGAGAAGTGAAGCTCTGGCACGGCATTCAGCTTTGCCGCCTCTCTGCACGGAAAGCACTAGACCGAACTAGTGTGCTTCGTGCATGCTCTCTCCTCGCTTTTATGGTCACTGCTCTGCTTTTTGCTTGGCAGCGTTCCAAGGGTCCACGGCATACCTCTTGCACAGCGAGAGGTGGCCGGCGAGGAATACTTGCTGGCTTAAGTCGTTCCATGCTCAAGGCATTCATCGGAGCAACACCATGGGGGAAAAGAGGGGGGAACATTGCAGGACAAATTTCTATGCTGGAACATGATTGTCTGCGAGACAGCTCTCCGCAGCGCTAGTATTTGGCCAGGCTGAAATCAGCGCCACGGGAAGCCAATCTGACAAGCGGAGTGCAACGAGCGCGGCGATATGGGGCCACTTGGCAGGTGGCCGAAGAAAGACGGCTGCCCCGCGAATGGGGTGCCAGAAGGCAAGTTTCAGCAGGGCGTTGCGGGCGAGCTTAATGTGTAGCCGCAGTTGTTCTAGGCGAGATTGTAGCCGAGAAGCTTTCCGTCTCCATTCACGAGACAAGAAAAGCAGAACGCAATGGTCTAGAGGGTTGAGAAGAAAAGTGCTCGTAGCGAGCTCGTTGCGGCAGAAGCGAAAGCCAGGAGCAGCGTGCTCGCTGCGAGAAGTAGACGGCGCTTCGCCTCCTTGGGAAGGAAATGGCGTCTGGGCACGAACGGCAGCCAGCGAAGCTTCAGAACAGCAGGCTGTTCTGCTCAGCGTACGAGCCTGAAGTGAGTGGCAAGGGCTAAGGGGACAGTCCCAAGGCATCTAGCTTTCCTGCTAGCAATGCCATTTCTACCCTGCTGTGGAAAACATTGTCCTTTGCCCTTCTGCTCCGAGAGGCAGAGAGCACCTCGGCAGACGCAGTGCAGAGGGAAAGGACACAGTATCCGAGGGAGCGTGACGCCACTTAGGCGGGCAAAGCAGAAAGGTGCCGCCCGGCACTGGCTTTGACTCCCTGAGCTTCCTTGCTAGGACAGCAGCTGCCGAAAGCTGGCAACTAGGCTGCCAGAGTGCAGAATGTCGGCGGTCTGGCACGCCTGCTTGCCGAAAGCCAGGATCAGCGAGACAGCGTGCTAGGCTCTGTTTCACAGCACCTTGGAGAACACGCCCTTGAAGAATGCCGTCTCTGTTCCGCAAAAGCTCTGCCACAGTGAAGGTGGAAGAAGCAGCCTGTGGCCACGGGCAGAGCTGGTCAACAGCTGCGCCTAACTTTCCCAAGCTGCGAGAGCATTCTCAGCCGAGTTCTGCTTTGACAGAGCTATTGCTGAACTTTTGCAGTCCCGGAGGCTGCTGAAACCAAGGCTGTGTTCTGCCTCTTCATTCTTGCCTTCCTGTGCTCCAGCGAGAAGTGAAGCTCTGGCACGGCATTCAGCTTTGCCGCCTCTCTGCACGGAAAGCACTAGACCGAACTAGTGTGCTTCGTGCATGCTCTCTCCTCGCTTTTATGGTCACTGCTCTGCTTTTTGCTTGGCAGCGTTCCAAGGGTCCACGGCATACCTCTTGCACAGCGAGAGGTGGCCGGCGAGGAATACTTGCTGGCTTAAGTCGTTCCATGCTCAAGGCATTCATCGGAGCAACACCATGGGGGAAAAGAGGGGGGAACATTGCAGGACAAATTTCTATGCTGGAACATGATTGTCTGCGAGACAGCTCTCCGCAGCGCTAGTATTTGGCCAGGCTGAAATCAGCGCCACGGGAAGCCAATCTGACAAGCGGAGTGCAACGAGCGCGGCGATATGGGGCCACTTGGCAGGTGGCCGAAGAAAGACGGCCGCCCCGCGAATGGGGTGCCAGAAGGCAAGTTTCAGCAGGGCGTTGCGGGCGAGCTTAATGTGTAGCCGCAGTTGTTCTAGGCGAGATTGTAGCCGAGAAGCTTTCCGTCTCCATTCACGAGACAAGAAAAGCAGAACGCAATGGTCTAGAGGGTTGAGAAGAAAAGTGCTCGTAGCGAGCTCGTTGCGGCAGAAGCGAAAGCCAGGAGCAGCGTGCTCGCTGCGAGAAGTAGACGGCGCTTCGCCTCCTTGGGAAGGAAATGGCGTCTGGGCACGAACGGCAGCCAGCGAAGCTTCAGAACAGCAGGCTGTTCTGCTCAGCGTACGAGCCTGAAGTGAGTGGCAAGGGCTAAGGGGACAGTCCCAAGGCATCTAGCTTTCCTGCTAGCAATGCCATTTCTACCCTGCTGTGGAAAACATTGTCCTTTGCCCTTCTGCTCCGAGAGGCAGAGAGCACCTCGGCAGACGCAGTGCAGAGGGAAAGGACACAGTATCCGAGGGAGCGTGACGCCACTTAGGCGGGCAAAGCAGAAAGGTGCCGCCCGGCACTGGCTTTGACTCCCTGAGCTTCCTTGCTAGGACAGCAGCTGCCGAAAGCTGGCAACTAGGCTGCCAGAGTGCAGAATGTCGGCGGTCTGGCACGCCTGCTTGCCGAAAGCCAGGATCAGCGAGACAGCGTGCTAGGCTCTGTTTCACAGCACCTTGGAGAACACGCCCTTGAAGAATGCCGTCTCTGTTCCGCAAAAGCTCTGCCACAGTGAAGGTGGAAGAAGCAGCCTGTGGCCACGGGCAGAGCTGGTCAACAGCTGCGCCTAACTTTCCCAAGCTGCGAGAGCATTCTCAGCCGAGTTCTGCTTTGACAGAGCTATTGCTGAACTTTTGCAGTCCCGGAGGCTGCTGAAACCAAGGCTGTGTTCTGCCTCTTCATTCTTGCCTTCCTGTGCTCCAGCGAGAAGTGAAGCTCTGGCACGGCATTCAGCTTTGCCGCCTCTCTGCACGGAAAGCACTAGACCGAACTAGTGTGCTTCGTGCATGCTCTCTCCTCGCTTTTATGGTCACTGCTCTGCTTTTTGCTTGGCAGCGTTCAAAGGGTCCACGGCATACCTCTTGCACAGCGAGAGGTGGCCGGCGAGGAATACTTGCTGGCTTAAGTCGTTCCATGCTCAAGGCATTCATCGGAGCAACACCATGGGGGAAAAGAGGGGGGAACATTGCAGGACAAATTTCTATGCTGGAACATGATTGTCTGCGAGACAGCTCTCCGCAGCGCTAGTATTTGGCCAGGCTGAAATCAGCGCCACGGGAAGCCAATCTGACAAGCGGAGTGCAACGAGCGCGGCGATATGGGGCCACTTGGCAGGTGGCCGAAGAAAGACGGCTGCCCCGCGAATGGGGTGCCAGAAGGCAAGTTTCAGCAGGGCGTTGCGGGCGAGCTTAATGTGTAGCCGCAGTTGTTCTAGGCGAGATTGTAGCCGAGAAGCTTTCCGTCTCCATTCACGAGACAAGAAAAGCAGAACGCAATGGTCTAGAGGGTTGAGAAGAAAAGTGCTCGTAGCGAGCTCGTTGCGGCAGAAGCGAAAGCCAGGAGCAGCGTGCTCGCTGCGAGAAGTAGACGGCGCTTCGCCTCCTTGGGAAGGCAATGGCGTCTGGGCACGAACGGCAGCCAGCGAAGCTTCAGAACAGCAGGCTGTTCTGCTCAGCGTACGAGCCTGAAGTGAGTGGCAAGGGCTAAGGGGTCAGTTCCAAGGCATCTAGCTTTCCTGCTAGCAATGCCATTTCTACCCTGCTGTGGAAAACATTGTCCTTTGCCCTTCTGCTCCGAGAGGCAGAGAGCACCTCGGCAGACGCAGTGCAGAGGGAAAGGACACAGTATCCGAGGGAGCGTGACGCCACTTAGGCGGGCAAAGCAGAAAGGTGCCGCCCGGCACTGGCTTTGACTCCCTGAGCTTCCTTGCTAGGACAGCAGCTGCCGAAAGCTGGCAACTAGGCTGCCAGAGTGCAGAATGTCGGCGGTCTGGCACGCCTGCTTGCCGAAAGCCAGGATCAGCGAGACAGCGTGCTAGGCTCTGTTTCACAGCACCTTGGAGAACACGGCCTTGAAGAATGCCGTCTCTGTTCCGCAAAAGCTCTGCCACAGTGAAGGTGGAAGAAGCAGCCTGTGGCCACGGGCAGAGCTGGTCAACAGCTGCGCCTAACTTTCCCAAGCTGCGAGAGCATTCTCAGCCGAGTTCTGCTTTGACAGAGCTATTGCTGAACTTTTGCAGTCCCGGAGGCTGCTGAAACCAAGGCTGTGTTCTGCCTCTTCATTCTTGCCTTCCTGTGCTCCAGCGAGAAGTGAAGCTCTGGCACGGCATTCAGCTTTGCCGCCTCTCTGCACGGAAAGCACTAGACCGAACTAGTGTGCTTCGTGCATGCTCTCTCCTCGCTTTTATGGTCACTGCTCTGCTTTTTGCTTGGCAGCGTTCAAAGGGTCCACGGCATACCTCTTGCAGAGCGAGAGGTGGCCGGCGAGGAATACTTGCTGGCTTAAGTCGTTCCATGCTCAAGGCATTCATCGGAGCAAAACCATGGGGGAAAAGAGGGGGGAACATTGCAGGACAAATTTCTATGCTGGAACATGATTGTCTGCGAGACAGCTCTCCGCAGCTCTAGTATTTGGCCAGGCTGAAATCAGCGCCACGGGAAGCCAATCTGACAAGCGGAGTGCAACGAGCGCGGCGATATGGGGCCACTTGGCAGGTGGCCGAAGAAAGACGGCCGCCCCGCGAATGGGGTGCCAGAAGGCAAGTTTCAGCAGGGCGTTGCGGGCGAGCTTAATGTGTAGCCGCAGTTGTTCTAGGCGAGATTGTAGCCGAGAAGCTTTCCGTCTCCATTCACGAGACAAGAAAAGCAGAACGCAATGGTCTAGAGGGTTGAGAAGAAAAGTGCTCGTAGCGAGCTCGTTGCGGCAGAAGCGAAAGCCAGGAGCAGCGTGCTCGCTGCGAGAAGTAGACGGCGCTTCGCCTCCTTGGGAAGGAAATGGCGTCTGGGCACGAACGGCAGCCAGCGAAGCTTCAGAACAGCAGGCTGTTCTGCTCAGCGTACGAGCCTGAAGTGAGTGGCAAGGGCTAAGGGGACAGTCCCAAGGCATCTAGCTTTCCTGCTAGCAATGCCATTTCTACCCTGCTGTGGAAAACATTGTCCTTTGCCCTTCTGCTCCGAGAGGCAGAGAGCACCTCGGCAGACGCAGTGCAGAGGGAAAGGACACAGTATCCGAGGGAGCGTGACGCCACTTAGGCGGGCAAAGCAGAAAGGTGCCGCCCGGCACTGGCTTTGACTCCCTGAGCTTCCTTGCTAGGACAGCAGCTGCCGAAAGCTGGCAACTAGGCTGCCAGAGTGCAGAATGTCGGCGGTCTGGCACGCCTGCTTGCCGAAAGCCAGGATCAGCGAGACAGCGTGCTAGGCTCTGTTTCACAGCACCTTGGAGAACACGCCCTTGAAGAATGCCCTCTCTGCTCCGCAAAAGCTCTGCCACAGTGAAGCTGGAAGAAGCAGCCTGTGGCCACGGGCAGAGCTGGTCAACAGCTGCGCCTAACTTTCCCAAGCTGCGAGAGCATTCTCAGCCGAGTTCTGCTTTGACAGAGCTATTGCTGAACTTTTGCAGTCCCGGAGGCTGCTGAAACCAAGGCTGTGTTCTGCCTCTTCATTCTTGCCTTCCTGTGCTCCAGCGAGAAGTGAAGCTCTGGCACGGCATTCAGCTTTGCCGCCTCTCTGCACGGAAAGCACTAGACCGAACTAGTGTGCTTCGTGCATGCTCTCTCCTCGCTTTTATGGTCACTGCTCTGCTTTTTGCTTGGCAGCGTTCCAAGGGTCCACGGCATACCTCTTGCACAGCGAGAGGTGGCCGGCGAGGAATACTTGCTGGCTTAAGTCGTTCCATGCTCAAGGCATTCATCGGAGCAACACCATGGGGGAAAAGAGGGGGGAACATTGCAGGACAAATTTCTATGCTGGAACATGATTGTCTGCGAGACAGCTCTCCGCAGCGCTAGTATTTGGCCAGGCTGAAATCAGCGCCACGGGAAGCCAATCTGACAAGCGGAGTGCAACGAGCGCGGCGATATGGGGCCACTTGGCAGGTGGCCGAAGAAAGACGGCTGCCCCGCGAATGGGGTGCCAGAAGGCAAGTTTCAGCAGGGCGTTGCGGGCGAGCTTAATGTGTAGCCGCAGTTGTTCTAGGCGAGATTGTAGCCGAGAAGCTTTCCGTCTCCATTCACGAGACAAGAAAAGCAGAACGCAATGGTCTAGAGGGTTGAGAAGAAAAGTGCTCGTAGCGAGCTCGTTGCGGCAGAAGCGAAAGCCAGGAGCAGCGTGCTCGCTGCGAGAAGTAGACGGCGCTTCGCCTCCTTGGGAAGGAAATGGCGTCTGGGCACGAACGGCAGCCAGCGAAGCTTCAGAACAGCAGGCTGTTCTGCTCAGCGTACGAGCCTGAAGTGAGTGGCAAGGGCTAAGGGGACAGTCCCAAGGCATCTAGCTTTCCTGCTAGCAATGCCATTTCTACCCTGCTGTGGAAAACATTGTCCTTTGCCCTTCTGCTCCGAGAGGCAGAGAGCACCTCGGCAGACGCAGTGCAGAGGGAAAGGACACAGTATCCGAGGGAGCGTGACGCCACTTAGGCGGGCAAAGCAGAAAGGTGCCGCCCGGCACTGGCTTTGACTCCCTGAGCTTCCTTGCTAGGACAGCAGCTGCCGAAAGCTGGCAACTAGGCTGCCAGAGTGCAGAATGTCGGCGGTCTGGCACGCCTGCTTGCCGAAAGCCAGGATCAGCGAGACAGCGTGCTAGGCTCTGTTTCACAGCACCTTGGAGAACACGCCCTTGAAGAATGCCCTCTCTGCTCCGCAAAAGCTCTGCCACAGTGAAGCTGGAAGAAGCAGCCTGTGGCCACGGGCAGAGCTGGTCAACAGCTGCGCCTAACTTTCCCAAGCTGCGAGAGCATTCTCAGCCGAGTTCTGCTTTGACAGAGCTATTGCTGAACTTTTGCAGTCCCGGAGGCTGCTGAAACCAAGGCTGTGTTCTGCCTCTTCATTCTTGCCTTCCTGTGCTCCAGCGAGAAGTGAAGCTCTGGCACGGCATTCAGCTTTGCCGCCTCTCTGCACGGAAAGCACTAGACCGAACTAGTGTGCTTCGTGCATGCTCTCTCCTCGCTTTTATGGTCACTGCTCTGCTTTTTGCTTGGCAGCGTTCAAAGGGTCCACGGCATACCTCTTGCACAGCGAGAGGTGGCCGGCGAGGAATACTTGCTGGCTTAAGTCGTTCCATGCTCAAGGCATTCATCGGAGCAACACCATGGGGGAAAAGAGGGGGGAACATTGCAGGACAAATTTCTATGCTGGAACATGATTGTCTGCGAGACAGCTCTCCGCAGCGCTAGTATTTGGCCAGGCTGAAATCAGCGCCACGGGAAGCCAATCTGACAAGCGGAGTGCAACGAGCGCGGCGATATGGGGCCACTTGGCAGGTGGCCGAAGAAAGACGGCTGCCCCGCGAATGGGGTGCCAGAAGGCAAGTTTCAGCAGGGCGTTGCGGGCGAGCTTAATGTGTAGCCGCAGTTGTTCTAGGCGAGATTGTAGCCGAGAAGCTTTCCGTCTCCATTCACGAGACAAGAAAAGCAGAACGCAATGGTCTAGAGGGTTGAGAAGAAAAGTGCTCGTAGCGAGCTCGTTGCGGCAGAAGCGAAAGCCAGGAGCAGCGTGCTCGCTGCGAGAAGTAGACGGCGCTTCGCCTCCTTGGGAAGGAAATGGCGTCTGGGCACGAACGGCAGCCAGCGAAGCTTCAGAACAGCAGGCTGTTCTGCTCAGCGTACGAGCCTGAAGTGAGTGGCAAGGGCTAAGGGGACAGTCCCAAGGCATCTAGCTTTCCTGCTAGCAATGCCATTTCTACCCTGCTGTGGAAAACATTGTCCTCTGCCCTTCTGCTCCGAGAGGCAGAGAGCACCTCGGCAGACGCAGTGCAGAGGGAAAGGACACAGTATCCGAGGGAGCGTGACGCCGCTTAGGCGGGCAAAGCAGAAAGGTGCCGCCCGGCACTGGCTTTGACTCCCTGAGCTTCCTTGCTAGGACAGCAGCTGCCGAAAGCTGGCAACTAGGCTGCCAGAGTGCAGAATGTCGGCGGTCTGGCACGCCTGCTTGCCGAAAGCCAGGATCAGCGAGACAGCGTGCTAGGCTCTGTTTCACAGCACCCTGGAGAACACGCCCTTGAAGAATGCCGTCTCTGTTCCGCAAAAGCTCTGCCACAGTGAAGCTGGAAGAAGCAGCCTGTGGCCACGGGCAGAGCTGGTCAACAGCTGCGCCTAACTTTCCCAAGCTGCGAGAGCATTCTCAGCCGAGTTCTGCTTTGACAGAGCTAGTGCTGAACTTTTGCAGTCCCGGAGGCTGCTGAAACCAAGGCTGTGTTCTGCCTCTTCATTCTTGCCTTCCTGTGCTCCAGCGAGAAGTGAAGCTCTGGCACGGCATTCAGCTTTGCCGCCTCTCTGCACGGAAAGCACTAGACCGAACTAGTGTGCTTCGTGCATGCTCTCTCCTCGCTTTTATGGTCACTGCTCTGCTTTTTGCTTGGCAGCGTTCAAAGGGTCCACGGCATACCTCTTGCAGAGCGAGAGGTGGCCGGCGAGGAATACTTGCTGGCTTAAGTCGTTCCATGCTCAAGGCATTCATCGGAGCAACACCATGGGGGAAAAGAGGGGGGAACATTGCAGGACAAATTTCTATGCTGGAACATGATTGTCTGCGAGACAGCTCTCCGCAGCGCTAGTATTTGGCCAGGCTGAAATCAGCGCCACGGGAAGCCAATCTGACAAGCGGAGTGCAACGAGCGCGGCGATATGGGGCCACTTGGCAGGTGGCCGAAGAAAGACGGCTGCCCCGCGAATGGGGTGCCAGAAGGCAAGTTTCAGCAGGGCGTTGCGGGCGAGCTTAATGTGTAGCCGCAGTTGTTCTAGGCGAGATTGTAGCCGAGAAGCTTTCCGTCTCCATTCACGAGACAAGAAAAGCAGAACGCAATGGTCTAGAGGGTTGAGAAGAAAAGTGCTCGTAGCGAGCTCGTTGCGGCAGAAGCGAAAGCCAGGAGCAGCGTGCTCGCTGCGAGAAGTAGACGGCGCTTCGCCTCCTTGGGAAGGAAATGGCGTCTGGGCACGAACGGCAGCCAGCGAAGCTTCAGAACAGCAGGCTGTTCTGCTCAGCGTACGAGCCTGAAGTGAGTGGCAAGGGCTAAGGGGACAGTCCCAAGGCATCTAGCTTTCCTGCTAGCAATGCCATTTCTACCCTGCTGTGGAAAACATTGTCCTCTGCCCTTCTGCTCCGAGAGGCAGAGAGCACCTCGGCAGACGCAGTGCAGAGGGAAAGGACACAGTATCCGAGGGAGCGTGACGCCACTTAGGCGGGCAAAGCAGAAAGGTGCCGCCCGGCACTGGCTTTGACTCCCTGAGCTTCCTTGCTAGGACAGCAGCTGCCGAAAGCTGGCAACTAGGCTGCCAGAGTGCAGAATGTCGGCGGTCTGGCACGCCTGCTTGCCGAAAGCCAGGATCAGCGAGACAGCGTGCTAGGCTCTGTTTCACAGCACCCTGGAGAACACGGCCTTGAAGAATGCCGTCTCTGTTCCGCAAAAGCTCTGCCACAGTGAAGGTGGAAGAAGCAGCCTGTGGCCACGGGCAGAGCTGGTCAACAGCTGCGCCTAACTTTCCCAAGCTGCGAGAGCATTCTCAGCCGAGTTCAGCTTTGACAGAGCTATTGCTGAACTTTTGCAGTCCCGGAGGCTGCTGAAACCAAGGCTGTGTTCTGCCTCTTCATTCTTGCCTTCCTGTGCTCCAGCGAGAAGTGAAGCTCTGGCACGGCATTCAGCTTTGCCGCCTCTCTGCACGGAAAGCACTAGACCGAACTAGTGTGCTTCGTGCATGCTCTCTCCTCGCTTTTATGGTCACTGCTCTGCTTTTTGCTTGGCAGCGTTCAAAGGGTCCACGGCATACCTCTTGCACAGCGAGAGGTGGCCGGCGAGGAATACTTGCTGGCTTAAGTCGTTCCATGCTCAAGGCATTCATCGGAGCAACACCATGGGGGAAAAGAGGGGGGAACATTGCAGGACAAATTTCTATGCTGGAACATGATTGTCTGCGAGACAGCTCTCCGCAGCGCTAGTATTTGGCCAGGCTGAAATCAGCGCCAATGGAAGCCAATCTGACAAGCGGACTACAACGAGCGCGGCGATATGGGGCCACTTGGCAGGTGGCCGAAGAAAGACGGCCGCCCCGCGAATGTGGTGCCAGAAGGCAAGTTTCAGCAGGGCGTTGCGGGCGAGCTTAATGTGTAGCCGCAGTTGTTCTAGGCGAGATTGTAGCCGAGAAGCTTTCCGTCTCCATTCACGAGACAAGAAAAGCAGAACGCAATGGTCTAGAGGGTTGAGAAGAAAAGTGCTCGTAGCGAGCTCGTTGCGGCAGAAGCGAAAGCCAGGAGCAGCGTGCTCGCTGCGAGAAGTAGACGGCGCTTCGCCTCCTTGGGAAGGAAATCGCGTCTGGGCACGAACGGCAGCCAGCGAAGCTTCAGAACAGCAGGCTGTTCTGCTCAGCGTACGAGCCTGAAGTGAGTGGCAAGGGCTAAGGGGACAGTCCCAAGGCATCTAGCTTTCCTGCTAGCAATGCCATTTCTACCCTGCTGTGGAAAACATTGTCCTTTGCCCTTCTGCTCCGAGAGGCAGAGAGCACCTCGGCAGACGCAGTGCAGAGGGAAAGGACACAGTATCCGAGGGAGCGTGACGCCACTTAGGCGGGCAAAGCAGAAAGGTGCCGCCCGGCACTGGCTTTGACTCCCTGAGCTTCCTTGCTAGGACAGCAGCTGCCGAAAGCTGGCAACTAGGCTGCCAGAGTGCAGAATGTCGGCGGTCTGGCACGCCTGCTTGCCGAAAGCCAGGATCAGCGAGACAGCGTGCTAGGCTCTGTTTCACAGCACCTTGGAGAACACGCCCTTGAAGAATGCCGTCTCTGTTCCGCAAAAGCTCTGCCACAGTGAAGGTGGAAGAAGCAGCCTGTGGCCACGGGCAGAGCTGGTCAACAGCTGCGCCTAACTTTCCCAAGCTGCGAGAGCATTCTCAGCCGAGTTCTGCTTTGACAGAGCTATTGCTGAACTTTTGCAGTCCCGGAGGCTGCTGAAACCAAGGCTGTGTTCTGCCTCTTCATTCTTGCCTTCCTGTGCTCCAGCGAGAAGTGAAGCTCTGGCACGGCATTCAGCTTTGCCGCCTCTCTGCACGGAAAGCACTAGACCGAACTAGTGTGCTTCGTGCATGCTCTCTCCTCGCTTTTATGGTCACTGCTCTGCTTTTTGCTTGGCAGCGTTCAAAGGGTCCACGGCATACCTCTTGCAGAGCGAGA
Organism: Cinclus cinclus; assembly: GCF_963662255.1. Taxonomy (NCBI): domain Eukaryota; kingdom Metazoa; phylum Chordata; class Aves; order Passeriformes; family Cinclidae; genus Cinclus; species Cinclus cinclus. Next base: position 300,486 of record NW_026912147.1, read on the forward strand.
GGTGGCCGGCGAGGAATACTTGCTGGCTTAAGTCGTTCCATGCTCAAGGCATTCATCGGAGCAACACCATGGGGGAAAAGAGGGGGGAACATTGCAGGACAAATTTCTATGCTGGAACATGATTGTCTGCGAGACAGCTCTCCGCAGCGCTAGTATTTGGCCAGGCTGAAATCAGCGCCAATGGAAGCCAATCTGACAAGCGGACTACAACGAGCGCGGCGATATGGGGCCACTTGGCAGGTGGCCGAAGAAAGACGGCCGCCCCGCGAATGTGGTGCCAGAAGGCAAGTTTCAGCAGGGCGTTGCGGGCGAGCTTAATGTGTAGCCGCAGTTGTTCTAGGCGAGATTGTAGCCGAGAAGCTTTCCGTCTCCATTCACGAGACAAGAAAAGCAGAACGCAATGGTCTAGAGGGTTGAGAAGAAAAGTGCTCGTAGCGAGCTCGTTGCGGCAGAAGCGAAAGCCAGGAGCAGCGTGCTCGCTGCGAGAAGTAGACGGCGCTTCGCCTCCTTGGGAAGGAAATGGCGTCTGGGCACGAACGGCAGCCAGCGAAGCTTCAGAACAGCAGGCTGTTCTGCTCAGCGTACGAGCCTGAAGTGAGTGGCAAGGGCTAAGGGGTCAGTTCCAAGGCATCTAGCTTTCCTGCTAGCAATGCCATTTCTACCCTGCTGTGGAAAACATTGTCCTCTGCCCTTCTGCTCCGAGAGGCAGAGAGCACCTCGGCAGACGCAGTGCAGAGGGAAAGGACACAGTATCCGAGGGAGCGTGACGCCACTTAGGCGGGCAAAGCAGAAAGGTGCCGCCCGGCACTGGCTTTGACTCCCTGAGCTTCCTTGCTAGGACAGCAGCTGCCGAAAGCTGGCAACTAGGCTGCCAGAGTGCAGAATGTCGGCGGTCTGGCACGCCTGCTTGCCGAAAGCCAGGATCAGCGAGACAGCGTGCTAGGCTCTGTTTCACAGCACCTTGGAGAACACGGCCTTGAAGAATGCCGTCTCTGTTCCGCAAAAGCTCTGCCACAGTGAAGGTGGAAGAAGCAGCCTGTGGCCACGGGCAGAGCTGGTCAACAGCTGCGCCTAACTTTCCCAAGCTGCGAGAGCATTCTCAGCCGAGTTCTGCTTTGACAGAGCTATTGCTGAACTTTTGCAGTCCCGGAGGCTGCTGAAACCAAGGCTGTGTTCTGCCTCTTCATTCTTGCCTTCCTGTGCTCCAGCGAGAAGTGAAGCTCTGGCACGGCATTCAGCTTTGCCGCCTCTCTGCACGGAAAGCACTAGACCGAACTAGTGTGCTTCGTGCATGCTCTCTCCTCGCTTTTATGGTCACTGCTCTGCTTTTTGCTTGGCAGCGTTCAAAGGGTCCACGGCATACCTCTTGCACAGCGAGAGGTGGCCGGCGAGGAATACTTGCTGGCTTAAGTCGTTCCATGCTCAAGGCATTCATCGGAGCAACACCATGGGGGAAAAGAGGGGGGAACATTGCAGGACAAATTTCTATGCTGGAACATGATTGTCTGCGAGACAGCTCTCCGCAGCGCTAGTATTTGGCCAGGCTGAAATCAGCGCCACGGGAAGCCAATCTGACAAGCGGAGTGCAACGAGCGCGGCGATATGGGGCCACTTGGCAGGTGGCCGAAGAAAGACGGCTGCCCCGCGAATGGGGTGCCAGAAGGCAAGTTTCAGCAGGGCGTTGCGGGCGAGCTTAATGTGTAGCCGCAGTTGTTCTAGGCGAGATTGTAGCCGAGAAGCTTTCCGTCTCCATTCACGAGACAAGAAAAGCAGAACGCAATGGTCTAGAGGGTTGAGAAGAAAAGTGCTCGTAGCGAGCTCGTTGCGGCAGAAGCGAAAGCCAGGAGCAGCGTGCTCGCTGCGAGAAGTAGACGGCGCTTCGCCTCCTTGGGAAGGAAATGGCGTCTGGGCACGAACGGCAGCCAGCGAAGCTTCAGAACAGCAGGCTGTTCTGCTCAGCGTACGAGCCTGAAGTGAGTGGCAAGGGCTAAGGGGACAGTCCCAAGGCATCTAGCTTTCCTGCTAGCAATGCCATTTCTACCCTGCTGTGGAAAACATTGTCCTTTGCCCTTCTGCTCCGAGAGGCAGAGAGCACCTCGGCAGACGCAGTGCAGAGGGAAAGGACACAGTATCCGAGGGAGCGTGACGCCACTTAGGCGGGCAAAGCAGAAAGGTGCCGCCCGGCACTGGCTTTGACTCCCTGAGCTTCCTTGCTAGGACAGCAGCTGCCGAAAGCTGGCAACTAGGCTGCCAGAGTGCAGAATGTCGGCGGTCTGGCACGCCTGCTTGCCGAAAGCCAGGATCAGCGAGACAGCGTGCTAGGCTCTGTTTCACAGCACCTTGGAGAACACGCCCTTGAAGAATGCCGTCTCTGTTCCGCAAAAGCTCTGCCACAGTGAAGGTGGAAGAAGCAGCCTGTGGCCACGGGCAGAGCTGGTCAACAGCTGCGCCTAACTTTCCCAAGCTGCGAGAGCATTCTCAGCCGAGTTCTGCTTTGACAGAGCTATTGCTGAACTTTTGCAGTCCCGGAGGCTGCTGAAACCAAGGCTGTGTTCTGCCTCTTCATTCTTGCCTTCCTGTGCTCCAGCGAGAAGTGAAGCTCTGGCACGGCATTCAGCTTTGCCGCCTCTCTGCACGGAAAGCACTAGACCGAACTAGTGTGCTTCGTGCATGCTCTCTCCTCGCTTTTATGGTCACTGCTCTGCTTTTTGCTTGGCAGCGTTCAAAGGGTCCACGGCATACCTCTTGCAGAGCGAGAGGTGGCCGGCGAGGAATACTTGCTGGCTTAAGTCGTTCCATGCTCAAGGCATTCATCGGAGCAACACCATGGGGGAAAAGAGGGGGGAACATTGCAGGACAAATTTCTATGCTGGAACATGATTGTCTGCGAGACAGCTCTCCGCAGCGCTAGTATTTGGCCAGGCTGAAATCAGCGCCACGGGAAGCCAATCTGACAAGCGGAGTGCAACGAGCGCGGCGATATGGGGCCACTTGGCAGGTGGCCGAAGAAAGACGGCTGCCCCGCGAATGGGGTGCCAGAAGGCAAGTTTCAGCAGGGCGTTGCGGGCGAGCTTAATGTGTAGCCGCAGTTGTTCTAGGCGAGATTGTAGCCGAGAAGCTTTCCGTCTCCATTCACGAGACAAGAAAAGCAGAACGCAATGGTCTAGAGGGTTGAGAAGAAAAGTGCTCGTAGCGAGCTCGTTGCGGCAGAAGCGAAAGCCAGGAGCAGCGTGCTCGCTGCGAGAAGTAGACGGCGCTTCGCCTCCTTGGGAAGGAAATGGCGTCTGGGCACGAACGGCAGCCAGCGAAGCTTCAGAACAGCAGGCTGTTCTGCTCAGCGTACGAGCCTGAAGTGAGTGGCAAGGGCTAAGGGGACAGTCCCAAGGCATCTAGCTTTCCTGCTAGCAATGCCATTTCTACCCTGCTGCGGAAAACATTGTCCTTTGCCCTTCTGCTCCGAGAGGCAGAGAGCACCTCGGCAGACGCAGTGCAGAGGGAAAGGACACAGTATCCGAGGGAGCGTGACGCCACTTAGGCGGGCAAAGCAGAAAGGTGCCGCCCGGCACTGGCTTTGACTCCCTGAGCTTCCTTGCTAGGACAGCAGCTGCCGAAAGCTGGCAACTAGGCTGCCAGAGTGCAGAATGTCGGCGGTCTGGCACGCCTGCTTGCCGAAAGCCAGGATCAGCGAGACAGCGTGCTAGGCTCTGTTTCACAGCACCTTGGAGAACACGCCCTTGAAGAATGCCGTCTCTGTTCCGCAAAAGCTCTGCCACAGTGAAGGTGGAAGAAGCAGCCTGTGGCCACGGGCAGAGCTGGTCAACAGCTGCGCCTAACTTTCCCAAGCTGCGAGAGCATTCTCAGCCGAGTTCTGCTTTGACAGAGCTATTGCTGAACTTTTGCAGTCCCGGAGGCTGCTGAAACCAAGGCTGTGTTCTGCCTCTTCATTCTTGCCTTCCTGTGCTCCAGCGAGAAGTGAAGCTCTGGCACGGCATTCAGCTTTGCCGCCTCTCTGCACGGAAAGCACTAGACCGAACTAGTGTGCTTCGTGCATGCTCTCTCCTCGCTTTTATGGTCACTGCTCTGCTTTTTGCTTGGCAGCGTTCAAAGGGTCCACGGCATACCTCTTGCACAGCGAGAGGTGGCCGGCGAGGAATACTTGCTGGCTTAAGTCGTTCCATGCTCAAGGCATTCATCGGAGCAACACCATGGGGGAAAAGAGGGGGGAACATTGCAGGACAAATTTCTATGCTGGAACATGATTGTCTGCGAGACAGCTCTCCGCAGCGCTAGTATTTGGCCAGGCTGAAATCAGCGCCACGGGAAGCCAATCTGACAAGCGGAGTGCAACGAGCGCGGCGATATGGGGCCACTTGGCAGGTGGCCGAAGAAAGACGGCTGCCCCGCGAATGTGGTGCCAGAAGGCAAGTTTCAGCAGGGCGTTGCGGGCGAGCTTAATGTGTAGCCGCAGTTGTTCTAGGCGAGATTGTAGCCGAGAAGCTTTCCGTCTCCATTCACGAGACAAGAAAAGCAGAACGCAATGGTCTAGAGGGTTGAGAAGAAAAGTGCTCGTAGCGAGCTCGTTGCGGCAGAAGCGAAAGCCAGGAGCAGCGTGCTCGCTGCGAGAAGTAGACGGCGCTTCGCCTCCTTGGGAAGGCAATGGCGTCTGGGCACGAACGGCAGCCAGCGAAGCTTCAGAACAGCAGGCTGTTCTGCTCAGCGTACGAGCCTGAAGTGAGTGGCAAGGGCTAAGGGGTCAGTTCCAAGGCATCTAGCTTTCCTGCTAGCAATGCCATTTCTACCCTGCTGTGGAAAACATTGTCCTCTGCCCTTCTCCTCCGAGAGGCAGAGAGCACTTCGGCAGACGCAGTGCAGAGGGAAAGGACACATTATCCGAGGGAGCGTGACGCCGCTTAGGCGGGCAAAGCAGAAAGGTGCCGCCCGGCACTGGCTTTGACTCCCTGAGCTTCCTTGCTAGGACAGCAGCTGCCGAAAGCTGGCAACTAGGCTGCCAGAGTGCAGAATGTCGGCGGTCTGGCACGCCTGCTTGCCGAAAGCCAGGATCAGCGAGACAGCGTGCTAGGCTCTGTTTCACAGCACCCTGGAGAACACGCCCTTGAAGAATGCCGTCTCTGTTCCGCAAAAGCTCTGCCACAGTGAAGGTGGAAGAAGCAGCCTGTGGCCACGGGCAGAGCTGGTCAACAGCTGCGCCTAACTTTCCCAAGCTGCGAGAGCATTCTCAGCCGAGTTCTGCTTTGACAGAGCTATTGCTGAACTTTTGCAGCCCCGGAGGCTGCTGAAACCAAGGCTGTGTTCTGCCTCTTCATTCTTGCCTTCCTGTGCTCCAGCGAGAAGTGAAGCTCTGGCACGGCATTCAGCTTTGCCGCCTCTCTGCACGGAAAGCACTAGACCGAACTAGTGTGCTTCGTGCATGCTCTCTCATCGCTTTTATGGTCACTGCTCTGCTTTTTGCTTGGCAGCGTTCCAAGGGTCCACGGCATACCTCTTGCACAGCGAGAGGTGGCCGGCGAGGAATACTTGCTGGCTTAAGTCGTTCCATGCTCAAGGCATTCATCGGAGCAACACCATGGGGGAAAAGAGGGGGGAACATTGCAGGACAAATTTCTATGCTGGAACATGATTGTCTGCGAGACAGCTCTCCGCAGCGCTAGTATTTGGCCAGGCTGAAATCAGCGCCACGGGAAGCCAATCTGACAAGCGGAGTGCAACGAGCGCGGCGATATGGGGCCACTTGGCAGGTGGCCGAAGAAAGACGGCTGCCCCGCGAATGGGGTGCCAGAAGGCAAGTTTCAGCAGGGCGTTGCGGGCGAGCTTAATGTGTAGCCGCAGTTGTTCTAGGCGAGATTGTAGCCGAGAAGCTTTCCGTCTCCATTCACGAGACAAGAAAAGCAGAACGCAATGGTCTAGAGGGTTGAGAAGAAAAGTGCTCGTAGCGAGCTCGTTGCGGCAGAAGCGAAAGCCAGGAGCAGCGTGCTCGCTGCGAGAAGTAGACGGCGCTTCGCCTCCTTGGGAAGGCAATGGCGTCTGGGCACGAACGGCAGCCAGCGAAGCTTCAGAACAGCAGGCTGTTCTGCTCAGCGTACGAGCCTGAAGTGAGTGGCAAGGGCTAAGGGGTCAGTTCCAAGGCATCTAGCTTTCCTGCTAGCAATGCCATTTCTACCCTGCTGTGGAAAACATTGTCCTCTGCCCTTCTGCTCCGAGAGGCAGAGAGCACCTCGGCAGACGCAGTGCAGAGGGAAAGGACACAGTATCCGAGGGAGCGTGACGCCACTTAGGCGGGCAAAGCAGAAAGGTGCCGCCCGGCACTGGCTTTGACTCCCTGAGCTTCCTTGCTAGGACAGCAGCTGCCGAAAGCTGGCAACTAGGCTGTCAGAGTGCAGAATGTCGGCGGTCTGGCACGCCTGCTTGCCGAAAGCCAGGATCAGCGAGACAGCGTGCTAGGCTCTGTTTCACAGCACCTTGGAGAACACGGCCTTGAAGAATGCCGTCTCTGTTCCGCAAAAGCTCTGCCACAGTGAAGGTGGAAGAAGCAGCCTGTGGCCACGGGCAGAGCTGGTCAACAGCTGCGCCTAACTTTCCCAAGCTGCGAGAGCATTCTCAGCCGAGTTCTGCTTTGACAGAGCTATTGCTGAACTTTTGCAGTCCCGGAGGCTGCTGAAACCAAGGCTGTGTTCTGCCTCTTCATTCTTGCCTTCCTGTGCTCCAGCGAGAAGTGAAGCTCTGGCACGGCATTCAGCTTTGCCGCCTCTCTGCACGGAAAGCACTAGACCGAACTAGTGTGCTTCGTGCATGCTCTCTCCTCGCTTTTATGGTCACTGCTCTGCTTTTTGCTTGGCAGCGTTCAAAGGGTCCACGGCATACCTCTTGCACAGCGAGAGGTGGCCGGCGAGGAATACTTGCTGGCTTAAGTCGTTCCATGCTCAAGGCATTCATCGGAGCAACACCATGGGGGAAAAGAGGGGGGAACATTGCAGGACAAATTTCTATGCTGGAACATGATTGTCTGCGAGACAGCTCTCCGCAGCGCTAGTATTTGGCCAGGCTGAAATCAGCGCCACGGGAAGCCAATCTGACAAGCGGAGTGCAACGAGCGCGGCGATATGGGGCCACTTGGCAGGTGGCCGAAGAAAGACGGCTGCCCCGCGAATGGGGTGCCAGAAGGCAAGTTTCAGCAGGGCGTTGCGGGCGAGCTTAATGTGTAGCCGCAGTTGTTCTAGGCGAGATTGTAGCCGAGAAGCTTTCCGTCTCCATTCACGAGACAAGAAAAGCAGAACGCAATGGTCTAGAGGGTTGAGAAGAAAAGTGCTCGTAGCGAGCTCGTTGCGGCAGAAGCGAAAGCCAGGAGCAGCGTGCTCGCTGCGAGAAGTAGACGGCGCTTCGCCTCCTTGGGAAGGAAATGGCGTCTGGGCACGAACGGCAGCCAGCGAAGCTTCAGAACAGCAGGCTGTTCTGCTCAGCGTACGAGCCTGAAGTGAGTGGCAAGGGCTAAGGGGACAGTCCCAAGGCATCTAGCTTTCCTGCTAGCAATGCCATTTCTACCCTGCTGTGGAAAACATTGTCCTTTGCCCTTCTGCTCCGAGAGGCAGAGAGCACCTCGGCAGACGCAGTGCAGAGGGAAAGGACACAGTATCCGAGGGAGCGTGACGCCACTTAGGCGGGCAAAGCAGAAAGGTGCCGCCCGGCACTGGCTTTGACTCCCTGAGCTTCCTTGCTAGGACAGCAGCTGCCGAAAGCTGGCAACTAGGCTGCCAGAGTGCAGAATGTAGGCGGTCTGGCACGCCTGCTTGCCGAAAGCCAGGATCAGCGAGACAGCGTGCTAGGCTCTGTTTCACAGCACCTTGGAGAACACGCCCTTGAAGAATGCCGTCTCTGTTCCGCAAAAGCTCTGCCACAGTGAAGGTGGAAGAAGCAGCCTGTGGCCACGGGCAGAGCTGGTCAACAGCTGCGCCTAACTTTCCCAAGCTGCGAGAGCATTCTCAGCCGAGTTCTGCTTTGACAGAGCTATTGCTGAACTTTTGCAGCCCCGGAGGCTGCTGAAACCAAGGCTGTGTTCTGCCTCTTCATTCTTGCCTTCCTGTGCTCCAGCGAGAAGTGAAGCTCTGGCACGGCATTCAGCTTTGCCGCCTCTCTGCACGGAAAGCACTAGACAGAACTAGTGTGCTTCGTGCATGCTCTCTCCTCGCTTTTATGGTCACTGCTCTGCTTTTTGCTTGGCAGCGTTCAAAGGGTCCACGGCATACCTCTTGCAGAGCGAGAGGTGGCCGGCGAGGAATACTTGTTGGCTTAAGTCGTTCCATGCTCAAGGCATTCATCGGAGCAAAACCATGGGGGAAAAGAGGGGGGAACATTGCAGGACAAATTTCTATGCTGGAACATGATTGTCTGCGAGACAGCTCTCCGCAGCTCTAGTATTTGGCCAGGCTGAAATCAGCGCCACGGGAAGCCAATCTGACAAGCGGAGTGCAACGAGCGCGGCGATATGGGGCCACTTGGCAGGTGGCCGAAGAAAGACGGCTGCCCCGCGAATGGGGTGCCAGAAGGCAAGTTTCAGCAGGGCGTTGCGGGCGAGCTTAATGTGTAGCCGCAGTTGTTCTAGGCGAGATTGTAGCCGAGAAGCTTTCCGTCTCCATTCACGAGACAAGAAAAGCAGAACGCAATGGTCTAGAGGGTTGAGAAGAAAAGTGCTCGTAGCGAGCTCGTTGCGGCAGAAGCGAAAGCCAGGAGCAGCGTGCTCGCTGCGAGAAGTAGACGGCGCTTCGCCTCCTTGGGAAGGAAATGGCGTCTGGGCACGAACGGCAGCCAGCGAAGCTTCAGAACAGCAGGCTGTTCTGCTCAGCGTACGAGCCTGAAGTGAGTGGCAAGGGCTAAGGGGACAGTCCCAAGGCATCTAGCTTTCCTGCTAGCAATGCCATTTCTACCCTGCTGTGGAAAACATTGTCCTCTGCCCTTCTGCTCCGAGAGGCAGAGAGCACCTCGGCAGACGCAGTGCAGAGGGAAAGGACACAGTATCCGAGGGAGCGTGACGCCACTTAGGCGGGCAAAGCAGAAAGGTGCCGCCCGGCACTGGCTTTGACTCCCTGAGCTTCCTTGCTAGGACAGCAGCTGCCGAAAGCTGGCAACTAGGCTGTCAGAGTGCAGAATGTCGGCGGTCTGGCACGCCTGCTTGCCGAAAGCCAGGATCAGCGAGACAGCGTGCTAGGCTCTGTTTCACAGCACCTTGGAGAACACGGCCTTGAAGAATGCCGTCTCTGTTCCGCAAAAGCTCTGCCACAGTGAAGGTGGAAGAAGCAGCCTGTGGCCACGGGCAGAGCTGGTCAACAGCTGCGCCTAACTTTCCCAAGCTGCGAGAGCATTCTCAGCCGAGTTCTGCTTTGACAGAGCTATTGCTGAACTTTTGCAGTCCCGGAGGCTGCTGAAACCAAGGCTGTGTTCTGCCTCTTCATTCTTGCCTTCCTGTGCTCCAGCGAGAAGTGAAGCTCTGGCACGGCATTCAGCTTTGCCGCCTCTCTGCACGGAAAGCACTAGACCGAACTAGTGTGCTTCGTGCATGCTCTCTCCTCGCTTTTATGGTCACTGCTCTGCTTTTTGCTTGGCAGCGTTCAAAGGGTCCACGGCATACCTCTTGCAGAGCGAGAGGTGGCCGGCGAGGAATACTTGCTGGCTTAAGTCGTTCCATGCTCAAGGCATTCATCGGAGCAACACCATGGGGGAAAAGAGGGGGGAACATTGCAGGACAAATTTCTATGCTGGAACATGATTGTCTGCGAGACAGCTCTCCGCAGCGCTAGTATTTGGCCAGGCTGAAATCAGCGCCACGGGAAGCCAATCTGACAAGCGGAGTGCAACGAGCGCGGCGATATGGGGCCACTTGGCAGGTGGCCGAAGAAAGACGGCTGCCCCGCGAATGGGGTGCCAGAAGGCAAGTTTCAGCAGGGCGTTGCGGGCGAGCTTAATGTGTAGCCGCAGTTGTTCTAGGCGAGATTGTAGCCGAGAAGCTTTCCGTCTCCATTCACGAGACAAGAAAAGCAGAACGCAATGGTCTAGAGGGTTGAGAAGAAAAGTGCTCGTAGCGAGCTCGTTGCGGCAGAAGCGAAAGCCAGGAGCAGCGTGCTCGCTGCGAGAAGTAGACGGCGCTTCGCCTCCTTGGGAAGGAAATGGCGTCTGGGCACGAACGGCAGCCAGCGAAGCTTCAGAACAGCAGGCTGTTCTGCTCAGCGTACGAGCCTGAAGTGAGTGGCAAGGGCTAAGGGGACAGTCCCAAGGCATCTAGCTTTCCTGCTAGCAATGCCATTTCTACCCTGCTGTGGAAAACATTGTCCTTTGCCCTTCTGCTCCGAGAGGCAGAGAGCACCTCGGCAGACGCAGTGCAGAGGGAAAGGACACAGTATCCGAGGGAGCGTGACGCCACTTAGGCGGGCAAAGCAGAAAGGTGCCGCCCGGCACTGGCTTTGACTCCCTGAGCTTCCTTGCTAGGACAGCAGCTGCCGAAAGCTGGCAACTAGGCTGCCAGAGTGCAGAATGTAGGCGGTCTGGCACGCCTGCTTGCCGAAAGCCAGGATCAGCGAGACAGCGTGCTAGGCTCTGTTTCACAGCACCTTGGAGAACACGCCCTTGAAGAATGCCGTCTCTGTTCCGCAAAAGCTCTGCCACAGTGAAGGTGGAAGAAGCAGCCTGTGGCCACGGGCAGAGCTGGTCAACAGCTGCGCCTAACTTTCCCAAGCTGCGAGAGCATTCTCAGCCGAGTTCTGCTTTGACAGAGCTATTGCTGAACTTTTGCAGCCCCGGAGGCTGCTGAAACCAAGGCTGTGTTCTGCCTCTTCATTCTTGCCTTCCTGTGCTCCAGCGAGAAGTGAAGCTCTGGCACGGCATTCAGCTTTGCCGCCTCTCTGCACGGAAAGCACTAGACAGAACTAGTGTGCTTCGTGCATGCTCTCTCCTCGCTTTTATGGTCACTGCTCTGCTTTTTGCTTGGCAGCGTTCAAAGGGTCCACGGCATACCTCTTGCAGAGCGAGAGGTGGCCGGCGAGGAATACTTGCTGGCTTAAGTCGTTCCATGCTCAAGGCATTCATCGGAGCAAAACCATGGGGGAAAAGAGGGGGGAACATTGCAGGACAAATTTCTATGCTGGAACATGATTGTCTGCGAGACAGCTCTCCGCAGCTCTAGTATTTGGCCAGGCTGAAATCAGCGCCACGGGAAGCCAATCTGACAAGCGGAGTGCAACGAGCGCGGCGATATGGGGCCACTTGGCAGGTGGCCGAAGAAAGACGGCTGCCCCGCGAATGGGGTGCCAGAAGGCAAGTTTCAGCAGGGCGTTGCGGGCGAGCTTAATGTGTAGCCGCAGTTGTTCTAGGCGAGATTGTAGCCGAGAAGCTTTCCGTCTCCATTCACGAGACAAGAAAAGCAGAACGCAATGGTCTAGAGGGTTGAGAAGAAAAGTGCTCGTAGCGAGCTCGTTGCGGCAGAAGCGAAAGCCAGGAGCAGCGTGCTCGCTGCGAGAAGTAGACGGCGCTTCGCCTCCTTGGGAAGGAAATGGCGTCTGGGCACGAACGGCAGCCAGCGAAGCTTCAGAACAGCAGGCTGTTCTGCTCAGCGTACGAGCCTGAAGTGAGTGGCAAGGGCTAAGGGGACAGTCCCAAGGCATCTAGCTTTCCTGCTAGCAATGCCATTTCTACCCTGCTGTGGAAAACATTGTCCTCTGCCCTTCTGCTCCGAGAGGCAGAGAGCACCTCGGCAGACGCAGTGCAGAGGGAAAGGACACAGTATCCGAGGGAGCGTGACGCCGCTTAGGCGGGCAAAGCAGAAAGGTGCCGCCCGGCACTGGCTTTGACTCCCTGAGCTTCCTTGCTAGGACAGCAGCTGCCGAAAGCTGGCAACTAGGCTGCCAGAGTGCAGAATGTCGGCGGTCTGGCACGCCTGCTTGCCGAAAGCCAGGATCAGCGAGACAGCGTGCTAGGCTCTGTTTCACAGCACCTTGGAGAACACGCCCTTGAAGAATGCCGTCTCTGTTCCGCAAAAGCTCTGCCACAGTGAAGGTGGAAGAAGCAGCCTGTGGCCACGGGCAGAGCTGGTCAACAGCTGCGCCTAACTTTCCCAAGCTGCGAGAGCATTCTCAGCCGAGTTCTGCTTTGACAGAGCTATTGCTGAACTTTTGCAGTCCCGGAGGCTGCTGAAACCAAGGCTGTGTTCTGCCTCTTCATTCTTGCCTTCCTGTGCTCCAGCGAGAAGTGAAGCTCTGGCACGGCATTCAGCTTTGCCGCCTCTCTGCACGGAAAGCACTAGACCGAACTAGTGTGCTTCGTGCATGCTCTCTCCTCGCTTTTATGGTCACTGCTCTGCTTTTTGCTTGGCAGCGTTCAAAGGGTCCACGGCATACCTCTTGCACAGCGAGAGGTGGCCGGCGAGGAATACTTGCTGGCTTAAGTCGTTCCATGCTCAAGGCATTCATCGGAGCAACACCATGGGGGAAAAGAGGGGGGAACATTGCAGGACAAATTTCTATGCTGGAACATGATTGTCTGCGAGACAGCTCTCCGCAGCGCTAGTATTTGGCCAGGCTGAAATCAGCGCCACGGGAAGCCAATCTGACAAGCGGAGTGCAACGAGCGCGGCGATATGGGGCCACTTGGCAGGTGGCCGAAGAAAGACGGCTGCCCCGCGAATGGGGTGCCAGAAGGCAAGTTTCAGCAGGGCGTTGCGGGCGAGCTTAATGTGTAGCCGCAGTTGTTCTAGGCGAGATTGTAGCCGAGAAGCTTTCCGTCTCCATTCACGAGACAAGAAAAGCAGAACGCAATGGTCTAGAGGGTTGAGAAGAAAAGTGCTCGTAGCGAGCTCGTTGCGGCAGAAGCGAAAGCCAGGAGCAGCGTGCTCGCTGCGAGAAGTAGACGGCGCTTCGCCTCCTTGGGAAGGAAATGGCGTCTGGGCACGAACGGCAGCCAGCGAAGCTTCAGAACAGCAGGCTGTTCTGCTCAGCGTACGAGCCTGAAGTGAGTGGCAAGGGCTAAGGGGACAGTCCCAAGGCATCTAGCTTTCCTGCTAGCAATGCCATTTCTACCCTGCTGTGGAAAACATTGTCCTCTGCCCTTCTGCTCCGAGAGGCAGAGAGCACCTCGGCAGACGCAGTGCAGAGGGAAAGGACACAGTATCCGAGGGAGCGTGACGCCACTTAGGCGGGCAAAGCAGAAAGGTGCCGCCCGGCACTGGCTTTGACTCCCTGAGCTTCCTTGCTAGGACAGCAGCTGCCGAAAGCTGGCAACTAGGCTGCCAGAGTGCAGAATGTCGGCGGTCTGGCACGCCTGCTTGCCGAAAGCCAGGATCAGCGAGACAGCGTGCTAGGCTCTGTTTCACAGCACCTTGGAGAACACGCCCTTGAAGAATGCCGTCTCTGTTCCGCAAAAGCTCTGCCACAGTGAAGGTGGAAGAAGCAGCCTGTGGCCACGGGCAGAGCTGGTCAACAGCTGCGCCTAACTTTCCCAAGCTGCGAGAGCATTCTCAGCCGAGTTCTGCTTTGACAGAGCTATTGCTGAACTTTTGCAGTCCCGGAGGCTGCTGAAACCAAGGCTGTGTTCTGCCTCTTCATTCTTGCCTTCCTGTGCTCCAGCGAGAAGTGAAGCTCTGGCACGGCATTCAGCTTTGCCGCCTCTCTGCACGGAAAGCACTAGACCGAACTAGTGTGCTTCGTGCATGCTCTCTCCTCGCTTTTATGGTCACTGCTCTGCTTTTTGCTTGGCAGCGTTCAAAGGGTCCACGGCATACCTCTTGCAGAGCGAGAGGTGGCCGGCGAGGAATACTTGCTGGCTTAAGTCGTTCCATGCTCAAGGCATTCATCGGAGCAAAACCATGGGGGAAAAGAGGGGGGAACATTGCAGGACAAATTTCTATGCTGGAACATGATTGTCTGCGAGACAGCTCTCCGCAGCTCTAGTATTTGGCCAGGCTGAAATCAGCGCCACGGGAAGCCAATCTGACAAGCGGAGTGCAACGAGCGCGGCGATATGGGGCCACTTGGCAGGTGGCCGAAGAAAGACGGCTGCCCCGCGAATGGGGTGCCAGAAGGCAAGTTTCAGCAGGGCGTTGCGGGCGAGCTTAATGTGTAGCCGCAGTTGTTCTAGGCGAGATTGTAGCCGAGAAGCTTTCCGTCTCCATTCACGAGACAAGAAAAGCAGAACGCAATGGTCTAGAGGGTTGAGAAGAAAAGTGCTCGTAGCGAGCTCGTTGCGGCAGAAGCGAAAGCCAGGAGCAGCGTGCTCGCTGCGAGAAGTAGACGGCGCTTCGCCTCCTTGGGAAGGAAATGGCGTCTGGGCACGAACGGCAGCCAGCGAAGCTTCAGAACAGCAGGCTGTTCTGCTCAGCGTACGAGCCTGAAGTGAGTGGCAAGGGCTAAGGGGACAGTCCCAAGGCATCTAGCTTTCCTGCTAGCAATGCCATTTCTACCCTGCTGTGGAAAACATTGTCCTCTGCCCTTCTGCTCCGAGAGGCAGAGAGCACCTCGGCAGACGCAGTGCAGAGGGAAAGGACACAGTATCCGAGGGAGCGTGACGCCACTTAGGCGGGCAAAGCAGAAAGGTGCCGCCCGGCACTGGCTTTGACTCCCTGAGCTTCCTTGCTAGGACAGCAGCTGCCGAAAGCTGGCAACTAGGCTGCCAGAGTGCAGAATGTCGGCGGTCTGGCACGCCTGCTTGCCGAAAGCCAGGATCAGCGAGACAGCGTGCTAGGCTCTGTTTCACAGCACCTTGGAGAACACGGCCTTGAAGAATGCCGTCTCTGTTCCGCAAAAGCTCTGCCACAGTGAAGGTGGAAGAAGCAGCCTGTGGCCACGGGCAGAGCTGGTCAACAGCTGCGCCTAACTTTGCCAAGCTGCGAGAGCATTCTCAGCCGAGTTCTGCTTTGACAGAGCTATTGCTGAACTTTTGCAGTCCCGGAGGCTGCTGAAACCAAGGCTGTGTTCTGCCTCTTCATTCTTGCCTTCCTGTGCTCCAGCGAGAAGTGAAGCTCTGGCACGGCATTCAGCTTTGCCGCCTCTCTGCACGGAAAGCACTAGACCGAACTAGTGTGCTTCGTGCATGCTCTCTCATCGCTTTTATGGTCACTGCTCTGCTTTTTGCTTGGCAGCGTTCCAAGGGTCCACGGCATACCTCTTGCAGAGCGAGAGGTGGCCGGCGAGGAATACTTGCTGGCTTAAGTCGTTCCATGCTCAAGGCATTCATCGGAGCAACACCATGGGGGAAAAGAGGGGGGAACATTGCAGGACAAATTTCTATGCTGGAACATGATTGTCTGCGAGACAGCTCTCCGCAGCTCTAGTATTTGGCCAGGCTGAAATCAGCGCCACGGGAAGCCAATCTGACAAGCGGAGTGCAACGAGCGCGGCGATATGGGGCCACTTGGCAGGTGGCCGAAGAAAGACGGCTGCCCCGCGAATGGGGTGCCAGAAGGCAAGTTTCAGCAGGGCGTTGCGGGCGAGCTTAATGTGTAGCCGCAGTTGTTCTAGGCGAGATTGTAGCCGAGAAGCTTTCCGTCTCCATTCACGAGACAAGAAAAGCAGAACGCAATGGTCTAGAGGGTTGAGAAGAAAAGTGCTCGTAGCGAGCTCGTTGCGGCAGAAGCGAAAGCCAGGAGCAGCGTGCTCGCTGCGAGAAGTAGACGGCGCTTCGCCTCCTTGGGAAGGAAATGGCGTCTGGGCACGAACGGCAGCCAGCGAAGCTTCAGAACAGCAGGCTGTTCTGCTCAGCGTACGAGCCTGAAGTGAGTGGCAAGGGCTAAGGGGACAGTCCCAAGGCATCTAGCTTTCCTGCTAGCAATGCCATTTCTACCCTGCTGTGGAAAACATTGTCCTCTGCCCTTCTGCTCCGAGAGGCAGAGAGCACCTCGGCAGACGCAGTGCAGAGGGAAAGGACACAGTATCCGAGGGAGCGTGACGCCGCTTAGGCGGGCAAAGCAGAAAGGTGCCGCCCGGCACTGGCTTTGACTCCCTGAGCTTCCTTGCTAGGACAGCAGCTGCCGAAAGCTGGCAACTAGGCTGCCAGAGTGCAGAATGTCGGCGGTCTGGCACGCCTGCTTGCCGAAAGCCAGGATCAGCGAGACAGCGTGCTAGGCTCTGTTTCACAGCACCTTGGAGAACACGCCCTTGAAGAATGCCGTCTCTGTTCCGCAAAAGCTCTGCCACAGTGAAGGTGGAAGAAGCAGCCTGTGGCCACGGGCAGAGCTGGTCAACAGCTGCGCCTAACTTTCCCAAGCTGCGAGAGCATTCTCAGCCGAGTTCTGCTTTGACAGAGCTATTGCTGAACTTTTGCAGTCCCGGAGGCTGCTGAAACCAAGGCTGTGTTCTGCCTCTTCATTCTTGCCTTCCTGTGCTCCAGCGAGAAGTGAAGCTCTGGCACGGCATTCAGCTTTGCCGCCTCTCTGCACGGAAAGCACTAGACCGAACTAGTGTGCTTCGTGCATGCTCTCTCCTCGCTTTTATGGTCACTGCTCTGCTTTTTGCTTGGCAGCGTTCAAAGGGTCCACGGCATACCTCTTGCAGAGCGAGAGGTGGCCGGCGAGGAATACTTGCTGGCTTAAGTCGTTCCATGCTCAAGGCATTCATCGGAGCAAAACCATGGGGGAAAAGAGGGGGGAACATTGCAGGACAAATTTCTATGCTGGAACATGATTGTCTGCGAGACAGCTCTCCGCAGCTCTAGTATTTGGCCAGGCTGAAATCAGCGCCACGGGAAGCCAATCTGACAAGCGGAGTGCAACGAGCGCGGCGATATGGGGCCACTTGGCAGGTGGCCGAAGAAAGACGGCTGCCCCGCGAATGGGGTGCCAGAAGGCAAGTTTCAGCAGGGCGTTGCGGGCGAGCTTAATGTGTAGCCGCAGTTGTTCTAGGCGAGATTGTAGCCGAGAAGCTTTCCGTCTCCATTCACGAGACAAGAAAAGCAGAACGCAATGGTCTAGAGGGTTGAGAAGAAAAGTGCTCGTAGTGAGCTCGTTGCGGCAGAAGCGAAAGCCAGGAGCAGCGTGCTCGCTGCGAGAAGTAGACGGCGCTTCGCCTCCTTGGGAAGGAAACCGCGTCTGGGCACGAACGGCAGCCAGCGAAGCTTCAGAACAGCAGGCTGTTCTGCTCAGCGTACGAGCCTGAAGTGAGTGGCAAGGGCTAAGGGGACAGTCCCAAGGCATCTAGCTTTCCTGCTAGCAATGCCATTTCTACCCTGCTGTGGAAAACATTGTCCTCTGCCCTTCTGCTCCGAGAGGCAGAGAGCACCTCGGCAGACGCAGTGCAGAGGGAAAGGACACAGTATCCGAGGGAGCGTGACGCCACTTAGGCGGGCAAAGCAGAAAGGTGCCGCCCGGCACTGGCTTTGACTCCCTGAGCTTCCTTGCTAGGACAGCAGCTGCCGAAAGCTGGCAACTAGGCTGCCAGAGTGCAGAATGTCGGCGGTCTGGCACGCCTGCTTGCCGAAAGCCAGGATCAGCGAGACAGCGTGCTAGGCTCTGTTTCACAGCACCTTGGAGAACACGCCCTTGAAGAA
Organism: Cinclus cinclus; assembly: GCF_963662255.1. Lineage (NCBI taxonomy): Eukaryota > Metazoa > Chordata > Aves > Passeriformes > Cinclidae > Cinclus > Cinclus cinclus. The sequence continues at coordinate 318,018 of NW_026912147.1, forward strand.
TGCCGTCTCTGTTCCGCAAAAGCTCTGCCACAGTGAAGGTGGAAGAAGCAGCCTGTGGCCACGGGCAGAGCTGGTCAACAGCTGCGCCTAACTTTCCCAAGCTGCGAGAGCATTCTCAGCCGAGTTCTGCTTTGACAGAGCTAGTGCTGAACTTTTGCAGTCCCGGAGGCTGCTGAAACCAAGGCTGTGTTCTGCCTCTTCATTCTTGCCTTCCTGTGCTCCAGCGAGAAGTGAAGCTCTGGCACGGCATTCAGCTTTGCCGCCTCTCTGCACGGAAAGCACTAGACCGAACTAGTGTGCTTCGTGCATGCTCTCTCATCGCTTTTATGGTCACTGCTCTGCTTTTTGCTTGGCAGCGTTCCAAGGGTCCACGGCATACCTCTTGCAGAGCGAGAGGTGGCCGGCGAGGAATACTTGCTGGCTTAAGTCGTTCCATGCTCAAGGCATTCATCGGAGCAACACCATGGGGGAAAAGAGGGGGGAACATTGCAGGACAAATTTCTATGCTGGAACATGATTGTCTGCGAGACAGCTCTCCGCAGCGCTAGTATTTGGCCAGGCTGAAATCAGCGCCACGGGAAGCCAATCTGACAAGCGGAGTGCAACGAGCGCGGCGATATGGGGCCACTTGGCAGGTGGCCGAAGAAAGACGGCTGCCCCGCGAATGGGGTGCCAGAAGGCAAGTTTCAGCAGGGCGTTGCGGGCGAGCTTAATGTGTAGCCGCAGTTGTTCTAGGCGAGATTGTAGCCGAGAAGCTTTCCGTCTCCATTCACGAGACAAGAAAAGCAGAACGCAATGGTCTAGAGGGTTGAGAAGAAAAGTGCTCGTAGCGAGCTCGTTGCGGCAGAAGCGAAAGCCAGGAGCAGCGTGCTCGCTGCGAGAAGTAGACGGCGCTTCGCCTCCTTGGGAAGGCAATGGCGTCTGGGCACGAACGGCAGCCAGCGAAGCTTCAGAACAGCAGGCTGTTCTGCTCAGCGTACGAGCCTGAAGTGAGTGGCAAGGGCTAAGGGGTCAGTTCCAAGGCATCTAGCTTTCCTGCTAGCAATGCCATTTCTACCCTGCTGTGGAAAACATTGTCCTCTGCCCTTCTCCTCCGAGAGGCAGAGAGCACTTCGGCAGACGCAGTGCAGAGGGAAAGGACACATTATCCGAGGGAGCGTGACGCCGCTTAGGCGGGCAAAGCAGAAAGGTGCCGCCCGGCACTGGCTTTGACTCCCTGAGCTTCCTTGCTAGGACAGCAGCTGCCGAAAGCTGGCAACTAGGCTGCCAGAGTGCAGAATGTCGGCGGTCTGGCACGCCTGCTTGCCGAAAGCCAGGATCAGCGAGACAGCGTGCTAGGCTCTGTTTCACAGCACCCTGGAGAACACGCCCTTGAAGAATGCCGTCTCTGTTCCGCAAAAGCTCTGCCACAGTGAAGGTGGAAGAAGCAGCCTGTGGCCACGGGCAGAGCTGGTCAACAGCTGCGCCTAACTTTCCCAAGCTGCGAGAGCATTCTCAGCCGAGTTCTGCTTTGACAGAGCTATTGCTGAACTTTTGCAGCCCCGGAGGCTGCTGAAACCAAGGCTGTGTTCTGCCTCTTCATTCTTGCCTTCCTGTGCTCCAGCGAGAAGTGAAGCTCTGGCACGGCATTCAGCTTTGCCGCCTCTCTGCACGGAAAGCACTAGACCGAACTAGTGTGCTTCGTGCATGCTCTCTCATCGCTTTTATGGTCACTGCTCTGCTTTTTGCTTGGCAGCGTTCCAAGGGTCCACGGCATACCTCTTGCACAGCGAGAGGTGGCCGGCGAGGAATACTTGCTGGCTTAAGTCGTTCCATGCTCAAGGCATTCATCGGAGCAACACCATGGGGGAAAAGAGGGGGGAACATTGCAGGACAAATTTCTATGCTGGAACATGATTGTCTGCGAGACAGCTCTCCGCAGCGCTAGTATTTGGCCAGGCTGAAATCAGCGCCACGGGAAGCCAATCTGACAAGCGGAGTGCAACGAGCGCGGCGATATGGGGCCACTTGGCAGGTGGCCGAAGAAAGACGGCTGCCCCGCGAATGGGGTGCCAGAAGGCAAGTTTCAGCAGGGCGTTGCGGGCGAGCTTAATGTGTAGCCGCAGTTGTTCTAGGCGAGATTGTAGCCGAGAAGCTTTCCGTCTCCATTCACGAGACAAGAAAAGCAGAACGCAATGGTCTAGAGGGTTGAGAAGAAAAGTGCTCGTAGCGAGCTCGTTGCGGCAGAAGCGAAAGCCAGGAGCAGCGTGCTCGCTGCGAGAAGTAGACGGCGCTTCGCCTCCTTGGGAAGGCAATGGCGTCTGGGCACGAACGGCAGCCAGCGAAGCTTCAGAACAGCAGGCTGTTCTGCTCAGCGTACGAGCCTGAAGTGAGTGGCAAGGGCTAAGGGGTCAGTTCCAAGGCATCTAGCTTTCCTGCTAGCAATGCCATTTCTACCCTGCTGTGGAAAACATTGTCCTCTGCCCTTCTGCTCCGAGAGGCAGAGAGCACCTCGGCAGACGCAGTGCAGAGGGAAAGGACACAGTATCCGAGGGAGCGTGACGCCACTTAGGCGGGCAAAGCAGAAAGGTGCCGCCCGGCACTGGCTTTGACTCCCTGAGCTTCCTTGCTAGGACAGCAGCTGCCGAAAGCTGGCAACTAGGCTGTCAGAGTGCAGAATGTCGGCGGTCTGGCACGCCTGCTTGCCGAAAGCCAGGATCAGCGAGACAGCGTGCTAGGCTCTGTTTCACAGCACCTTGGAGAACACGGCCTTGAAGAATGCCGTCTCTGTTCCGCAAAAGCTCTGCCACAGTGAAGGTGGAAGAAGCAGCCTGTGGCCACGGGCAGAGCTGGTCAACAGCTGCGCCTAACTTTCCCAAGCTGCGAGAGCATTCTCAGCCGAGTTCTGCTTTGACAGAGCTATTGCTGAACTTTTGCAGTCCCGGAGGCTGCTGAAACCAAGGCTGTGTTCTGCCTCTTCATTCTTGCCTTCCTGTGCTCCAGCGAGAAGTGAAGCTCTGGCACGGCATTCAGCTTTGCCGCCTCTCTGCACGGAAAGCACTAGACCGAACTAGTGTGCTTCGTGCATGCTCTCTCCTCGCTTTTATGGTCACTGCTCTGCTTTTTGCTTGGCAGCGTTCAAAGGGTCCACGGCATACCTCTTGCACAGCGAGAGGTGGCCGGCGAGGAATACTTGCTGGCTTAAGTCGTTCCATGCTCAAGGCATTCATCGGAGCAACACCATGGGGGAAAAGAGGGGGGAACATTGCAGGACAAATTTCTATGCTGGAACATGATTGTCTGCGAGACAGCTCTCCGCAGCGCTAGTATTTGGCCAGGCTGAAATCAGCGCCACGGGAAGCCAATCTGACAAGCGGAGTGCAACGAGCGCGGCGATATGGGGCCACTTGGCAGGTGGCCGAAGAAAGACGGCTGCCCCGCGAATGGGGTGCCAGAAGGCAAGTTTCAGCAGGGCGTTGCGGGCGAGCTTAATGTGTAGCCGCAGTTGTTCTAGGCGAGATTGTAGCCGAGAAGCTTTCCGTCTCCATTCACGAGACAAGAAAAGCAGAACGCAATGGTCTAGAGGGTTGAGAAGAAAAGTGCTCGTAGCGAGCTCGTTGCGGCAGAAGCGAAAGCCAGGAGCAGCGTGCTCGCTGCGAGAAGTAGACGGCGCTTCGCCTCCTTGGGAAGGAAATGGCGTCTGGGCACGAACGGCAGCCAGCGAAGCTTCAGAACAGCAGGCTGTTCTGCTCAGCGTACGAGCCTGAAGTGAGTGGCAAGGGCTAAGGGGACAGTCCCAAGGCATCTAGCTTTCCTGCTAGCAATGCCATTTCTACCCTGCTGTGGAAAACATTGTCCTTTGCCCTTCTGCTCCGAGAGGCAGAGAGCACCTCGGCAGACGCAGTGCAGAGGGAAAGGACACAGTATCCGAGGGAGCGTGACGCCACTTAGGCGGGCAAAGCAGAAAGGTGCCGCCCGGCACTGGCTTTGACTCCCTGAGCTTCCTTGCTAGGACAGCAGCTGCCGAAAGCTGGCAACTAGGCTGCCAGAGTGCAGAATGTAGGCGGTCTGGCACGCCTGCTTGCCGAAAGCCAGGATCAGCGAGACAGCGTGCTAGGCTCTGTTTCACAGCACCTTGGAGAACACGCCCTTGAAGAATGCCGTCTCTGTTCCGCAAAAGCTCTGCCACAGTGAAGGTGGAAGAAGCAGCCTGTGGCCACGGGCAGAGCTGGTCAACAGCTGCGCCTAACTTTCCCAAGCTGCGAGAGCATTCTCAGCCGAGTTCTGCTTTGACAGAGCTATTGCTGAACTTTTGCAGCCCCGGAGGCTGCTGAAACCAAGGCTGTGTTCTGCCTCTTCATTCTTGCCTTCCTGTGCTCCAGCGAGAAGTGAAGCTCTGGCACGGCATTCAGCTTTGCCGCCTCTCTGCACGGAAAGCACTAGACAGAACTAGTGTGCTTCGTGCATGCTCTCTCCTCGCTTTTATGGTCACTGCTCTGCTTTTTGCTTGGCAGCGTTCAAAGGGTCCACGGCATACCTCTTGCAGAGCGAGAGGTGGCCGGCGAGGAATACTTGTTGGCTTAAGTCGTTCCATGCTCAAGGCATTCATCGGAGCAAAACCATGGGGGAAAAGAGGGGGGAACATTGCAGGACAAATTTCTATGCTGGAACATGATTGTCTGCGAGACAGCTCTCCGCAGCTCTAGTATTTGGCCAGGCTGAAATCAGCGCCACGGGAAGCCAATCTGACAAGCGGAGTGCAACGAGCGCGGCGATATGGGGCCACTTGGCAGGTGGCCGAAGAAAGACGGCTGCCCCGCGAATGGGGTGCCAGAAGGCAAGTTTCAGCAGGGCGTTGCGGGCGAGCTTAATGTGTAGCCGCAGTTGTTCTAGGCGAGATTGTAGCCGAGAAGCTTTCCGTCTCCATTCACGAGACAAGAAAAGCAGAACGCAATGGTCTAGAGGGTTGAGAAGAAAAGTGCTCGTAGCGAGCTCGTTGCGGCAGAAGCGAAAGCCAGGAGCAGCGTGCTCGCTGCGAGAAGTAGACGGCGCTTCGCCTCCTTGGGAAGGAAATGGCGTCTGGGCACGAACGGCAGCCAGCGAAGCTTCAGAACAGCAGGCTGTTCTGCTCAGCGTACGAGCCTGAAGTGAGTGGCAAGGGCTAAGGGGACAGTCCCAAGGCATCTAGCTTTCCTGCTAGCAATGCCATTTCTACCCTGCTGTGGAAAACATTGTCCTCTGCCCTTCTGCTCCGAGAGGCAGAGAGCACCTCGGCAGACGCAGTGCAGAGGGAAAGGACACAGTATCCGAGGGAGCGTGACGCCACTTAGGCGGGCAAAGCAGAAAGGTGCCGCCCGGCACTGGCTTTGACTCCCTGAGCTTCCTTGCTAGGACAGCAGCTGCCGAAAGCTGGCAACTAGGCTGTCAGAGTGCAGAATGTCGGCGGTCTGGCACGCCTGCTTGCCGAAAGCCAGGATCAGCGAGACAGCGTGCTAGGCTCTGTTTCACAGCACCTTGGAGAACACGGCCTTGAAGAATGCCGTCTCTGTTCCGCAAAAGCTCTGCCACAGTGAAGGTGGAAGAAGCAGCCTGTGGCCACGGGCAGAGCTGGTCAACAGCTGCGCCTAACTTTCCCAAGCTGCGAGAGCATTCTCAGCCGAGTTCTGCTTTGACAGAGCTATTGCTGAACTTTTGCAGTCCCGGAGGCTGCTGAAACCAAGGCTGTGTTCTGCCTCTTCATTCTTGCCTTCCTGTGCTCCAGCGAGAAGTGAAGCTCTGGCACGGCATTCAGCTTTGCCGCCTCTCTGCACGGAAAGCACTAGACCGAACTAGTGTGCTTCGTGCATGCTCTCTCCTCGCTTTTATGGTCACTGCTCTGCTTTTTGCTTGGCAGCGTTCAAAGGGTCCACGGCATACCTCTTGCAGAGCGAGAGGTGGCCGGCGAGGAATACTTGCTGGCTTAAGTCGTTCCATGCTCAAGGCATTCATCGGAGCAACACCATGGGGGAAAAGAGGGGGGAACATTGCAGGACAAATTTCTATGCTGGAACATGATTGTCTGCGAGACAGCTCTCCGCAGCGCTAGTATTTGGCCAGGCTGAAATCAGCGCCACGGGAAGCCAATCTGACAAGCGGAGTGCAACGAGCGCGGCGATATGGGGCCACTTGGCAGGTGGCCGAAGAAAGACGGCTGCCCCGCGAATGGGGTGCCAGAAGGCAAGTTTCAGCAGGGCGTTGCGGGCGAGCTTAATGTGTAGCCGCAGTTGTTCTAGGCGAGATTGTAGCCGAGAAGCTTTCCGTCTCCATTCACGAGACAAGAAAAGCAGAACGCAATGGTCTAGAGGGTTGAGAAGAAAAGTGCTCGTAGCGAGCTCGTTGCGGCAGAAGCGAAAGCCAGGAGCAGCGTGCTCGCTGCGAGAAGTAGACGGCGCTTCGCCTCCTTGGGAAGGAAATGGCGTCTGGGCACGAACGGCAGCCAGCGAAGCTTCAGAACAGCAGGCTGTTCTGCTCAGCGTACGAGCCTGAAGTGAGTGGCAAGGGCTAAGGGGACAGTCCCAAGGCATCTAGCTTTCCTGCTAGCAATGCCATTTCTACCCTGCTGTGGAAAACATTGTCCTTTGCCCTTCTGCTCCGAGAGGCAGAGAGCACCTCGGCAGACGCAGTGCAGAGGGAAAGGACACAGTATCCGAGGGAGCGTGACGCCACTTAGGCGGGCAAAGCAGAAAGGTGCCGCCCGGCACTGGCTTTGACTCCCTGAGCTTCCTTGCTAGGACAGCAGCTGCCGAAAGCTGGCAACTAGGCTGCCAGAGTGCAGAATGTAGGCGGTCTGGCACGCCTGCTTGCCGAAAGCCAGGATCAGCGAGACAGCGTGCTAGGCTCTGTTTCACAGCACCTTGGAGAACACGCCCTTGAAGAATGCCGTCTCTGTTCCGCAAAAGCTCTGCCACAGTGAAGGTGGAAGAAGCAGCCTGTGGCCACGGGCAGAGCTGGTCAACAGCTGCGCCTAACTTTCCCAAGCTGCGAGAGCATTCTCAGCCGAGTTCTGCTTTGACAGAGCTATTGCTGAACTTTTGCAGCCCCGGAGGCTGCTGAAACCAAGGCTGTGTTCTGCCTCTTCATTCTTGCCTTCCTGTGCTCCAGCGAGAAGTGAAGCTCTGGCACGGCATTCAGCTTTGCCGCCTCTCTGCACGGAAAGCACTAGACAGAACTAGTGTGCTTCGTGCATGCTCTCTCCTCGCTTTTATGGTCACTGCTCTGCTTTTTGCTTGGCAGCGTTCAAAGGGTCCACGGCATACCTCTTGCAGAGCGAGAGGTGGCCGGCGAGGAATACTTGCTGGCTTAAGTCGTTCCATGCTCAAGGCATTCATCGGAGCAAAACCATGGGGGAAAAGAGGGGGGAACATTGCAGGACAAATTTCTATGCTGGAACATGATTGTCTGCGAGACAGCTCTCCGCAGCTCTAGTATTTGGCCAGGCTGAAATCAGCGCCACGGGAAGCCAATCTGACAAGCGGAGTGCAACGAGCGCGGCGATATGGGGCCACTTGGCAGGTGGCCGAAGAAAGACGGCTGCCCCGCGAATGGGGTGCCAGAAGGCAAGTTTCAGCAGGGCGTTGCGGGCGAGCTTAATGTGTAGCCGCAGTTGTTCTAGGCGAGATTGTAGCCGAGAAGCTTTCCGTCTCCATTCACGAGACAAGAAAAGCAGAACGCAATGGTCTAGAGGGTTGAGAAGAAAAGTGCTCGTAGCGAGCTCGTTGCGGCAGAAGCGAAAGCCAGGAGCAGCGTGCTCGCTGCGAGAAGTAGACGGCGCTTCGCCTCCTTGGGAAGGAAATGGCGTCTGGGCACGAACGGCAGCCAGCGAAGCTTCAGAACAGCAGGCTGTTCTGCTCAGCGTACGAGCCTGAAGTGAGTGGCAAGGGCTAAGGGGACAGTCCCAAGGCATCTAGCTTTCCTGCTAGCAATGCCATTTCTACCCTGCTGTGGAAAACATTGTCCTCTGCCCTTCTGCTCCGAGAGGCAGAGAGCACCTCGGCAGACGCAGTGCAGAGGGAAAGGACACAGTATCCGAGGGAGCGTGACGCCGCTTAGGCGGGCAAAGCAGAAAGGTGCCGCCCGGCACTGGCTTTGACTCCCTGAGCTTCCTTGCTAGGACAGCAGCTGCCGAAAGCTGGCAACTAGGCTGCCAGAGTGCAGAATGTCGGCGGTCTGGCACGCCTGCTTGCCGAAAGCCAGGATCAGCGAGACAGCGTGCTAGGCTCTGTTTCACAGCACCTTGGAGAACACGCCCTTGAAGAATGCCGTCTCTGTTCCGCAAAAGCTCTGCCACAGTGAAGGTGGAAGAAGCAGCCTGTGGCCACGGGCAGAGCTGGTCAACAGCTGCGCCTAACTTTCCCAAGCTGCGAGAGCATTCTCAGCCGAGTTCTGCTTTGACAGAGCTATTGCTGAACTTTTGCAGTCCCGGAGGCTGCTGAAACCAAGGCTGTGTTCTGCCTCTTCATTCTTGCCTTCCTGTGCTCCAGCGAGAAGTGAAGCTCTGGCACGGCATTCAGCTTTGCCGCCTCTCTGCACGGAAAGCACTAGACCGAACTAGTGTGCTTCGTGCATGCTCTCTCCTCGCTTTTATGGTCACTGCTCTGCTTTTTGCTTGGCAGCGTTCAAAGGGTCCACGGCATACCTCTTGCACAGCGAGAGGTGGCCGGCGAGGAATACTTGCTGGCTTAAGTCGTTCCATGCTCAAGGCATTCATCGGAGCAACACCATGGGGGAAAAGAGGGGGGAACATTGCAGGACAAATTTCTATGCTGGAACATGATTGTCTGCGAGACAGCTCTCCGCAGCGCTAGTATTTGGCCAGGCTGAAATCAGCGCCACGGGAAGCCAATCTGACAAGCGGAGTGCAACGAGCGCGGCGATATGGGGCCACTTGGCAGGTGGCCGAAGAAAGACGGCTGCCCCGCGAATGGGGTGCCAGAAGGCAAGTTTCAGCAGGGCGTTGCGGGCGAGCTTAATGTGTAGCCGCAGTTGTTCTAGGCGAGATTGTAGCCGAGAAGCTTTCCGTCTCCATTCACGAGACAAGAAAAGCAGAACGCAATGGTCTAGAGGGTTGAGAAGAAAAGTGCTCGTAGCGAGCTCGTTGCGGCAGAAGCGAAAGCCAGGAGCAGCGTGCTCGCTGCGAGAAGTAGACGGCGCTTCGCCTCCTTGGGAAGGAAATGGCGTCTGGGCACGAACGGCAGCCAGCGAAGCTTCAGAACAGCAGGCTGTTCTGCTCAGCGTACGAGCCTGAAGTGAGTGGCAAGGGCTAAGGGGACAGTCCCAAGGCATCTAGCTTTCCTGCTAGCAATGCCATTTCTACCCTGCTGTGGAAAACATTGTCCTCTGCCCTTCTGCTCCGAGAGGCAGAGAGCACCTCGGCAGACGCAGTGCAGAGGGAAAGGACACAGTATCCGAGGGAGCGTGACGCCACTTAGGCGGGCAAAGCAGAAAGGTGCCGCCCGGCACTGGCTTTGACTCCCTGAGCTTCCTTGCTAGGACAGCAGCTGCCGAAAGCTGGCAACTAGGCTGCCAGAGTGCAGAATGTCGGCGGTCTGGCACGCCTGCTTGCCGAAAGCCAGGATCAGCGAGACAGCGTGCTAGGCTCTGTTTCACAGCACCTTGGAGAACACGCCCTTGAAGAATGCCGTCTCTGTTCCGCAAAAGCTCTGCCACAGTGAAGGTGGAAGAAGCAGCCTGTGGCCACGGGCAGAGCTGGTCAACAGCTGCGCCTAACTTTCCCAAGCTGCGAGAGCATTCTCAGCCGAGTTCTGCTTTGACAGAGCTATTGCTGAACTTTTGCAGTCCCGGAGGCTGCTGAAACCAAGGCTGTGTTCTGCCTCTTCATTCTTGCCTTCCTGTGCTCCAGCGAGAAGTGAAGCTCTGGCACGGCATTCAGCTTTGCCGCCTCTCTGCACGGAAAGCACTAGACCGAACTAGTGTGCTTCGTGCATGCTCTCTCCTCGCTTTTATGGTCACTGCTCTGCTTTTTGCTTGGCAGCGTTCAAAGGGTCCACGGCATACCTCTTGCAGAGCGAGAGGTGGCCGGCGAGGAATACTTGCTGGCTTAAGTCGTTCCATGCTCAAGGCATTCATCGGAGCAAAACCATGGGGGAAAAGAGGGGGGAACATTGCAGGACAAATTTCTATGCTGGAACATGATTGTCTGCGAGACAGCTCTCCGCAGCTCTAGTATTTGGCCAGGCTGAAATCAGCGCCACGGGAAGCCAATCTGACAAGCGGAGTGCAACGAGCGCGGCGATATGGGGCCACTTGGCAGGTGGCCGAAGAAAGACGGCTGCCCCGCGAATGGGGTGCCAGAAGGCAAGTTTCAGCAGGGCGTTGCGGGCGAGCTTAATGTGTAGCCGCAGTTGTTCTAGGCGAGATTGTAGCCGAGAAGCTTTCCGTCTCCATTCACGAGACAAGAAAAGCAGAACGCAATGGTCTAGAGGGTTGAGAAGAAAAGTGCTCGTAGCGAGCTCGTTGCGGCAGAAGCGAAAGCCAGGAGCAGCGTGCTCGCTGCGAGAAGTAGACGGCGCTTCGCCTCCTTGGGAAGGAAATGGCGTCTGGGCACGAACGGCAGCCAGCGAAGCTTCAGAACAGCAGGCTGTTCTGCTCAGCGTACGAGCCTGAAGTGAGTGGCAAGGGCTAAGGGGACAGTCCCAAGGCATCTAGCTTTCCTGCTAGCAATGCCATTTCTACCCTGCTGTGGAAAACATTGTCCTCTGCCCTTCTGCTCCGAGAGGCAGAGAGCACCTCGGCAGACGCAGTGCAGAGGGAAAGGACACAGTATCCGAGGGAGCGTGACGCCACTTAGGCGGGCAAAGCAGAAAGGTGCCGCCCGGCACTGGCTTTGACTCCCTGAGCTTCCTTGCTAGGACAGCAGCTGCCGAAAGCTGGCAACTAGGCTGCCAGAGTGCAGAATGTCGGCGGTCTGGCACGCCTGCTTGCCGAAAGCCAGGATCAGCGAGACAGCGTGCTAGGCTCTGTTTCACAGCACCTTGGAGAACACGGCCTTGAAGAATGCCGTCTCTGTTCCGCAAAAGCTCTGCCACAGTGAAGGTGGAAGAAGCAGCCTGTGGCCACGGGCAGAGCTGGTCAACAGCTGCGCCTAACTTTCCCAAGCTGCGAGAGCATTCTCAGCCGAGTTCTGCTTTGACAGAGCTATTGCTGAACTTTTGCAGTCCCGGAGGCTGCTGAAACCAAGGCTGTGTTCTGCCTCTTCATTCTTGCCTTCCTGTGCTCCAGCGAGAAGTGAAGCTCTGGCACGGCATTCAGCTTTGCCGCCTCTCTGCACGGAAAGCACTAGACCGAACTAGTGTGCTTCGTGCATGCTCTCTCATCGCTTTTATGGTCACTGCTCTGCTTTTTGCTTGGCAGCGTTCCAAGGGTCCACGGCATACCTCTTGCAGAGCGAGAGGTGGCCGGCGAGGAATACTTGCTGGCTTAAGTCGTTCCATGCTCAAGGCATTCATCGGAGCAACACCATGGGGGAAAAGAGGGGGGAACATTGCAGGACAAATTTCTATGCTGGAACATGATTGTCTGCGAGACAGCTCTCCGCAGCTCTAGTATTTGGCCAGGCTGAAATCAGCGCCACGGGAAGCCAATCTGACAAGCGGAGTGCAACGAGCGCGGCGATATGGGGCCACTTGGCAGGTGGCCGAAGAAAGACGGCTGCCCCGCGAATGGGGTGCCAGAAGGCAAGTTTCAGCAGGGCGTTGCGGGCGAGCTTAATGTGTAGCCGCAGTTGTTCTAGGCGAGATTGTAGCCGAGAAGCTTTCCGTCTCCATTCACGAGACAAGAAAAGCAGAACGCAATGGTCTAGAGGGTTGAGAAGAAAAGTGCTCGTAGCGAGCTCGTTGCGGCAGAAGCGAAAGCCAGGAGCAGCGTGCTCGCTGCGAGAAGTAGACGGCGCTTCGCCTCCTTGGGAAGGAAATGGCGTCTGGGCACGAACGGCAGCCAGCGAAGCTTCAGAACAGCAGGCTGTTCTGCTCAGCGTACGAGCCTGAAGTGAGTGGCAAGGGCTAAGGGGACAGTCCCAAGGCATCTAGCTTTCCTGCTAGCAATGCCATTTCTACCCTGCTGTGGAAAACATTGTCCTCTGCCCTTCTGCTCCGAGAGGCAGAGAGCACCTCGGCAGACGCAGTGCAGAGGGAAAGGACACAGTATCCGAGGGAGCGTGACGCCGCTTAGGCGGGCAAAGCAGAAAGGTGCCGCCCGGCACTGGCTTTGACTCCCTGAGCTTCCTTGCTAGGACAGCAGCTGCCGAAAGCTGGCAACTAGGCTGCCAGAGTGCAGAATGTCGGCGGTCTGGCACGCCTGCTTGCCGAAAGCCAGGATCAGCGAGACAGCGTGCTAGGCTCTGTTTCACAGCACCTTGGAGAACACGCCCTTGAAGAATGCCGTCTCTGTTCCGCAAAAGCTCTGCCACAGTGAAGGTGGAAGAAGCAGCCTGTGGCCACGGGCAGAGCTGGTCAACAGCTGCGCCTAACTTTCCCAAGCTGCGAGAGCATTCTCAGCCGAGTTCTGCTTTGACAGAGCTATTGCTGAACTTTTGCAGTCCCGGAGGCTGCTGAAACCAAGGCTGTGTTCTGCCTCTTCATTCTTGCCTTCCTGTGCTCCAGCGAGAAGTGAAGCTCTGGCACGGCATTCAGCTTTGCCGCCTCTCTGCACGGAAAGCACTAGACCGAACTAGTGTGCTTCGTGCATGCTCTCTCCTCGCTTTTATGGTCACTGCTCTGCTTTTTGCTTGGCAGCGTTCAAAGGGTCCACGGCATACCTCTTGCAGAGCGAGAGGTGGCCGGCGAGGAATACTTGCTGGCTTAAGTCGTTCCATGCTCAAGGCATTCATCGGAGCAAAACCATGGGGGAAAAGAGGGGGGAACATTGCAGGACAAATTTCTATGCTGGAACATGATTGTCTGCGAGACAGCTCTCCGCAGCTCTAGTATTTGGCCAGGCTGAAATCAGCGCCACGGGAAGCCAATCTGACAAGCGGAGTGCAACGAGCGCGGCGATATGGGGCCACTTGGCAGGTGGCCGAAGAAAGACGGCTGCCCCGCGAATGGGGTGCCAGAAGGCAAGTTTCAGCAGGGCGTTGCGGGCGAGCTTAATGTGTAGCCGCAGTTGTTCTAGGCGAGATTGTAGCCGAGAAGCTTTCCGTCTCCATTCACGAGACAAGAAAAGCAGAACGCAATGGTCTAGAGGGTTGAGAAGAAAAGTGCTCGTAGTGAGCTCGTTGCGGCAGAAGCGAAAGCCAGGAGCAGCGTGCTCGCTGCGAGAAGTAGACGGCGCTTCGCCTCCTTGGGAAGGAAACCGCGTCTGGGCACGAACGGCAGCCAGCGAAGCTTCAGAACAGCAGGCTGTTCTGCTCAGCGTACGAGCCTGAAGTGAGTGGCAAGGGCTAAGGGGACAGTCCCAAGGCATCTAGCTTTCCTGCTAGCAATGCCATTTCTACCCTGCTGTGGAAAACATTGTCCTCTGCCCTTCTGCTCCGAGAGGCAGAGAGCACCTCGGCAGACGCAGTGCAGAGGGAAAGGACACAGTATCCGAGGGAGCGTGACGCCACTTAGGCGGGCAAAGCAGAAAGGTGCCGCCCGGCACTGGCTTTGACTCCCTGAGCTTCCTTGCTAGGACAGCAGCTGCCGAAAGCTGGCAACTAGGCTGCCAGAGTGCAGAATGTCGGCGGTCTGGCACGCCTGCTTGCCGAAAGCCAGGATCAGCGAGACAGCGTGCTAGGCTCTGTTTCACAGCACCTTGGAGAACACGCCCTTGAAGAATGCCGTCTCTGTTCCGCAAAAGCTCTGCCACAGTGAAGGTGGAAGAAGCAGCCTGTGGCCACGGGCAGAGCTGGTCAACAGCTGCGCCTAACTTTCCCAAGCTGCGAGAGCATTCTCAGCCGAGTTCTGCTTTGACAGAGCTATTGCTGAACTTTTGCAGTCCCGGAGGCTGCTGAAACCAAGGCTGTGTTCTGCCTCTTCATTCTTGCCTTCCTGTGCTCCAGCGAGAAGTGAAGCTCTGGCACGGCATTCAGCTTTGCCGCCTCTCTGCACGGAAAGCACTAGACCGAACTAGTGTGCTTCGTGCATGCTCTCTCATCGCTTTTATGGTCACTGCTCTGCTTTTTGCTTGGCAGCGTTCCAAGGGTCCACGGCATACCTCTTGCAGAGCGAGAGGTGGCCGGCGAGGAATACTTGCTGGCTTAAGTCGTTCCATGCTCAAGGCATTCATCGGAGCAACACCATGGGGGAAAAGAGGGGGGAACATTGCAGGACAAATTTCTATGCTGGAACATGATTGTCTGCGAGACAGCTCTCCGCAGCGCTAGTATTTGGCCAGGCTGAAATCAGCGCCACGGGAAGCCAATCTGACAAGCGGAGTGCAACGAGCGCGGCGATATGGGGCCACTTGGCAGGTGGCCGAAGAAAGACGGCTGCCCCGCGAATGGGGTGCCAGAAGGCAAGTTTCAGCAGGGCGTTCCGGGCGAGCTTAATGTGTAGCCGCAGTTGTTCTAGGCGAGATTGTAGCCGAGAAGCTTTCCGTCTCCATTCACGAGACAAGAAAAGCAGAACGCAATGGTCTAGAGGGTTGAGAAGAAAAGTGCTCGTAGCGAGCTCGTTGCGGCAGAAGCGAAAGCCAGGAGCAGCGTGCTCGCTGCGAGAAGTAGACGGCGCTTCGCCTCCTTGGGAAGGAAATGGCGTCTGGGCACGAACGGCAGCCAGCGAAGCTTCAGAACAGCAGGCTGTTCTGCTCAGCGTACGAGCCTGAAGTGAGTGGCAAGGGCTAAGGGGACAGTTCCAAGGCATCTAGCTTTCCTGCTAGCAATGCCATTTCTACCCTGCTGTGGAAAACATTGTCCTTTGCCCTTCTGCTCCGAGAGGCACAGAGCACCTCGGCAGACGCAGTGCAGAGGGAAAGGACACAGTATCCGAGGGAGCGTGGCGCCGCTTAGGCGGGCAAAGCAGAAAGGTGCCGCCCGGCACTGGCTTTGACTCCCTGAGCTTCCTTGCTAGGACAGCAGCTGCCGAAAGCTGGCAACTAGGCTGCCAGAGTGCAGAATGTAGGCGGTGCTGCACGTCTGCTCGGAGAAAGCCTATAAGGGAGAGGTAGCGTGCTTGTTTTTGTTTCAGACCTCTTCAACAGTGAATGGGTAAGGAGTCGCTTATCGCTGCGGGCACATCTTGTCAACAGCTGCACCTTACTTTGCCAAGCTGCAAAAGCATTCTCGCTTGAGTACTGCTTTGATAGAAATATTGCTGCAGTTTTGCAGTTCCGGAGGCTGCTGAAACCATCTGTGTTTTCTGCCGCTTCATTCTTGGCTTTCTGTGAAACATCGATAAGTGAAGCTCGGGCAGGGCATTTAGCTTTTCCGCGTTTCAGCACGGAGGGCACTATACAGGAATAACGCGAGTCGTTCATGCTTTCTCCTGCCTTTAAGCTCCACTGCTGTGTTTTCTCATTGGCACTGTTCTCGTAGGCCACGTAACTGCCGACCAGCGAGAAGTGGCCGGTGAGGAGTACTTGCTGGATTACTCGTTTCCATGGCCAAGGCAATCACCACAACAACAGCATGTGGGAAACGAGGAGGAAACATAGCAGGGCAAGTTTCTCCGCTGGAACATTTTTCTCTGGGAGACATCTCTGAGCCTTACGTGGAAGCGCTTTGCCATTAGGTTTTGAAATGCAAAGAACTCCTCGGCAGATGCAGTGAATAAGGAAAAGACACAATAACCTGGTGGGTGTGATGCGACTTACGCGGGCCAAGCAGGAAGGTATTGCCCTTCACCGTCTTTGATTTCTTGTCCCTGCCTTTTACTTCCAGGTTCTAATAACTAAGTTCCGTGCTAGTTTGCTGTGCTGTCACTCCATTCTGTCCAAGGAATGGAGAGAATTTCAGGAATTGGGCAACTATCTCATATAAAGCCCGCTCTAGGACAGCTTCTCTTGCTAAGCTCTGACAGAACATAACCGTCACCCTAACCCCTAACCCGTACCCGAACCCTAACCCTAACCATAACCCCAACTCTATCCCTATCCCTATCCCTATCCCTATCCCTATCCCTATCCCTATCCCTATCCCTATCCCTATCCCTATCCCTATCCCTCTCCCTAAACTAAACCTAACCCATACCTGTACCCGAACACTAACCCCAACACCAACGCTAACCCTAACACTAAACCCAACACTAACCCTAAGAGTAATATTAACACTAATCCTAACCCTAACCCTAAACCTGATCCCTAAACCTAACCCCGCACCCTAACTCTAACGCTAAGCCTAAGCTTAATAATAACATTAACCTAAACTTAACCTGAAACCTAGAGCTAGACATAGGTGGCACTTTCCCCCAGGAAGCCAAACTCAAGAGCCCACAATGCTGATGTCTTTTTGTCGGGTACGTTTGGCCCTCCGTTTGTACACAGGGCCTGGGCTCAGCACACACCTGTGAGTCAGTTGAATAAATCCCGGTTTAAATTTCAAGGGTTCTCCTTCTGGCACTGCATGCTTGCCTATCTGGACTGGCATGTTCATCTCCCCTCATGGACACATTCACGAACAACTGACCAGATTTGGCAGAGAACATCCAATAAAACTCACAGTCCGGGAGCAGAAAATCTCTTGGGGTTTAGTTCCATCTCTCACCTGTTCCAAATGCAGGGAAGATGGGCTTTTGTCACACATCACAACAGCAGTGATGGATCAGGGCTTTTGTTAAATTTAATGAAAGGGTATTAAAAATAAACTAAGTGTGATATGTCTTTTAAGGCCATTAAAGCTTTTTAAAACCCAAGGAGATCATCACAATGCCCGAGTTCAGTCTCCTATTCGTACTGGTTTTGATAGCATGAAATACATAGGGTTCTTTTAAGAAATGGTAATTTGTAGCATCTAAACCTCTGGCTCCTCTTGATTTGCACTTACAGCCCCTTGCAGGAAGCTCTGCAGCCTTTTTTTCCATCCTACATTGGAGAGAGGATGCATATGAGTGACACACATATGCACAAACTGTCTTTCTGGCTCTTCAAAAAGTTAAAAACGCCTGTAAGAAAAATGATATAAAGCAATAATGTGTCTCAGACTGTTCAATAAAAAGGAAAACGGAGCTTTAATGTCCCTTTAATGAGAGGTGTTGAATAAAATCTTCTCCCTGAGTTTGCACACAGTAATAGCATTTTTTTTAACAAACAAAACTAAGATTTTTTTTTTGGACCAAATAAGTTAGGTCTGTATGAGAACAGCTCAGGAGGCTTTCAGGGCTCACAGCGATGATGGCAGAGCACAGAACATTAAAAATGAAGTGTTAGTTCCCTGACTTAATGCCCGGATGGAGCCAAACCATTTTGCAGAGAGACAAAAGAGCTTCTTCTCCTTGTTTCCGAGCTCCCAAGTCAGCCTGTAGTTCATCTCCTGCACCAGTGCAGACCAATCTGACGTGGGTAAGTAACAGATCCGGCTCCCGAGCTCCAAGCCACACGGCCCCGACGCGAACGCAAGTCAGGAATACAAAAACAGCTGTGCAAGAAAGATGAGAGAAAAATCAGAAGAGATATTCTCCTATTTCTACACAGCAATACCGAGCCAAGCTGTCTACATCCAGGACCAGGTTTTCAAACAGTTCCCTAACTCTTTACCTAGATGGAAAAGGTCAAGTGGCTTGGCCCATGCCAAGCCAATGATCCTATTCATGAGAAGGAACAAACCAGCTCCCTGTCAAATCAAACCATTTGAAATCTGACCTGTCAGGTGCTCTCATTGACCAGCAATAGGGATCAGCATCCAGGCCTACGTGGATTTGTTTCTTGCAGACCATTTTCCCTCTTGGAATTACATTTCTTTTATAGCTTTTGTTCCATTTTAGTCCTTGAGAAGCAAGTTCTGGGTGAATACCATGCAGAGGTCCAGAATGGTAGTGCTGCTTTATTTTTCCCATCAGTTCCTAGCTTGGTGTGCTGACAGACTATCCCGGAATTCAGAGGTCAAGCAGGGTTGGCTTTGCATTGCCTGTACCTCTGGTCCCACTTTTTGCAAACACAACTTGTGCCAAGGTCACTGAACTCATCACCTCAGCTTTTCCCTCCAAAAGATCCCCTCCTTATTTCCCTGTAGGTGAACTCAGATCCACTCTTCACCTCCACTGGTCATCCAAGTGTCCATTCTGTTCCCCCAGTGACCCCAGCAAGGTCCCTTTGCCTTTCTCCTGCCCCTCTCCAGCCCCAGGCCGCTCCTCTGCTTGCTCTCTCCCACGGGCCTCATCCTACACGGTGCCTCTCCTCCCTTTCTCGCCGGCTGCTGCCAGGGAAGGAGGACACAGAGTCCCGAGGGCTGAGCCCTGCCTGCTAGCCCTGGAGAGTCCTGGCTGCGCTCCCCATGGGACTCGGAGAAATTTGCCAGAGGAACCGCCTGCCGGGCTCCCTTCAACTACCTCAGCAATCCCCTCAAAAATGCCTCCTCACTCCCCTGGACATCCCCTCGCATTTTCCTACACAAACACTTCTTGTCTCCCCTCTAAATGACACCGGGGCTTTCAGCTAAATCAATGGCATGACCCGTGCCGCCTACTGCTCATGGGTCACCCAACCACAATCAAGAGCAAATGCTGGTTGGCCTTTAAGAACCTGAAATAACTTTGAAGCAAAAGAAATAATCTTTTTTCTTCTTTCACATGCTGGACTTGCCTCTGGGGATATGTGCTGAGCTCTCGCTGCAGGGGACTGTCAGGCCCGAATGGCTGGGAGTTCATCTTCTTCTCCCTTGGTCGTCAGAAATTGTCATTAATTACACCACAGAAATGCTTTCTGAAACCTTTCCCCTTTCCTGTCCTTTGCTGGTACATCTTCTCTCTCTGCCTTTGAATTTACAGCTGTTCTTAGGCGGGACCAAGGTGAAATTTTTAGCTGGATTTTTCTAAAATTTCTAATTATACTGAAATTATTTCCAATTCCCCAATGAGAAGAGCACAGACTCACAGCCATTCAGGGCTGGCAGCCACCGAGGGAAATCTGAGACAGTATTAATACAAGTGACCTTTCCTGTGAGTAGCCATCACTCCAGTCCTCCAGCCTCAGCAAGTTTCTGCCGTGAATGGACCCAACTTCTAATGCAAACCTAAATTTCCGTCAGCTTTTGTTAGAAAGATCCCGGACAGTAAATCATACTACAGAATTTAAAATTTGCACAAAGAATAACAGACCCAGGCCAAACCCAACTACCCCATCACTGCTCCACCCCACTTTTGGCAGAAACAGTCGTATTGTTTACAAATCTTCTCCTTCCCTGCTGCTTAGTTCTTCACTGCACATCCCCAGAGAGGATTTACTCCACCTTTCGTTCACCACAGCACCTCTCTCCTCAGCACAAATCCCACTTGGCACAGATAAAACGGAGCTGACCTAAGGCAATGGATCCAGCAGCAGCTGCAATTCCAAGCTCCCCGTTCCCTGGATTGCCCACCCAAGCGCTCCTGGCAACCTCACCTCAGCCCGGACTCTCTGTCCTCAGAGGGAAACACAGCCTGATGGGACACGGCTCTGGCACTCCACTTCCTCTTGCTCCTGCTGACCTGGAAAGCCACAGGTAAACCCAGTCCCCGGGACTTCGAATCCCTGGACACCAGCAGAGCTGGAGTTTCACCCAGATTCCAGATTCCCAAGGCACTTCATCCCAGCAGGGAGGAAAAGGGGAACCCTGTATCCTCTGACTGACCTCACAGCACAGGCAGGACCGGGAGCCCTCCACTGGACTTTGCACAAAGGGACACCCAGGGTGCTGCATTGCAAGAAATCCCAAAGAGAAATGCCTCCAAAACCTGACAGAGAAAGGTTTCAAGTCACTCCAGAACACAGACGGCTGTTCATGCCTTCTCAGGCCACACCAACCCTGTCCTATCCACCTGAGCTGTGCAGGTGAGCTGTGCAAAGGCTCCCCTTCCTCCCAGGCAATTGCTGTCTGAAGCCACAGATGTCCGCCCTGGGCAGCACCTGTAAACAATGTGGGAAAGGCAAAATGAGAATGTTTTCTGTCAGAAAATGAATAATAATAATGATAATAATAATAATCAGAACTCCTGACAAATTTAGTAACATCACTTTCATATGATAAATACTGGCCATGCCCATCCTTCCGGCCCATGTGAAAACAGGAAGGAGAACTACAGGAAAAGCAGAGTCCCTTCTTTGGATGTCTAAAGACTCTTCTGCACTTTATGCTCTTTGTGCTCTTTAAATGAATGGATTGCTGCTAAAAGAACCTCAGGCCCGTATTTTCTCAGCCACAGGCAGGACAAGGTGACTTGAAGCTGGAGAGCAGGGAGATGCAGGACCTTGGCAAGCGAGGGATAAGAGCAGGGGAAGCAGGGGAGGTGGCGGGGGAGAGCTGGACACTTGAAGGAACAGGTATTTTCTTGTTTACATTCATCAGTGCTGGGAACTTGGAAAACACGTGGTGCTGCATGCATCGAGGACACAATGCCCATGTTGTGGTTGTCTTCCCTTTACTCATAAGCCTTGGCTTCACCCCCTTTCCAGGGTGTCAGATCTTCCCCCTGGTCTCTCTGACCTGCCTCGGCTAGCTCAGGGTCAGAGAGATGGGGGATTTTTTTATCTGACATGGACAAAGGTAAAAGATGAGAGGAGGCTCTCTTTCCTGGGATGATCCAAGTTTATTGTCCTGAAGGGTTCCAGGGAGAAGAGAGATAGCATGGGAAACACGGGGTATTTTCAATCCCAACTCAGGGGCGGAGGAATCCCGTATCACAGCCACTCAGGGCTGGCCAGGGGAAAGGGAGGGGTTAAGGGAAGGGGACAACCACGATACAAACCGAGAGTGAAACAGAACGAACCATCCTCAGTGCAACATAAAAACATAAATGTGCATTAAAACACCAGGGGAGCAGAGAATTCCTCCAGGCTAAAGGTGAGTCTGGTCCCACTCCAGGGATGTATCCAGTAAAGGAGGGGAGTTGTTTATGGGAACTGACCACAAAAATCAAACCCAACAAACACTGAAAGGGACTCTGTCGAGCTGCACCACCGAGTGTTGGCAGCAGGCAGAGGCACGAGGTGCACGCATGACCAAGAAGTACCACTTCACTTGGTTTTTCTGCTTATGTGGATTTCAGTTCTGCTTCACTTCACAGCTGCTATTCTGTCAAGGTCACTTCCATTTTCACAAGCCTGTGTCACGTGTGGTCAAGGCTGGAAATCCTCCCTTAGGATTTCCATGTCTCATCTGGATTTGCCAGGAAGCACGTGCACACAGAGATGCCCGTTTCCGTGACAGGTCACTCAGAAATCATGTAAGCCAGCAACTTGCTCCTCACTGGATCACTTGGAAATACATAAAAGAGCCAGAAGAAAAATAACCAATCAACAACCCACATTTGTTGACATAGCTTAGTGCAGCTTCATCCTAATATTCTGCCCAGTGATGGAGAGAAAGAAGGAGGAAAGCTGTTCTCCCACTTCTCCCAGTTCTGCACCAAGCAGTTGGAAACAGCCAGCACTGCCCTCACCTGCAGCTGTGGCAGCTTCCCTCCTTCCTTCAGCCTCGCCCTGACTTCTGAGGGGCCAGAGGCACCACACCACCCAAAAGCATCAGCGCTCACACCCAGTGCCAGTACGGATGTCTTCATGGTCCATCTTTGGCCAAACAAACCTCGGGCATGGTTTTGCTTTCCTGACAGACTTGGGCAATCTCATTCCCATTTATCAAGGCAACGCACCCCCCCCCCCCCCTCCCCCCCCCCCCCTCCCCCCCCCCCCCCCCCCCCCCTCCCCCCGCGTATGGCTCTGGAGTAAGAGCCCCTCTGGAACAAGAACTCGAGAGAAGACTGCAGGGAAGAAT